>NC_138550.1:62679830-63244830 GCF_964273705.1 Natrix helvetica
TTTCCATCCAAGAGAAGCTTGTCTTGCCTCTATTCTAATGCCCTTGTTAAGATGATAAAAGCCTTCACGTTGACTTTTCTGAACTGCATATGAATTTGGCCATATTTTTCTTATTATATTGTAAGACTATAAAGCAGTGATGGCGAACCTATGGCATGCGTGCCACAGGTGGCACGTGGAGCCATTTGTCAGGGCAGGCGAGGCGCTGTCCTGTCAGCTGGCCAGCACGCATGCTCACGCTGGCCAGGTGAGTTCACCCTTTTTTAAAGCCATTTTTCGCCTTCCCCAGGCTCTAGAGGCTTTATAGGAACCTGGGGAGGGCGAAAACAGCCTCCCCCGCCCCCCCGGACACCCTCCGGAGGCATCAGGGAAGCCTCCGGACAGTCCCTGAAGCCTTCGGAGCGCTCAAAACGATCCTCCGAGCAAACCGGAAGTGACTTCCGGTTTGCTCGGAGGGTCGTTTTGAGCGCTCCGAAGGCGTCAGGAAAGCCTCCGGACGGTCCCTGAAGCTTTCGGAGCGCTTAAAGTGCGATAGGAACAATGAGAAGACTAATAGTAATAGTAATGCAGCCTTAGTGAATGGTTTGACAGTGGTGAGGGAATTATTTATTTAGCAGAGTGATGGTGTTCAGGGATAAACTGTTCTTGTGTCTAGTTTTCTTAGTGTGCAGTGCTCTGTAGCATCGTTTTGAGGGTAGGAGTTGAAACAATTTATGTCCAGGATGCGAGGGGTCTGTAAATATTTTCACGGCCCTCTTTTTGACTTGTGCAGTGTACAGGTCCTCAATGGAAGGCAGGTGGGTAGCAATTGTTTTTTCTGCAGTTCTGATTATCCTCTGAAGTCTGTGTCTGTCTTGTTGAGTTGCAGAATCACACCAGACAATTATATAGGTGCAGATGACAGACTCAATAATTCCTCTGTAGAAGTTTTAGATAACATATATTCATATTTACAAGTAGAATGTATATACATGGAAAAACTATTGATTGAATCCTTATGTTTTAAGCTTTTTAAAATTCCAAACATATTCCCTTTCCCTACCTCCCAATTGGGAATGAAGGAAATGTAATGAATGAAATCACTCCTGTTTTAAAAATGTAGATTCCAGACATGAGGAAAGTCTTGTAACGGATGCATGATCCAGAGGAGTAACAGGCTCTCCTGTTTTGAATTAGTTACAATGGTTAGACAGCCACTTTATAGTTCTTAGCCTTAATACAGCCTTTCTCTGGAATATTTTAATTTGTGTTTCTGCACTGAGCTAAGTGCTGGGCCTGAGGTTTAAATGGTCCCTTCTGTTTTTGTGATTCTAGTTTGCATAGTCAAATTCCACTATGTAGTCAGTAATTCTTTAAAAAGGGTTAACCTGTAGACAGTGACTTCTGTAGGTAACCATTAATGATTAATCTTAAAGACAACATGAGACTGTGTAATATGTTCTTTATTTGAATTGCTTTTTTTCCTGGTGTTTCAAGTGAAGTGTGCTTATTTTGGTTGTGCTTTTTTCTACACAGAAAAAGGGAACCTGTATGCCACTGGTTGTAACAGTGAAGGACAACTGGGATTAGAAGGCACAGAAGAAAGAAGTGCATTTCATCTAGTTAATTATTTTACCAGTCAGCACAAGATCAAACAGTTAGCAGCTGGATCCTACACATCAGCAGCATTAACTGGTGAGCCCAGTAGTGACTTATATGAAAGTTATGCTGAAGAGGAAGTTAGTTGAAAGTTTAAGTATTTTTCCATTAGGGTTTTATGGAAACCAAAAATATTTAGTCTATCGAAGGGCATTTTCCCCCCACAAAATAGGATGCAAAATACAGACAGTAAGTGCAGAAAGTAGCATTTTATAAGCTTCCTTAAGCTTATAAAGTTCTTTAAAATGCTATTATTAGATTGTATTTATATGCTTATAACCTGAATTTGATCACTAAAACTTAAACAATGACTAAATAAACAAGTTCTTAAAAAATGGTAATTTGGATATAAGCAAACAATTCATTTTCCTTCCAGCTTGGACAGAAGTAAGGTCATTGCAGGTTATCAAGGCATATTGTAGTGGAGTCTAAAGCATCCTTACAGTTTTGTAAATAATGTCCATAAATACTGAGAAACAGAAAACTGACAGCAGAAAAAAAAAACCTAATGGCCCATTGTGCCTGCAGTTTGAGTTTTTTTCCTTGTTTTTAATTTGATTTTAATTTTTTGTTGGATGATGGAAGCATGTTTAAACTCAGTTACTGGTGATTGACCCACTACTTCTGGTGGAAATTGATTCTGAATTTCCATTATTCTTTCTATGAAGTAATACTTTCAAATATTACTTTTGAACTTCCTATCAGTTTGAAGTTATGCCACCATGTTCTTGATTTTAGCTTAATATTGAAAATACTGCCCTCTAGAACTTATTCAATCCCTTAACACATTTAAAGGCTTCAATCATGCACCCCCCCTTTCCTTCTGTCCTCCAGGCCAGCGGTCTCCAACCTTTCCAGCTCTGCAGACAGGTGATGGGGGGGGGGGGGGCTGGAAGAAAGAAGTTGTTTTCTTGTGAGCAGCGGGTGAGTGCACTCATATGTGCAGCTTCATTTGCAGCTTTGGCAAGTGGAGCTGCAATGGCCACTTGCCTTCTGTTTGCACAGTCTGTTTCCAAACAGGCCGCATCCTGGTCCTGGGCTGTAACCCGGGGGTTGGGGACCCCTGTTCCAGGCTGTACATATTCAGTTCTTCCAGTCTCTCCTGATATGTTTTATATCTCAAACCTTATAGCATTTTTTGTATTACTTTTTATTGTACAATTTTCCTGGTTATGTATAGGATTTCTATTTTCACAATAAGTATACAGTCTGGGTACAATCTCTACATTCTCTATTGAATACCAATAATAAATCTTATACACACAGTAGTTGTAACTATTATTCTCAATACCTATTATTCTCAATATCTATTCACCTTTTCATTTATCCTTATTAAGAATTTTACATTGTTTGATTAGGCCATCTGTTCAATTTTATCTATAATCTTTTAATATCAAACATCCATAAACATCAAGTAGACATAACATTTATAGCCATTTCACCTCCAAATAACTCTTAAGGTTTACTTATCTTAATTACTAGCTGATGACCCGGCATTGCCCGGGTATTTATTTATCCGAATCCTGTATTAGACAGGAAAAACCATCGTTCACTGTGGTGAGAATTAGAGAGTTAATTGCCCTGGTCAAGAGCCTGGGAAAAATTCTACAGGGAACAGCCTTTGAAGTGATTATCTGCATTAGCAGGCACCTTCCCCAACAACTTGCCTTCTTTGTTTGAAGTTGAGGGCCTTTGGTTTTCTTTGCTTGTTTCTTTGTTTTTTGTTTGTTTGTTTGTTTTTTAACAATCAGTTCCCCTTACCAGAGGGAGTCCCCTTGTGGAGTACTGTGAAGCTGTTACCATGGCAACTCCATTGTGCTGTACAATAGAAGCCATTTTAAGGCACAACAGGCTGTATCATAACAGAACTTGAATCACTGTGAAAAGTACTGTGATTTGACACTATCATTCCTTTTCATTTCAGTGGCCCAGGCATTCCAGAATTGTGCTGGAATACACACAGACACACGCCAAGGGGTGTGAGGGGTGTATTAGCCACAGTATCTTTTTCCAGATTGTAAGTTATCTGTGTAGCAAGTTTGGTTAAAATTGCTTGAGGCGTTTCAGAGTTATGCTGGAAAACACACACACACACGTGCGCGTGCGCGCACACGCACACACATATGAACGAATGAAGGATGTTAGGATGTCTTACCCCACAGAATTTGTTTTCCAGAGAGTAAGTCATTTGTGTACCAAGTTTGGTTAAAATTGCTTGAGGCGTTCTAGAATTATGCTGGAACACACACGCATGCATGCACGCATGCCAGGGGTGACTTACCCCCACAGTATTTTTTTCCAGAGTGTAAGTCATCTGTGTGGCAAATTTGGTTGAAATTGTTCGAGGCCTTCCAGAGTTATGCTGGAACAGACACACACAGAGACACACAGACATACACACAGACACACACACACTGAGTGGTGCTAGGGATGTCTTACCTGCACAGTATTTTTTTCCAGAGAGTAAGTAATATATATATATACATATATACATATATACATATATACATATATACATATATACATATATACATATATACATATATACATATATACATATATACATATATACATATATACATATATACATATATACATATATACATATATACATATATACATATATACATATATACATATATACATATATACATATATACATATATACATATATACATATATACATATATACATATATACATATATACATATATACATATATACATATATACATATATACATATATACATATATACATATATACATATATACATATATACATATATACATATATACATATATACATATATACATATATACATATATACATATATACATATATATATATATATATATATATATATATATATATATATATATTTGATGTTCATTAATCTATTACACATCTTTGTTCACATATCCAGATTTCTAACTTCTACTGCTATTTTCTACCCGTTAATAGAATAGTTCCCAAATCAAAAAAGTGAACTTCCCTCCATTTTTAATTTGTATCTTTATACTATTTCTTAATAGTATAGCTCCTGTATTAAACAGGATAAATGCTCCATATATCCCTCATCTCTTGCCTGTTTCCGCCTCTCAACTCTTGTTGATTCTTTGGCACATCTCCCACACCTCCCATGGGATCTTGCATCTTCTTACCTTGTTTGTGTTTAATCTCAGTATTTCTTCTATCTCTGTCGCTTCTTCTCTCTTTTGAATCTTCAGTACACCCTACAGTGATATTTTCCCCCCTTCAGGGTGTTTTTCTGTGTCTCCCCTTCCAACGTTTCATCTCTTAAAGTGTAATTCACCATTTCTGCTTCAGCTTTGACTTTCTCTTCTTTTTTATCTTTTTGTATCATTTGTCATTTCCCCTCCCCTCCCCAGACCTTTCCTCTGTTCTATTTTATTTTCTGTTTCCTGAGTTTCCTGTTTGTTGTTTAATGTCTTTTGGCTATAGTTTTCTGGTCTCATACCTACATTATGTATCAATCCTTTTATCTCCCTATTGTTGGTTTTCAGAAATCCGTCAAGCAGTGGTGTCAAAAATGTCTGTCTGCCTTCGCAGAGTTTATTTGGCTTTTATACAGTTTTAACAAGCAAAGCACAGAGCAACAATATATTGTTTTTGCTTTACTCCCCCATTTTTCCCTAGTGAAACCAGAATGCTATTCAGACCAAGGTTAATAATAATAATAATAATAATAATAATAATAATAATAATAATAATAATAATAATAATAATAATAATAATAATAATAATAATAATAATAATAATAATAATAATAATAAATTTATTTCTTAGCCGCACCCTCTCCCGAAGGACTCGGGGCGGCATACAATAAAACACATAAAAAACAATATGGACAATACACACACAGAATAAACGAACACGCGTACATGGAGGAGGTATGAAGATAAGAAAAGACAGTTAAAACATAGTTTAAAATCCCCTAATAAAAGTCTAAAAGTCACAAAAATTACAAAACCCGTCAGGAGCAGTGTGAACGAACTATGGTTGAGCCAGGCCACCTACTTGAAATAGGTGCGTCTTGAGCTTTATCCGGAAGGCGCGGAGGTCAGAGGTAGTCCTAATATCCGGGGGAAGGTCATTCCACAGGGCTGGGCCCGCAACAGAGAAGGCTCTACTCCTAGACGCCGCCCCCCGACATTGTCTGGTGGACGGCACCTGGAGGAGTCCCTCTCTGTGCGAGCTGTGTGTGTTAACTCCTTAATATGGTCTGTCTTTGCTCAGTGAGATAATAGGCACAAAGATAACCGGCTACTTAGATCATGGCTGTAATGCGTATGTCTGTGTGTAACCTTTCCTTTATTCCCACATCTGGTTCTGCTAATTAGGTGAGCTTGTAGGTATCCAAGATAACCAGCTACTGAGATCATGGTAGCTTCCTACACATGTCTTTACGTAAGGTTACCTCTCATTCCTTCATCTCACTCTTTTTTGTTTTGTTTGACAAGGCATCGTAGGAGGGGCTAGTAAAAGAATCATAATAAAAAAAGGAACATCCTTGCAATTGTTTATACAGGGCATACATACTTGACTCTGAGTCAATGCAGGAGAGGGTTTAGGGCAAAAAGCTGTAATACATATGTTTTGCAAAGGGAGGGAAGGAACTGAATAAAACAGCACCCACCAATTAAAATTGCACAAATGATGACTAAATAACTTAGAACATTTCCCAACAGACCTGAGGGCAACCAAGCCTAAAAGCTTTCCCACCAGGATCCTAAAATATCAATTTTCAAATCAGAGGCCAAATTGTGTAAAATATTGAGCTGGTGCTGGATACTTCTGGATTCATCTAAAAGATTAAAACAACACATTAATTACTAAAATAGCTTAAAAGGTAGCATTAATTGTTTTTACCCTATTACATACAACAGCATTAATATTAAAATGAGTGCAAGCAATAAGCGCTGGGATACCCACTATAAATATAGCCAATGCTACATATTCTACTTTATTAAGCAAAGCTATCTCAAGAGTCACAAGTGATGTCTGAAGTTGCTGTTTGGAAAGCAACACAAGAATTTACTAGCTAAAGCAACATTGTGCTTCACTAATATTAGCAGGAATGTAATTCAAAGTTTCTTGACCATATGTAAAAACCATCCTTGCAGGAGCCAAACATAAGCAAAGTGAAAGGAAATTTCCTCAAAGCTGTACCATTTAAAGCAGGTGAACTAATACGAAGACAGTGAAGTTTTTTTACTTGAAGATGTACAGTTAACTTCTTTTACACACATTGTATTCTCAGGAACTGCGACTATCAGAGTATACAAAGCAATTGCATCAAGAGGAGGATCATAGGCAATCAATCCCTAACTAGTTATAGTCTTATAGTTAAAGTTTTCATCAAACCAGTGAAGTGTTGAATTACTGCAGACAGGATTCAAACAGGAACCAAGCATGTAGAAAACAAATGTTCCTTGTACAATTCAGATAAGCAAGAGACATCAGTGTGTGTGATGTTAGCTAGCTGCACCCATAGATTTTTCTTCAGTCTCTGTTCAAATGAGTTTTTGGGTGAGATGACAGCAGCTATCGATAAAGAGAAGCAATGAACAAACATAAACAAATGATGACTAAGGAATTGGCAAAAATGGCAGCGCATAAGTTCTCTAGCATATGTTCCATATATCGTTGCAGCACTGCTTGCGCTTTGGTGGTCAGGTTTTTCACATCACTGGACAGCTGGTCCAACAAGATTGTATTGGCCGCTGTGCCATCTGTAAAGTCACTTTGGTCATCTTTAGAATTGGATTTGGGAACTGGTACCACGATATTCTTAGCTGGACGAACACAATGTACTGGAATCCACAAGAACCTGTAGAAGCAAGTACAGCATATCCTCATCCCCCTAGAAGGTTACTTTTTTAACCTGTTATGTTACCCACGCCAAATTAGCCAAATTGTGGTACGCCAAATTGTTAGGTACCTGAGATCCCTCCTTTTTTATTTGTTTGAGAAAACTGTCCTTAAAAGACCAATTCACACATTCCACAATAGCTTGACCTGTGGAATTGTAAGGAAGCCCCCAAATTTAAACAATGTTCCAATTTGTACAAAATTGCAAAAAGGCCAATGAAAAATAGGTCAGGCCATTATCAGTCTTTAAAAAGAAAGGTTTGCCCAAGGCAGTAATGGCTGAAAAAAGATGAGAAATAACATGATTAACTGTTTCCCTTTGTTAAGATGTGGCCAAAACACTCCTGAATAGGTAACAATAAAAACATGAATATACTTCCAAGGAGCCAGAGAGGGACATAGATGGCATCCATTTGCCATAGTTGATTAGAGGCCAAACCACAGGGATTAACTTCCATGTCCCCAGAGGGGGTGCCCCAGAACACTGGGGGCAAGATGAAACAATCTGCTTGGCCTGGTTGAGTGGAATATGGCATGCTTGTGCCAGCCCTCTGGCATTCTGATGAAAAAAAAAGTAATCAAAAAATGAATCTGGAAAAAAAATAGGCAAAACATGAACAGCTGCATCTGAGTTGCAT
Source organism: Natrix helvetica (assembly GCF_964273705.1). NCBI lineage: Eukaryota > Metazoa > Chordata > Lepidosauria > Squamata > Natricidae > Natrix > Natrix helvetica. Next base: position 62,688,000 of record NC_138550.1, read on the forward strand.
ACCTGTTGCTTTAAGAAAAAAGGTCCTGGAAAAAAACAAATGATTGCGTATGTGAGAAACAAAATATAAATGCTTTCAGTCTTATAATAGTTGCTACAAAGTTAAAAACAAAGCCATAAGATTAGAATCCATCCTGGGTATGATGTAAGCACCTGGAAAATCAAAAATAAGTTGACACACATAATGAAAGTCAGAAATGTAGTTTAAAAGCTTGTTGAGAAAAGATGTGAAAAGCTAAAATAGCAACAAACAATTTTAAGTGTTGCAGGAACAACTGTATTGCAGGGTAGGAAACTTTCATGAGAGTCCTTATAAGCAATCTCTCCTCTCGTTCACCCTGCACCTGAAAAACAGTGTTGCGAAAGCAGAGAAATGAAAATAATAGACGAATAGGAAAAGAAAAGTCATTAAACACTCAAGCCGAAGATCTTTAGGCAAATGATATGAAATACAGCCCACGTAGGCAGTTAAAGCACACTGAAGAGATAAGTTATTCTGAAAATAAAATTGAAAATCAGATTTTGGAATAGGAAAAATAATATGAATTAAATCAGTCCAATTTCTACATCCCAAGGCCATCGATTCAGCAGCGGCCTAGAAAAAACATTTTAAAAGGGATCTTTTTGTCTTAAAAAACATCAAAAAGTTAGCTGACAATTTATACGATTCACAAACAGAATGCTTAAAATCTCATTAATCTTTTCAACTGTGGCAAGGGCTGCGGAAAAGAAAAACATTGCAATGAAATCACCTGACTGTTTTCCTTTGGTCAATAAATCAAATAAAGAACTTTAAGTATATATATACCAGCAGAAAAAATTACAGACGAACCCAAGTAAAGGTCCCCAACAACTGCCATAAATTAATTAGCAAAATACTTTTGTATAGATTTAAACAAAGAAAAACTGGAGCAAAAAAGATTGTAACATTTCATGAAGTTATACTTTTTCTGGAGCAATCTGCAATTCATAAACACTTAAATCATTTTTTATTTCTGAAAGCCAATTTGGTTGTATCTTTGGGGCTCCAATTAAAATATCATCCATATATTGATTTACCAAAGCCAATGGATAATGCTTACGAAAAGGATTCAATTCTGCAACATAAATCTGAATCAAAAAAGGACTAAGTAAATGTATAAATCAACTAACGAAATAACTTTGGACATTTTGCTTTTAGCTTCACTCCTTGATGGAAAAGGCTGTGGGAGGTTGCAGACATAACCCTCCTTGGATTTTGAAATTCCAAATTAGTTCGACAAAATGTTCCTATATCCTGACACACTTTAATCATATCTACCAAATCAGGATCGTTCCCAAGACCAGTAATTGCTCTCTGCCATTTGGAAGTAGCATTCTCCTTTGCTAATTTCATCAACAACTTCATCTGAGCTTCAGAATTATCTATTTGTTGTTTTAAAGCATCCTGCAATCTGTTAAGAAAACCAGGATACGGTTCAGTAGCCTTTTGCCTGATATTATAGAAGGGCTGCTGAGGCTTGCCATAAACTGGCACAGACTCTTCCTGAAGAGGGGAAGGTAGGGGGAGGGAAACGGCAGGCACAAAGAAAACTGACTTTTCCTGAACAGCAGTACAGTCAAACTTTTCCTGCAAAGCGGGGCAAAGAAAGATAGAAGAAAAGCAATCCTTTAAGCCAATTACTTCATGATCTTGTGGAATCAATTTTGGTGGACAGACAGAAAACATATCTTCTTTCTTCCCCTCCTCTTTTCCCAATTGTTCCTCTGACCGTGGAGAAGCAGAAGAATTAACCTCTCCATGAGGAGCTGAAAGACCAATTAAAGATGATTTTGGGGGAAGAATTTTTACCTGATCATAATCAGGTGAAGGCTCTGTGGTCAATTGTTGTTCCACCAAAACTTTAGAGCCAAATTTTTCCACTACATGATGGCACTGAAAGCATAGTTGTAAGATCTCTACTGGGGCTCTGGGTTCAAGATGTAAAGTTTGCCCTATTTTTTCCCAGTCACATAAATGAAGTGTTCCTCGTTCGGAGTACCAAAAACAATGTTTCCCTGTCTCACCAACTAGCTTCCTTATTTCTGCCTCAGGTGTGGTAACACATGACTTCTGTAACAAGAATTTAAGTTCTTGAACATGTTTTTGCTGCTGGTGAGACAGATTGCAACCCATATTTACCTCTGAGAGATCTCGTAAGGAGAAGCACGCTTTGGGGTCTGTTCCAGACAGGAGGTAAGTATGTTGGCTGTTGCTCCCCCGAAAGGTGTCTTTGGTTCCGAAGGGTGTCTTTGTTCCTGAAGGGTGCGAGAAGTCCCAGGTTTCGGCACCAGATGTAGGTTTTCAGAAATCCGTCAAGCAGTGGTGTCAAAAATGTCTGTCTGCCTTCGCAGAGTTTATTTGGCTTTTATACAGTTTTAACAAGCAAAGCACAGAGCAACAATATATTGTTTTTGCTTTACTCCCCCATTTTTCCCTAGTGAAACCAGAATGCTATTCAGGCCAAGGTTAACTCCTTGATACGGCCTGTCTTTGCTCAGTGAGATAATAGGCACAAAAATAACCGGCTACTTAGATCATGGCTGTAATGTGTATGTCTGTGTGTAACCTTTCCTTTATTCCCACATCTGGTTCTGCTAATTAGTGAGCTTGTAGGTATCCAAGATAACCAGCTACTGAGATCATGGTAGCTTCCTACGCATGTCTTTACGTAAGGTTACCTCTCATTCCTTCACCTATGGCTCCTTGTCATCATTTCTGCATACCTTGGAGGGTCAATAATATTTCTTTTAATAAGACATTTATTTCCCCTGCAGTCCCATTTTACTTTATTTTAATAAATTTAAAATTTTAATCAGTAATCTTAGATCCCAATGTCCCAGTTATATCGAACCAAGATAGCCAATATTAGAGCAGTTCAGACAATCACTATTAATTAGTCCCTTAACAGTCTCCACTTTGTTCAGAACCCCAAGCTGTTTCACACTCACACACTATCCAACATATTTATAATCCTCAAGGTTCTAAGAATATCTTCACAGTCTGTCTCCAAAAACCAACATAATTAGTTGCAGGTGTTTAGTGTATTCCAGCCAATCTACCTTCGTCATAACAGCTTTCTCTTCATCTACTTTTTCCAACTCTATATTGCCTTCCTCAGCCAGCAGATATCGCTATTACTTTTTTTCCTCCTCTTTTTGCTGCAAATAAAATGTCTCTGAATACAAATATTTTCCGATACTTTCCCAAAGTTCTTCAAGTCAAGGTGGTAGTAAGAGTATAATCCAGAATTTTGAAACAATTTAATTTTTAAAGGGCTAACCAATTTTGTCTGTCTTTTATTTTTAAAGTTACTTCTAACTATGATTTCTTTCTTTACCAAACCTGACAGTAGCTCTAGGTCTTTAGTCGCCACTATTTACCTCCGTTGAGTCCCATTTTCCAAAGGGGGTGCTTTAGGGATAATTCCACAACAAAAGTTAGAAGAATTCCTAGTACCCAGACTGAGCACACAGTTCCCAGATCTTTCCTTTCTTCGCTTCCGTTTCAGCTGCCTTCATGACTTTGGTTCAGCCAAAATAGCCATCTTCTCCTCTGCCGGTTCAAGGGGTTTTCTTCGGGTCAGTTGAGGAGACTGCACTCTCCTTGCGACCACCAAAACATCCCCTCCACCTCCATCACCCCTACAGGGTGACTTTTGGCCCCATAGGTCCCCCGGACTCGAAGAAATCAGTGGGACTTCACGGAGCTGCCACTCATCTGCATCCCTTCGTCTCGAGGTCAGCTGCCTTCCTGCCCCAAACCTTACACCATTTTTGTTGCCTGTCTCTGTATTCACTCAATCTTATTCTGGAGATTCTTAAATGAATCTCCAGAACTGAACACAGTATTCTAAATGGGGTCTGACTAAAGTCCTTTATAGCGGGATTCAAATTTCCTTTTTCCTGCTGGGATTTTGTTTGCCTTCACAGCTGCCTAGACACACTGTTTACTTATTTTGGAATTATCTGTAATGAGCACACCTAAATCTGTGTGACACTGTGTAACCCTAATACTGTACCCTGCTATAATATAGAAGATGTCACTGAATTATGCATGTGAAGCAATAATGTTAGCATAATTTGTGTATGCTAACAAATGTATCTCTGCTTTAAGTGTTGACCTGGCTTTTAAAATGCAAATAACAACAATAACAACAAATCATTTAAAGTGTTTTCCAAGCTGAATGAACTCTTTTTCCTGACACACATAAAGCAGTATGAGTATTCCAATACTACTATGTAGTATGTAGTAGGATCTTCACAAGATTATAAGTAACTTAATGAAGTGACCATCCCAGTGTTTTAGTTATAAGAGAAATGCTTCTAAATATTGTATCCTTTTTTGGTAAAATTCATTTAAGTTTTGACTGATGTAAGAGAGAAATAATTTCAGAGATGGAAAACAATTTGCAGTTATCTTTCAAATGTAACTCACTGACTATGAGATAATACATAAACTGGGAACTTCTATTGTTTCTGAACCTTTTCTATCCCTCTATACCACAAGTTTCTTCTCTAGTCTCCATAGCCTCATTTCCTTAGACTTTGCTTCTTTAAATAATTTGTGTTTTTTTTTTTACAATAATAATCTTTCTTATTTTTAAGAGGATGGACAACTTTTTATGTGGGGAGACAACTCTGAAGGCCAAATAGGCTTGGGCAATGAAGCTAATGCATGTGTTCCTCATCAAGTGGATGTTGGGAAACCTGTTTTCTGGATCTCTTGTGGATATTATCATTCTGCCTTAATAACATGTAAGTGTAAAATTACTTATGTATGTTCAAAGTTCAGTTCTGTGGCTTGAAATTCTGTATTTGCCGTGCTATATGGTGCTGATTTAGTGGTATATCAACCACTTTTAGAGCAGTCTTAAATGGGCTAAGAGGGAGGAGTAATGATAATAATTTTCTACCATTTACAAAGTCCTAATTATGATAATCAGGACCAAAAAGCAGTCTTTTTTGCATCTCTGCTACCTAGATTATTTTTTTTAATATCCTCTGTAGTTTCACAGATAGGGGATTATTAATGCAAACTCTAGAAAATAATAGGAAATCTGATTTTGAGCTCATTCAAGAAATTTAAAAAAATCCTTGGATCTAAAAGACCAAAAGCTAATATTGTACATTGCCCCTCCTCCCCCACTGCTCCCCTGATATTCTGCTTCAGAATTTGGCAATAGCTGTGGGAAGAATCACATTTACAGAGTTTCCAGGTATTTCCATAGTGTCATGGCTTCTTGCTGTTGGCAAATTTCTGTCTGTTGATCTCCCTAATGAAAGAATTGTTCTTTAGCAAAGCTAAAGCTACAGGCTTGCCTTCACTGCACTGATTGGAATGTATTTGAAGATACCGCTGCAGATTTGATTGAACTCATATATATTGTAACATCAAATGTCAGTTTTTGTGTGCCGACCAGAAACTTTCGAATATATAGTAACAATAAACCTTGGCTCACTGCTAAACTTAAGGAGCTGTGTTGTACCAAAGAGGAAGCCTACAGAAAAGGCGATAGAATCGAGAAGCCAGAAGCACCACAACGGGAACAGTTGGGAAATAGCAGAGCTCTGACGGGCTCCGTGAAAACCCAACCAGACAATCCATGGACCTTCGGGTTAGAACCATTCTGGAGGAACAGGTGAAAAAGAAGAAACATATCAATGACCAAAGAGGAACCGGCAGTTCCTCGAAAGGTCCGAGATAAAGTTCTTCAAACTGACAGTGGAAGCGGCCGCACAAATAGCCGCTTCAAAGTTGGGGCAACCGGACCAAGCTATTTGAGCAGGAGCAGTGCTGGAACAAAGTGTTGGACCTGGGTGAAAGAGTGATCAACCCAAGGTAAAGAAATTTTGCAATTGGATTAAAAAAGTTACCCGGAAAGGAAATTAGCGGCTATCTGGCAGACGGGGGATTTAATAGAGGAAAAAAGAAAGGGCGGAGACTAAAACGGAAAGCCCTAGAAGATTTTTAATCTCCAAATTTGGACTTGGAATCATTAAAAATAATAAAAGAACTCGGGGGGGGGGTTCCTTTCTTTTTCTACCTTTTTCTATTTTTTATGGAATAAATACGGATTTTGACAGCTTTTGACAGATAGCGGACTAGAACCCATTGGGCAGGGAGAGAGACATCTACTGGTGAGAAGATACTACAAGACTTAATAGAAAATAACAGAGGAAAGTACAGCTGTAACCTGACCTTGACTGTAGCAAGATAAAGACACTTTGGTGAGAAACAACAAAGAGGATTTGTTTTTGTAACAGTGCTGTGGATTGGACTTACTATTTTGGCGGAAGAGAAAAAGCAAAATAAAAGTGGAATTGGACTTTAGAAATTGGAAATAAGAAAGGAAAAAAGAACTTTTAGTTTAAGTAAATATGATGTAACAGAAAAAGTTTAAACAATTTGTTAAATTAATTAAGCAGATACTATGGAATTTTGGATGTATAATGAACTATTTGCTATGTTAGAAAATGCATGTGAAACTCTAAATGGGAAAAAAAAGTGGAAACATAGAGGGAACATCTAGAACAAGGAGAAGGAGAAAAGGAGAAAGAAAATGGACTAAATGAAAAATGAGAAGATACCATAGAAGAAAAAGAGATTGAAATAGAAAAATACTTAGATGATTGTACTGCGAATTACAGTTACATACCAAAGGAGACAAGAGGGAAGTGGCCCCCAAAAAGAGGAAATTAAATAGCAAAGGTGGGATAAGGGGGGAAAGAAGGGGGAGAAACTGGGGAGAGATACTAAAACAATAGAATCAAAAGGAGAAAAAAGATTGGAAAGAAAAAAATATAGAAATTTTAAGAATAAGAAAAAGAAAAAACTAGGCGAATGGGTGAAGAGAAGAGAATATAAGGGAAGTGAAGTTCCTGAGAGATTAAGAGAAAATGGCTGAAAGGAAGAAAGAAGGAAAAGGATTTACTAGTAGAATAGAATGAAATTTGGTAAATATAACCAATGGTATATAGTCAATAGGTTGTGAGGGAAATAGATTAATATTATTAATTGTGGATAATTAAGTGAAATGTTTACTATATAAAATTAAATTTGAGGATATATGTTATTGATAGTAAAACAGAATAATAAATAGAAATTATAAGTTAAAATTTGATTAACTTGGAGAGGCAAATAATGATATTGTTTATATATTAAGAAGAAATTAAAGTTAAGCTGGAAAATATGGAAAGAAAATAAGATGACTGAAATGTGAAATGAAAATATGATGTAAAATGAACTATTTATAGTAGAAGAAGAAGAAAGGGGGGGGGGGACCCAGGCAACACTTTGTTTATAAAAGAAGTTAAAATATATAACAAAACAAAACAAAAACTTTGTTTCAATAAAAAAAGAAAAGGCGATAGAATCCTGTACAATCAGGCCAGAAACGTATTAATAAGGAAGATCCAAGCAGCAAAAAGAAACTACTTTTAGAAAGCTAAGGAATCATTTTTCAACAAATGAACCAGCAAACATGTGGAAAACTCTTAAAAATATTACCAGTTACAGCAAACCTTCTTCCCAAGCTAAAGGAAATCAACAACTGGCAGATGACCTGAATGTGTTTTATTGTAGGTTTGAGAGAAAACTACTGCCACCCATCTCCACACCAACATCAGCCAAGCCTCCTACAACCTACCCCATTCCATTGGGCCCACCACCTCTGATGATTACAGAAAATGAGGTGCAAGGTCTATTCCAGAAATAAAAGCCAGGAAAAGCACCAGGCCCAGACAAGATAACTCCTTGCTTAAAAGCTTGTGCTGACCAACTGGCCTACATCTTCACCTGCATCTTTAATAAATCTCTCGAGATATGCTAAGTTCCTTCTTGCTTCAAATGCTCTACTATCACCTCAGCCGAAGAAACCCTTCATCAAGGAACTGAATGACTTCAGACCGATTGCTTTAACATCTGTAGTTATGAAACCCTTTGAAAGACTAGTCCTAGCCCAACCTGAAAACCATCACAGATCTGCTGTTACACTCCTTGCAATTTGCCTAACAAGCAAATAGATTGACAGATGATGCTGTTAATATGACTCTGCACTACATCCTACAACATCTTGAATCTCCAAAGGCCTATGCAAGGGTCCTCTTTGTAGACTTCAACTCAGCATTCAATACCTCATTCCAGACTAATGGAATCTTCTAATTAAACTAAATCAGATAGCCGTACCTGACCACACTTGTAGATACAATACAGTACAATACAATAGTAGAGTTGGAAGGGACCTTGGAGGTCTTCTAGTCCAACCCCCTGCCTAGGCAGGAAACCCTATACCGTTTCAGACAAATAGCTATCCAACATCTTCTTAAAGACTTCCAGTGTTGGGGCATTCACAACTTCTGGAGGCAAGCTGTTCCACTGATTAATTGTTCTAACTGTCAGGAAATTTCTCCTCAGTTCTAAGTTGCTTCTCTCCTTGATTAGTTTCCACCCATTGCTTCTTGTTCTACCCTCAGGTGCCTTGGAGAATAGTTTGACTCCCTCTTCTTTGTGGCAACCTCTGAGATATTGGAACACTGCTATCATGTCTCTCCTAGTCCTTCTTTCTCTTAAGCTAAACATACCCAGTTCCTGCAACCGTTCTTCATATGTTTTAGTCTCCAGTCCCCTAATCATCTTTGTTGCTCTTCTCTGCACTCTTTCTAGAGTCTCCACATCTTTTTTACATCGTGGCGACCAGAACTGAATGCAGTATTCCAAGTGTGGCCTTACCAAGGCATCATAAAGTGGTATTAACACTTCACGTGCTCTTGATTCTATCCCTCTGTTGATGCAGCCTAGGACTGTGTTGGCTTTTTTGGCAGCTGCTGCACACTGCTGGCTCATATTTAAATGGTTGTCCACTAGGACTCCAAGATCCCTTTCACAGTTACTACTACTAAGCAAGGTATCACCTATACTGTACCTGTGCATTTCATTTTTGTTGCCTAAATGTAGAACCTTACTCTTTTCACCATTGAATTTCATTTTATTAGATAGTGCCCAGCGTTCAAGTTTGTCAAGATCCTTCTGTATCTTAAGCCTATCTTCAGGAATGTTGGCTATTCCTGCCAGCTTGGTGTCATCTGCAAATTTGATGAGTTCCCCATTTATTCCCTCATCCAAATCATTGATGAAGATGTTGAAGAGTACTAGGCCTAAAAAGAGCCTTGGGGTACTCCACTGCATACTTCCCTCCATGCAGATGCAGTTCCATTCAGAACTACACGCTGAGTGCGGTTGGTCAGCCAGTTACGAATCCATCTGGTGGTGATGCTGTCTAACCCACATTCTTCTACTTTATCTAGTAGTAGGTTATGGTCTACCTTATCAAAAGCCTTACTGAAGTCCAAGTAAACTATATCGACGGCATTCCTCTGGTCCACTAATTTTGTCACATTATCAAAGAATACAATAAGATTAGTCTGGCATGATCTGTTTTTGACAAATCCATGTTGGCTTTTGGTTATTACTTTGTTTGCTTCTAGATGTTCGCAAATTCGTTGCTTGATTATTTTTTCCAGAATCTTTCCTGGTATTGAGGTCAGGCTGATAGGTCTGTAGTTTCCTGGATCTAATTTTTTCCCTTTTTTGAAGATGGGAACCACATCAGCTCTTTTCCAGTCCTCTGGTAGTTCCCCGGTGTTCCAGGATCTCTGAAAGATATAGTTCAGTGGTTCTGAGATCTCGTCTGCCAGTTCCTTCAGAACCCTGGGGTGTAATCCATCCGGTCCTGGTGATTTGAACTCGTCTAGGGTAGACAGGTGCTCACTTACCATTTTCTTCCCTATTTCAATTTGTATGGATGGATCATAAGCTTCCTAACAGACAGGAAGCAGCAGGTGAAGCTAGGCAAAAATCACATCAGATACCTGTACAATTAGCACAGGAGCCCCCCAGGGCTGTGTGCTCTCTCCACTTCTCTCTATATATCAATGACTGCATCTCAAAAGATTCCTCTTTTAAAGTACTGAAGTTTGCAGATGATATAACAGTGATTGGTCTCACTTAAGACAAAGATGAATCTGCATACAGACAGGAGGTTGAACAACTAGCCTTGTGGTACAACCAGAACAATCTTGAACTAAGTACACTCAAAACTGTAGAAATGGTGGTAGATTTTAGGAGAAACTGTTTTTAAATTGTCCTTAAATATTAATTTTTATTGGGTTTTTACAATTGGGGCTATTTTAAAGTTGATTTTTAACTGTCTATTGATGTAACCTGTTTCCTCCTCCGTGTATGTATGTAGGTATGTTGTGTATGTATGTACGTTTGGTGTTGTTATATATTTTTTATGTTTTATGCTCCATTGTACGCCGCCCCGAGTCCTACTTGGAAAGGGAGCGGCTAATAAATCCAAATTTATTATTATTATTATTATTATTATTATTATTATTATTATTATTATTATTATTATTATTATTATTATTATTATTATTATTATTATTATTATTATTATTATTATTATTATTATTATTATTATTATTATTATTATTATTATTATTATTATTATAAACCCTCCTATATTACCACCTCTTACAATACTAGACAACACAGTATCAACAGTAGAGTCCTTCAAGCTTCTAGGTTCTATTATATCTCAAGGCTTACAATGGACTCCTAACATCAAAAACATCATCAAAAAAGCACAACAAAGAATGTTCTTTCTGCACCAACTCAGAAAGCTCAAACTGCCCAAAGAGCTGCTGGTTTGACTCTGCAACCAAACAAGACAGACACAGACTTTAACAGATAATTAGAACTGCAGAAAAAACAATTGCTACCAACCTGCCTTCCATTGAGGACCTGTATACTGCACGAGTCAAAAAGAGGACTGTGAAAATATCTACAGGCCCCTCACATCCTGGACATAAATAGTTTCAACTTTTACCCTCAAAACAATGGTATAGGGCTCTGCACACCAGAACAACTAGACACAAGGACATTTTTTTCCTGAATGCCATCATTCTGTTAAACAATTAATTCCTACAACACTGTCAAATTATTTACTAAGACTGGATTACTAATTCTTCTCATCCTTTCTAGTACCTATATCTTCCCACTTATGGCTATAACCATGTTGCTTATATCTTTACAATTTATATTGTTTTATTGTTTCCTAGTATGATTTGATTGCTTATTATTATCCTATGACTATCACTAAGTGTTGTATCTTATGATTCTTGATGGCTATATTTTTTTTATGTACACTGAGCATATGCACCAAAAACAATTTCCTTGTGTGTCCAATCACACTTGGCCAATAAAGATTTCTGTTCTATTCTATTCTAGCATTACATGGTTTATTTTTGAAAAGGTTGAAGTTAGCATAGCTGAAAAAGTTTATTGGATGAGAAGTGAAACATCTTCAAAGAAAAACCAGAAAGTCCAGTTGCCTCTTGAAGAAAGCAGCTTTGGGACAACCATGACCTGGATGACTGAGAATCTCCATGTACATTGAAGTTAGCGTAGTTCAGAAGATAATACAAGTATAACAAAGAAAGTCTGCATAAAGTATTCTTTTCTCTTTGTGTCATGAATCTTAATCTTTTGTTTCCTATAGGTGATGGAGAACTTTATACTTTTGGGGAGTCTGACAATGGGAAACTAGGTTTGTCACTTGAACAACTGAAAAACAATAGAGTCCCACAGCTTGTTTCTGGAATTCCAAGTAGAGTTAATAAGGTTGCCTGTGGAGGAGGACATACAGTAGCACTAGCAGGTATATATGTTGTTTTCTAGTATATAATTAGTGTTCATAGTCATCACTCTGAACAAATTATGATACAAGTAATCTTCAACTTACAAACACAATTGGGACTGGAAGTTCCATTGCTAAGCAAGGTGGTTGCTAAGTGACTTGGGTCAATTGTACACCTTTTTTGCTGTGGTTGTTAAGTGAATCATTGCAATTGTTGAATGAATTATATGGTTGTTACATCAGCTGGGAAGGTTGCAAAGTTATTTATTTTTCACATTTTAAACCACCCATCTCCCTCACAGAGGGATTCTGACTGTGTATAATAAATGGTGATCATGTGAGTCCAGGATTGCTACTGTCATAAATATATACCAGTTGCAGAGCGTCCAACTTTTGATCAGGTGACCATGGGGGATGTTATGACAGTTGTGGGTGCAAGAACAGGTTGTAAGTCACTTTTTCAGTGCGATTATAATTTTGAACAGTCATTAAACAAATAATTGTAATTCAGGGACTACCTGTACTTTTTTTAAAAAAAACAAAGTTTTATTGGTTTTTAAAGAAATAAAAAGGAAAGGGGTAATGGAAAGGGTTACAAATTTTGGCAGTTACAATATGTGGAAGGTGTCCCCTCCCCCCGTACTCATGGTATTCATTTAAACAAAATTCAATACTAAATAGCAATATTTGGTCAGCATATAGATTCAAATAATAGTTTCAATCAATTTATATCAAGCAGATTTTCTTACTCATTTTTGTGATCTGAGTTTTCTTGGTATTGCCCCTTCTCCCCCTGCCAGCAGAGCTCCGGCCCCTCCCGTGTACTGTAGATCTGTTGTAGAATCATCAGGTTTATCTAGGAGTGCTTTATTTTTTCCCATAAAGGCCTGAGCCTCTATGGTTGTGTTGATTTTAACTCTTGTGTCCTCCCAGAATATTAGCATGCCTTCAGGCATCAACCATCTAAACCACACCCCCTTCTGGTAAAGTTTCTTCGCTAATTGTGAATAATTTTTTCTTTTCTCTCTCACTTTCTTGGGGATCTGTTTCAGAATGGTTATTTCTCTATCTTGGTATTTCAAAGCTTGCCCCCTTTGTGCACTCAAAATCTCATCTCTTGTGGTCTTTCTAAGAAATTTAATGTGTACCTCCCTGGGTACATTGTGTGTTCTAGCATATGCTGAATTTACTCTATAAACCAGATCTAGTTCCCACCCCATCTGTTGCTTCTCTTTCTGAATGTATTCAGCCAAAATCTTTGTCATGATGTCCCTTAAATCTTCATCATCTGCCTCAACCACATTTTGAAATCTAAGAAAAAAGGACATTCTTTCAAATTCTGTTTTCATCTGGTGGATCTCATGTTCTTTGTTCCCCTTCTGCACCCCTTCCATCTCCCCCCTCATCTCAGTCGTCCCCCCCTCCAAAAGATCCAGTCTCTGTGAGTTTTTACTCGTCTGGTCTTGGTTCTCTTTAAGGTCTTCTTTCATCTCCTTTAGTTGACTTTTTACGTCCTCCTGTCCCTTTAAAATTTGTTGAAACATCTGTTGAAAGTCCGTCTCAAGAAGGTTTGGGCTGCATCAGCGAAGATAAAGACTGTTGTGTACTAGGACTGGATGCTGTAGATGTCGGGGCGGAGACAGCAAAGCCCGGCTTCCCCGGGGGTGGTCTTTTAGGTGGCATTATGTTGAGCAGTAAGGAGTTCAAAGTCAATACAGAGAAGGATCAATCAAGGAGGAAAAACCGCCAAGAGAGTTCAGGAGACTAAAGGTCCAAGCAGATTTTTCTAATTACAATTTCTGGCAGTAGAGTAATAAAATCCTTTGTTCCAGGGAATCCAATTCAACAAGAGATTTGTCTGAGTGTCACAGAGACAAAGACAATAAGCCTGAAGTTCTATGGGTGGAGTCAGTTTTCAATGTTTATAAAGACAGCGGAAGTGTGCCATCTTGCCCTGCCAGCTTCGGAGTTAAGGGACATAACAGAAAGTTTTCAAAGTTTCCAAAATTTTCAGATCATCTCCTCATTTGTAAAGTTACAATCCAAAATCCGCCTTTGTTATAAGCGTGGAATCATTAGATGGCTCTCTCCCTCCCTCCTCCTCTAGGGCTGAGAGCAAAACAGTTTATAGCCGCCTGTCCGAGGGGGGGGGGAATCCCCTCCCCCTCCAGCCACGCTTCTCCAAACCAAGTTGAATACAGTTCTAAAAATAGCTGGCAGTTTCTTTATAGGCAAACAAAGGGAACGGGGGGGAAAGTTTCCACCTCACCACACAGCAACCGCGTCCTTCAGATTGCTCGTTCTTCCAGCTGCCTCCTCACGAAGACGCCGGAGCGCCTCCCCATCATGCTTCCCGGTGCCTAGGGCGATATGGGCCCCCCGGCCGCTGCCGACTCAGGGGATCCCCCGCGGTGCCGCCCCTTCGGCAGGAGCCTCTACGGGGCGTCCTGTGCCCCCCAAGCGGTGAGGGGCCCACCAGGAGAGCGCGGGGCGAGCAGAGCCTGCCCGTCGCGATCAGCAGCGGAAGCGGAAGTCAGGGACTACCTGTACTTGAATATCTCTTAACAGATTTTAAGCTGAACATCAAAGAGAGACTTTTAAATGGGAAAGGCAAGACTTGATTCTCCAGAAAATTCCATCATACCTCCTAAAAGTTGTATTGATTAGAACAGATGAGAATTAAAGCAACAACATGTGAAGATCTAAAATTATCTACCCCTGCTTTAGGTGCTATATACTCTCCTCATTTAAACATCACAATCAGTTCCTAGAAGTGAAATGGTGAAAGAGGGAGAAAGAGAGAGAGAGAGAGTGCCACTCTCACCTTTTTACTGCCTCAGGCTCTATAGATTGCTTAAGCAATCTCTTCCTGAGTTTTCTGCACAGCTCAGTGCTTCCGTAAAATGTGCTAACTCAAAAGTTACAATGATGAGTTTTGTGACCTTAATTATGATTAGTAGCACCCTCTGAACATATCTGCTGATGCCTTAAACTGACCAGAGCTTAATCAGTTTCAGCCTGAAGACTTTTGCTGGTGTAATACAAGTAGTCCTCGACTTACAACAGTCCATTTAGTGACCATTCAAAGTTACAAAGGTTCTGAAAAAAGTGACTTATGAATGTTATTCACACTTACAACTGTTGCAGCATCTGCACATAGTCACATGATCAAAATTTAGATGCTTGGCAACTGGTTCAAATTTATGACAATTGCAATGTCCCGGGATCATGTGATTAGCTTCTGTGACCTTCTGACAAGCAAAGTCAATAGGAAAGCCAGATTCACTTAACAACTGTGTTACTAATTTAAGAACTGCAATGATTCACTTAACAACTGTGGCAAGAAAGTTGTAAAATGGGGCAAATCTCCCTTAACACATGTTTCACTTAGCAACAGAAATTTTGGGCTCAACTGTCATAACTCAAGGACTACCTTTAGTTAAGGTGTTGGTCTAGAAACCAGGAGTCTGGAAGTTCTAGTCCTTCCTTAGGCATGAAAGTCAGCTGGGTGACCTTGGCCAGTCATTCTCTATTAGCCCAACCTACCTCATAAGGTTGCTGTTGTAGAGAAAATGGTGGAGAAAGGAATATTATTTATTTAACTATTAATCAAATTCATATCCTTTTCACAAATGGTTACTTTGGGCAGCACACAGCAATCCTATGAAACGGTATGCATATAAAGCAATTATAACCTAAACCTGTTATATAATAATTGTTTTAAAAAGCATTAAAATCTAAAAAGCAAAGCTAAACAGAAAAAGAAAATAATAAATGGAGGGTTGTCAATAATAGCATATTTCACAATTTTACTATGTCAGTTCCACACCAGAAAAGGCCCACTACTTAGGACCAACCGAAAGTAGCATTATGTATGTTCTCCTCCTTGAGTTATTTTTAAAAATAATAAGAGGCAGAATAAAAAGGATCTGGAAAATAAATTGGTTGTAAATATATGCATTGATCAGAAATTGTTTTAAACTTGCCATTATATTTGCAAATATTCACAAAACAATAGCTGCTAAACAAGGAGTTTCTATACAAATAGACCTTGAGTTATGATGATAATTGAGAACAGGATTGCTGTTGCTAGGTGATGGAGTCATAAAGTGCAACTCACATGACCAAATCACTTAGCATCCCAGGCCCAGGTGTCAGGGTGGGTTTCAATTTTTTTTACTATCTGTTCTGTGGGCATGGCTAGGTGGAAAGCATGTGACTGAGTGGGCATATCCACCTTGCCATCACTCATGCACATGCCCATGCAGTCACATGCCCTCCCCCCCCACCTAGCCACACCCACAGAACCTTGAAAATTTCTGTTTTGCCAGCTGGGAGGCTGGCAAAGAAGCCTCACTTTCCTCACTCCTTTTCCCAGCTCTTGGAGTAAGAAGGCAGAGATGCTGGCCCGGCGCTTACATCCCTTACCACTCACCACCGCTCACCCCCTCACCACTTTCCCAGCCAGCCGCCCAGCTAAGGAGGGCAGACGGGGCCCAGGCTGCAGCTGGCAAGAAGAGGGCGGTAAGGGAAGCGAGCCCCATGCTGGCATCTCTGCCTCCTTCCTCTGAGAGCTGGCATGTGGGACAGCCAGTCTTCCCCACCACTGCACCCTCCCCTTCCATGCAGAGCCTCTGCTGGTGGGGCACCTCCCATTTTGCCCCACATTCGCCCCCTCCCCGCTGCCACTGCTTCTACAGCGCCGAACGGTCCATGCCTCCCCCTCACACACACCCTGCTTGCCATGCGGCAAGGCGGGCGTGGCCAGGTTGAAATCAGGGAGGGGAAGGAGAAGGCCAAGCTTCTGCTAGGGAGATGGGAAAGCTATCCAGGTCACCTCAGTGAGCCCATGCTCTGACCTGCTCGCTCACCCTGCGTTTTCCCCTCCTCCCCTCAATGCAGCCATCCCCTCCGCTGCGCTCTGCTCACCCATCCGCGGCCTGTCACGCTCCAGACTGCCTGCTCCCCCTGCAGGAGCGAGAAAGCAGTGTGGGACGTTTGGCTTGATGGCCTGTTTTGTCTCAGAAGGGGGAGAAAGGAGATGGAAGTGCTGAGCAGCAAGATGTCTCCCTTGGCTGCCTTCAGCTGCCTCTCCCTGGGGAGTTCTGCATGGATGTGCCCGGTGGCAGTGGCGGCAGAGCTTGCCTTAGGTCTCCGCCATCCTGGAACTGTGCTGCACCAGGGAGTTCTGTGTGGACGCGCCTGGTGGTGGTGACAGAAGAGCTTGCCTTAGCTCTCTACTATCCCGAAACTGCACCGTGCAGGACCAGCAATGCAGTGGGATGTTCTTTCTTTTGGCAGCGGGAGAAGAAAGAAAGTGCTCCAGGAGGGCAGGTGGTAGGCAGATGTCCTGGCAGTGCTGCACATGTGCACCGCCTGACCTCCTGGAGCACTTTCTCCCTTCTTCCGCCATCAAAAGAAAGAATATCCCGCTGTCCGTTGGTGCCACTGCAGTTGATCCGGCTGGGGAAATGGACCCCTGAAGACAGGGTGTGCTGTGTTGTTGATGCTGCTGCCACCAGGTGCGTCCATGCAGGAGAACTCCCCAGCATGGTGCAGTTCTGAGACGGCGGGATATTCTTTCTTTCGGCAGCAGGAGAAGGAAGAAAGTGCTCCAGGAGGGCAGGCACCAGTCAAATGCCCTGCGGCTGCTGCACATGTACACTGCCTGACCTCCTGGAGCACTTTCTTCCTTCTCCTGCCATCGAAAGAAAGAATATCCTGCTGTCCTGGAACTGTGTCATGCAGGACTCTCATGCTGACTCCGCAGGGTTTCGGGCTCTGAAACAGCCCACTGGCTTCCCAACCGGCAACCTGCCTGCTCTCTTTGCAGATTGGCCCATCCGGTCACCGGCACTACTCCGGGAACTTAGCTGTGGAGTCTGGCGCTCCAGGGGAAGGAGAGTTGGCTGCAGCCTGCTCCCCGTGTAAGAGGCTGCCCCTCCCACCTGCCAGTGGCTTTCACCTCTTGCTTCGCTTCTTCGCTGGCGGTAAGCGGTGACCCAGCCGAGGAGCAGGCAGGTGGCTGGGTGGGAAGCCACTGGGCTGCTTTGGAGCCCAAAGTCCCTCAGAGCCGGCATGAGAGGCATGTGGGCCTGGGTGGAAGGCAGCCTTTTCTGCAGCATCCTCCCCTCTTGGGATCGCACTGCCGGGGTGGGGGGTGGCTCTGCCTTTGCAGAAATGGAGCAGGTGCATGTGTAGCAGCCCTGGGATGTTCGCTTGTCCTCCCGCAGCATCGCCACTGCCGCTCCTCTCAACCCCAGCACAGTGTCTGTGTTTCCACCAAGGGTTGCCCACTACCCCTGGCCAGGCTGGGCTGGACACTGACCTCAGAAGGCAAGCGGACATGGGAACCATTGGTAAGGCCACGTGGAAGGCAAGGAAGCATGGCAAGGCCTCGGGGAAGGGAGTAGGTTGTTTGCTCCCTTCCCTGCAGTCCTGCTATGCTTCCCTGCCTTCCACTTGCCTGCCTTCGCAAGCTGGCCCCGGGGACACCTAGAAGGCAGGGAAACATGGCAGGGCCGCAGGGAAGGGGGCGGGGGCAGCTAGTTAAGACACAACTCGCAGGCTTACCTGGCAGACAGATCAGGAGTGCAGCGCTTCAGACAGGCAAGCTGCAGAGCAGAGAATGGCTGGGGCGGGGTGGCCGAGTTGTGACAGGGGAACCGGTTCGGGGGCATAGCCAGGCTGCCATTGCTACCAGTTCGGAAAGGTATGCCAGATTTTCACTACCTATTCGGCCGAACTGGACCTAACTGGTAGGAACTCACCTCTGCCAGGTATAGTTGTAACCTAAGACACTCAGGTCAATAAGTGGGAAGCAGGAATCCCAAGTAAGGAATTTTATTTCTGCAGCATTGATAAGGCAGATTTTAAATGCTGTTGCTGTTATATTCTGCTTACACGCTATTCCTAGAATCTTTTTGGCTACTGTGGGAAACAAATTTCGGTGTCTTATAATGTTTATCCACTTGCAATGGAAAAGAAAGCTGGAGTACATGACAATCTAGATCAGTTGTAGCTTTTTTACTCTTGCATGAGACAAACCTTGTCATGTAGATAAACTGGAAACATTTTGCAATGGAAGTAGGATGGGCTAGCTTTACATTTCTTTTATACAATAATCAGTATAGCTACTGATCTGAATATCTATTTGCTGTTATTTGCTAACAAGCTTATCTTAACAAGCTATGCTATAACAGCCTGATTTTTGAAAATGACTGTTGTGATTAGATATTACTTTCATGTGCATTTTTCAGGGGGAGAAGTCTATACCTTTGGCTTAGGCCAATATGGACAACTTGGACTTGGCACATTTATCTTTGAAACTTCTGAACCAAAGATGGTAGATCACCTGGGAAAGCATAAAATCTGTAACATTGCAAGTGGAGAAAACCACACAGCTTTAATAACAGGTACGCATGCTGTTAACTCCGGTGCTACATTTGCAGTATATCTAAGTGCTTTATCATATTAAAGATCAATAGATCGTCATAGTCCTAAATAGATTTGAAAGCAATTCTTTAATTGTTAAGCAATTTTTTAAAAAAATGTGACTCTCATGTAATTTGTTAACCAATGGGTTGGCATTGGGATGGTAGTCTGGGTTAATTAGTGTTACAACTGCTTTCTTATGTGTTCAGATTTCTCCATGTTTCATTATTCTGAAAGCCATAAATTGGCATTAAATGTGAATATGGAAAATTGTGATTTCTCTCCAAATCAGAAATGGAGGCTGTACATATGACAATCATATTATGCTAAGACGTATTAACTTTTATTGAAAATAAAAACAGAGGATGAACAAGGTAAAATACCATATGAAAGATGACCAAAAATCTTGGATATAATATACCAATGGACTAATGAGTTGTACAAGATGGCCAAGTTTTGTTTCTCTCAACATAATATTGCCGGAGATATTATGACTCAAAGTTGCTGAAATCTCAGAGTCACACTGTCAAAGGCTGCGGTATGGGGTCAAACAAATGACTATATCTCTACAAGTATTGCATAGGCAAACATAAGATTTATCCAAAGTTCATTGGGGATGTGTGTATATGTTCACACCAAATTTCATCAAAATCCGTGATGGTCAAGCTGGGAGGCCCAAACCACTTGACATGGAATGACTCAGAAAAATGTGGAAGAAAGGTTGAATTTGATGTTCAATTATACTATTAAAGAGAATTTTTTTTAAAAGGATATATTGCTTGTATTTGACAACAGAACATTTTTCAAAATATATAATGGAATTTCAAATATTTGTTGGAAGTGTAATCAATTTGAAAGTATATTTTTTGTCTTTGGTGGACATGCAAGAAAACAAGAAAACATTGGTATCAAACATGTAGCTTGATTCAGAAGATCTTAAAGGTAAATTTACAATTGGAACCAGAGATTTTTCTTTGGTGATTAATGGACAAACAAATTGAAAAATCTCATGAGACTTCATTTTTATATATGATAACAGTGGTGATACTCCTACATGCGCAAAGGTGGAGGGACTTACAAATACTTACATTAAAAGAAAACGAATGGAATTTCTACTTGCAAGCCACCTTTGGACTTTTTGCAAGAAACTAAGAGAAATTAAAATTTGATTTTGGGATTTGATGATTGGTGTTATATGAGATTATAGAAGTAATGTAGACTGTTGTTAATTTTAGAGCAAGAGTTGGATATATATTTTTATCTATATCTGTACCCAAGAAAGTCAGAAGCCTTTCTTTTTTCCTTCTTTTCTTTGCACTTTTATCTTACTTTTGTCTGATTCTTTGTTTTGTACTTTCTTTTTTTGCATGTTTACTTTTTGTTTGTTTTTGAAATTTAATAAAATCATATATATATTTTAAAAATGGAGGAAACAATTTATAACAGACTTACTTGTGCATATGTGCAGCCTTGTTATTGAGTCTTTAAAATTTCAGTGGCCCTGGTTCTATACTCCTAATGAAAAGCCTATTTTATATGTTGAAATTCTAAAGTATGAAATTGCTCCTAGAATAACGGTTTTGTCTGCAGGCTGAGATATTAACATATTTCTTTGTACTTAGAGAATGGTCTTATGTATACTTTTGGTGATGGACGGCATGGCAAATTAGGACTTGGGAAAGAAAATTACACTAATCAGTTTGTACCTACATTATGTTCCAATTTTTTGAGGTTTACTGTCCATTTGGTAAGTCTTCAGTTTCCTATTTATGCTTCGAAATAAGTATCATTTGGCATTTAAAATATCTGATTATTTAAAACTAGTATTATATTTCATTTATTTTTTAATTATAGATGAGTTGTGAAGTCATTAAATATAGTTTTATTAATCACTCTACTGTTTACATTTTAGTATACATTTTATTTACATTAGCCAAAAATTGTTTTAATGTTATCCAAATAAAAACACATTATAGTGTGCAATGATAAGAAAAAGAAAGAACAAAATGGCATGAGAAAGGTTTCATTTCCATACAAACTTTTCATTCAGTTACATTATTTTAATTATATTTTCAAAGTATTATGGAAGAATGAGACATTTCCCAATATTTTCTTGTACCTTTAGATGATGTTGATTGGTACTTCTTTTGTTAATTACATCAGTCAACATGACTAGCTTATAATAAAAAATTTCATTTTAGCTTGTTTTTAACTCACTATAATTGTCTAAAAAAATCCTGTAACAAAATATCCCATGAGTTTTAATCATATGTATCAGCTCTGATCAGATGTTTCAAAAATCTAGCAACCCAATTATTTGAATTGCATCCATTAAATATTCCACTAAGGATGTATGTTACAGTTTTATTTAATGATTAGTACAAATTAAATAATGCCAGCTAAAGAGTACTATTTATTTGTTGTGCAATTGGTTCTATTATATTAAAACCTGTTCCCAAAGAAATTTAAATCTATCACAGAGTTATTATATATGGTAAGATGTTCCCCTAATTCTGCATTCTATCCAACACAATTGGGAGGTGGTTTTTTAAATGTATGAAACCCATACTAGGAACTTTATGTTCTATGAATCATCTTTAAGGAAAACTCTTACATTAAAGAGATGTGTATGTTGATACAGTTTCCTAAGATAATATGATATATTTTATTCCAATTATCTATATTTCTTTCTCCCCCCCCCCCGTCACATTTATATATTAAACTTTTCAATTGAAATATATAAATTTGGAAGTCATGGAAACCATTTGAATGAGGCATACTTTTATTGTGAACAAAGACAGTATGAAGTGAAACTAGTTCAAAGGAATGTGCATCTTGAAGGAAGCTTCTAAGAAACGGTCTTCTACTGCATACATAAAAATGTCCTTTTGTCTTCTGGGATTTATATGCTGTGGTTATATTTAAAATCAAAATTTAAATCTGGGGTGGCGAAGCTAGCCGGAATGGATGACGGATGCTGAATTTCTGCCTCCTCTCATTCGCAGAGAATGGATTTAAAAAATATAACACCCGTCTAAAGATTATCAAATTTAGGAGATTATGAAATGTGAGTTATTTCCCTTTTCTCCTGAAGATTGCAGCAAAATGCAGCAAAACTGTAAAAAATGTTTGGCAAAGACCCAAAGTAGGCCTTAGACCTTCGGAGTTACACCTGATTCAAGTGGGAAAAGCCTTAGAAATGGAAGCAAGGAAAAAACCTCCTGGGAAATCACTGACTCAATCAGATATATTTGATGTTCTCTTACAAGAGTTAAGAGAAATGAAGATAAATATAAATGAGGATCTGAAGCAAAAAAATGATAAAATGGAAAGTATGGATGTAAGAATAGCAGATTTGGTGAAATAAAGTCAGGATATGACATGAAATATTACAGCAGAAAGGACACAGATTGGAGAATATGAAAGAGTGTTAAAAAGCCAGATAACTATGATGCATCAGGTGAAAAAGGATTTGATCCAGATATGGGACCGTCAGTGCTGCTCAAATTTACGGATATGTGGATATCCAGAGAAAAGTGAAGAAAATGAAGTAAACTTGATCCAAGAAGTATTGAACAGGGCTACCTCGATCCTACCAGATGTCCCCTTTACAAAGATGATATTGATGTAATACATAGTGTCACCCAAAAAGGGTGGGAAGAAAATTGCTGAGAGATATTGTGATATGACTTTGGTCATATGCAAAAAATAAATAAATTGATGCATAAGTTGTGAAATATGCCATTGACAGTGTTTGGGGGTCATCAGATACAAGTTTTTGCAGATTTAAGTAGTGAGACTTTACAATGGAGGAGAGAGATGCATCAAGTTTGTCAATTATTGAAGAAAAATAATATTAATTGTAGCTGGGGTTATCCAGGTTTTTTGAGATTTCCATATGGTAGAAGATCTTATAGAGTTGAAACAAAGGAGGAGGTGATGGAGAAATTAAAGGAGCTTTGAATCATCAATAAAGAAGAGTTCATGGAGCAGAAAGTGAATGAGATGTAGACATTTTCAAGAAGGGAGATGGAGAAGAAGAAAGATGATCTACAGGAGAAAAGGAGACTGGATGAAGCAACAGAAGTTACACATTCGCTGTAGAGACAGTATATAAATATGTGTAATAGTTATTTTAAGGGATATGTGTTATAACATGTTTGGGTGTAGAAATAGGGTAAAGCTGGTTAAGGGAGTGGAATGAGCGACCAAAGTCTGTGTGTGGGTGGCTCCTCTTCTCTCCCCCAGAAGTCTTAGGCAGCGGAGAGATCTTCTGAAGAAGGGAATGGGGACATTATATATGTTTATGGGTAGGTAAGAGGTTATTTATGTTTTGGGGTAATATCTATACTGTGTAGTTTTATTTTTGTAAGATTTATGATAGAGTGCGGAGACCAAAGGGAATATGTAATATGAGGAATAGATGGGGAAATTAGCTAAATGGTAGCTACATGGAATGTACATGGCTTGGGGGAAAATATAAACGAGCAAGAATTGAAAAATCAATTTAAAAAGAGAAAATAGATATTGTATTTTTACAGGAAACACATCAAAGAAAGAAGGGGTGAATGAACTTACTGGGCTGATGTATATGAAAAGGTATTTGGTACATCAAAAGCAAAAGCAATTTATAATAAAAGCCATAAAAAGGGATGTTATGAGAAGATTTCTTATAATTCAAGGCTTGATTTACGGACAAACTTAGCAAACTTGTATGGACCTAATATAAATCAAAGAGCATTTTATAATAGGGTAAATAAAGAAATAGAAGAAGTCAAAAAAGACAAAGATAATGTTTAATAAAATAATAATATATTGAAGATATTAATAGAAAAGTTAGGTTTTAGATTTTTTTTTTTAGAAAAATGATAAATGAACTACATTCAGAGAATAAAGCGAGAATAGTTAGAAATGATGGTGTTACAGAGATAATAACCTTAAGCTGGGGAATGAGACAGGGTTGCCCTTTATACCCAGTTTTATTTGCATTATTGATAGAGGTTTTGGCAAATGCAATTAGGGAAGATTCATTGATTGAAGGAATTGGTGTACAGAAGAAAACTAAATTAAATTTATTTACAGATAGTACATTATTAACATTTCAAAATCCCGTAATTATTATAGAGTGGATATATTCACATGTGAATGAATTTGGAAAATATAGTGGATTACAAATAAGCTCGGAAAAATCAGAAATGATGTTATATAACCATAGTAAAGAAGTGGAAGTATTGAAAGGAAAAAAATAAATTAAAAATAGTAGATAGTATTAAATATTTAGCTATTGACATCCTAAAAAATATTCAAGAGTTAAAGGAAATAAATTATCAAAAGTTAAAGAAAGATATAAAAGATAAAATAGATAAATATGAGAAAGTAAAATTATCATGGTTTGGAAGAATTATAATGATAAAAATGAAAGTTTTACCAAAAATTATTTTTTTCTTTTGGATGTTCTCAATTAAATTTTTGGATCAAGAATTAAAGCAAATGCAGTGGTTGCTGGAGGTGTATGGTAATGGAGGTAAGAGAGCAAGAATAAGTAAAGCATTATGGTATGAACCATTAAAAAGGTGTGGGCTAGGTCTTCCACATGTTAGAAATCATTGGGTAGCTAATCAATTAAAGGTGGTCCCAGATATTATAGCATTAATTAGAGATTTAATATGGAGGGATATAGAATTGAAAGAATTAAAGGAAATAGGTGATCCTATAGAAACATATTGGTTGAAAAGGGATATTAAAAATGGTTAGGAGGGACTTCCGGTTCCGGCGGCTACGGCGACAGGCAAGCCTTTGCCTGCTCCCGCTCTCCCGGTGGGCTTCCCCCGCTTCTGGGGGGGGCACAGGACGCCGGAGAGGCGTCCTGCCGAGGGAGCGGCTCGCGGAGGGTCCTGGCGTCGGCGTCGGCTGGCGGGGGCTTCTCCGCCTCGTTCTAGGCATCGGGGAGCAGTTTTGGAGGGCGCGCATGCGTCTCGCTCCATGCCGATCGGAGAACGCACTTTTGAACGAAGCAGCGGCGGTATGGTGAGAGGCTTCCTTTCTTCATTCCCTTTCTTTTGAACTGATGGATTTTTCAGCTTTTTAAAAAAGTTTAACTTTCGGATTCTT
The DNA here is from genome assembly GCF_964273705.1 of Natrix helvetica. Taxonomy (NCBI): domain Eukaryota; kingdom Metazoa; phylum Chordata; class Lepidosauria; order Squamata; family Natricidae; genus Natrix; species Natrix helvetica. The sequence continues at coordinate 62,713,264 of NC_138550.1, forward strand.
GCTGGAGGTGTGGCTAGAGGGAGGGGGATTTCCCCCCCCTTGGACAAGCGGCTTGAAAAGATTCTGCTTTCGCCCCCAGGGGAAGGAGGAGGGGGGAGAGCCAACTAATGATGCCTCACCCCTGTAAAAGTGACTTTCATTGGACTTAGTTCCAGAATTTATGGGTGAACTGAGAATTTTCTGAACTTTTAAAAGTTTGCTATGCCTCTGAGCCCAAAGCTGGCAGGGCAAGATGGCACACTTCCGTTGTCTTCATGAACTCTGAAACCTGACTCCACCTTTAAAACTCAGGCTTCCGGTCTTTGTCTCCGTGCCACCCAGAAGAATCTCTTGTGGATTGCTATTTTCTGAACCCTCTGGAGAGAAAATTTTTCTCTATTGCTAGACTGACTAAAGAAACTCCCAGCTGCTTGCATCTTCTGCCTCCTGAACTCATCTGCCTACTCTACTTCTTCAGCTGTCCAGTCTCTACACTGACTGATCTCTCTGTTTTATAAACTATGTCTCCAAAAAGACCACCACCTGGAAAACCTGGTTTTGCTACCTCTGCACCGACATCTGCAACATCCAGTCCTGCCACACAGTCAAAGATTACAGAACTGATGCAACCCAAGAGTACAGAGATGGATTTGCAACAAATGCTTCAGCAACTCATACAAGGCCAGGAAGAAATTAAGAAACAATTAAAGGAAATGAAGGAGGAAATTAAAGAGAATCAAGTCCAAATTTATAAGAACTCACAGAGTCTGGACCTCGTGGAGGGTGGGGTGGCGGAGGCGAGGGGGGGTAGAAGCTTTGCAGAAGGGTAACAAAGAACTTGATATCCAACAAATGAAAACAGAGTTTGAGAGAATGTCCTTTTATCTTAGATTTCAAAATGTTATAGAAGCAGATGGGGAAAATATAAGGGACATCATGACTAATATCTTAGCTGAATACATACACAAAGATAAACAACAGATGGAATGGGAGATAGACCTGGTCTATAGAGTGAACTCAGCATATGCCAGAATACACAATGTGCCCAGGGAGGTCCATATCAAATTTCTTAGGAAAAGCACAAGAGACACAATTCTGGGGGTACAAAGGGGGCAAGCATTGACATATCACGACAGGGAGATAACCATCTTGAAACAGATCCCAAAAAAAATTAGGGAGAAAAGGAAAAATTATTCGCAATTGGCAAATAAATTATACCAGAAAGGGGTGTGGTTTAGATGGTTGATGCCTGAAGGGATGCTGATATTCTGGGAGGAGACAAGAATTAGAATCAATACACCCATAGAGGCTCAGGCCTTTATGGAAAAAAATAAAGCGATCCTAGAAAAAACAGAAGATTTTTCAACGGTCACACAGGACACGGGAGGGGCCGGAGCTCTGCCAGCGGGGGGAGAAGGGGCAACATTAAGAAAGCTCAGATCACAAAAATGAGTAAGAAAATCACATTGTTATAAACAGACCGAAAGTAATAATGAAATTATACCTAGACTATATATTATAATATATAAGCTGATTGAAATATCTTTATAGAAGTGATATGCTGATTTTATACGATTTTGTATTAATGTTTTATACATAGATGTACCTTATGAGTTTGGAGGGAGGGGGCGTCTGCCATACTTGCAACTGCCAAAATTTGTATACCATTCCACTTACCCTTTTCCTTATAAATGTTTTAAAAAACCAATAAAACTTTTTGGGAAAAAAAAATGGTTAGGAGGATTCAAAATCTCTTATTAAAATTTTTGATAGACTTATGGAATTAATGGAGATACCGGTTAATGCCAGGAATTTCTCCTTTAACACCGGTGGTGGAAATGGAGAAATTCCCTAAGATTGAATTAAAAGAATAAACTAAAAGAAAATTAGATATATAAATGGGAAGACTGAAAGAACAAGATAAAGAATACAACACAACTAAAGTACATTTTATCAGATATTAAATTAAATTGGTTGAATTTAATGCAATTAGAGAAATGGGTAAAAGTGGAAGAAAGATTCAAGGAGAAAGATAGACAGTTAACAAAATTTGAAATGATTATGAAAGAATGTGAGGTGAAATGAAGAATATATAGGGAAAGGAAGAATTGGGAAAATATATAGAATATTGACTGAATTAGAAGAGTAGGCAAAAGATTTAAAATTAATTTGGTAATCAGATTTGGGAGAAATAAATGATAATGATTGGAATAATATTTGGAATAGAAGAGTATATAAGAATATGTCAGTTAGAGTTAAGGAAAATGGATATAAAATGATATGATGATGGTACCTAACACCACGTAAATTAAATCAAATAGATGGTACATATACAAATATTTGTTAGAGGTGTAAGAAAAAGGTTGGAATATATAAACATACGTGGTGGGATTGTGATAGTGCACAAAAATATGGGACATGGTGTTTAGAGAAATTAGAGCACTTTTAAATGTAAATTTAGACATGTCACCGAGAATTGCTTTACTGTTGCTGGTGGAAAAACGGGATATAAATGAAACAAAAAAGGAATTGATTGTAAATTTGATTATGTCAGCTAGATTAGTGATGCTAAATATTGGGGACAAAATTGGGATATTCAAAAAAATGAGTGGTATAATGAAATATGGAGTATGGAAACAAAAGAGAAATTAACAACAGAAATTAAATTTTAAAAAGGGATGATTAAAGGAAATAATTATAATGAAATTTGGGGGGATTTTATAAAAACATTGTTGATGGAATAAACCTACTCAATAATATATGTTGTTTTGGAGGGGATAAGGGCACAATTGGAATAAATTGTATCTTTTAGTTGTTATAGGTAGTAGAAGAAATATAAGAAAAAAATGGTCTCGGAGGGGTACACTGTAATGTTGTATTCCCCCTTTTTTGTATTTAGATTTATATGTACTATATATTATTTGTATTTAAAATAAATATTTTAAAAAAAATCAAAATAGAAATCTGTACTTATTTTCTTAGGACTAAATTTCATTGAATTAAGATTTATGTCTGAGTACCTATGCATACAATTACATTATATTTTAACAGATATACAGTAGAACTGACTTACAGTTGTTTAAGCAAAGATATTTTTTTTCTCCTCTGCTAAATACCACCTTTTTGTGTAGTATTATCTATGCTTGGGAACTCTTGAGTTTAGAAAGATGTCTCTAACCACCTGCCTTTTGTAACATCAAAAAGCTCATCCTCTTTTCATCTTACAATACTAAAAGGAATGAGATTCACAGAAAATACAGAGTTTAGTTTGCTTCCACCCCTGAAGTTATTTGGCAGCATGTGATCAATTATAGTATTAATCCTCCTCAATGCATTATGTCAGTTCATTTCTTAACTATTAAAAATATTTTCATTAAACATTTTCCTGTATCTATCATTGTCAAGTATATGTAGATATAGTGACAATTATTTTAATTTTCTTTTATAGTCACTATTTCTTAAAACATTGGCAGCCGTTAGAGGGGATACTTAGGAAGTAAGAACACATTCGGCAAAAGCAACAGTAGAATATATTAACAAACCTTGGATTCAAATCTGTAGTTTTGGCTATATTTCTTGGTGGCTCTTCTTCAGTTAAACACAAATTAAAGATTTGTAGAAAATGATCCTGATGAAATGAACATTAAACAAAATAATAGGGTTTTTCCAACAAAAAATGAGATTTGATTTAAAAAATCAATAAATATAACCTTGTATGATAATGTAGATTTTCCCATTTAGTTTTGCATTATGTGTTTTTGAGATATTAAAAAGTCTAAATTATTAGATTACTAATTAATAATAATTCAAACTCAGGAAAATATTTTTCTGTTCAGGGTTATGAACCAGTATGTAGCACTTCTACTAATAAAGTCTACTATGTTTATGTTATAGGCTGCTTGTGGTGGCTGTCATATGCTTATTTTTGCCACCCCAAGGCCTAAAAAAATTGATAACATTCATGACCTAGAAGAAAATGAGCCAAATTTATCTCTTAAAGTCTCTGAAATGGGAGGAGATGCAGACACCTTTCAGCATTTTTCAGCACGTGTGCGACGGAGAGAGAAGGTATACTATTACTGTTCCAAACTGGCTATTAAAAATTGTTTGTAAAAAAGGTTTAAAAATTTAAAAGATTTCTTTAAAAGTCTTTTAAGTTTTAGAACTTTTTTCTTCAAATGTTTTATCTTCATGATGAATATTTTATTGTAATTTTTGGAATCAGGAAAGAATAGATCTGTAATACTTTCAAGGAATGAATATAAAATATGAGATTGGAAACCCTAGTTGATATTAATGAAATGGTGGGAGATACTTATTTGTTTATTAAATTTATATGCCACACATCTCCCTGATAAGGCAATCCTGGGCAGTATAAAAGTAAATCAATGACAGTACACAAAAAGCAATACTTTCTTTTTGTCTTCCTCTAAATAAATAAAAGGTTACATTATTTCTAATTTATAAATTTGAATTCTACTCAAGCGTACTATGAACTTGTTAAATCTTAAAATTAAGGTTTGAATTATGTTAAATCTTAAATATGTAAATTAACTCTGGCTCAGATAATTTAAAAATTTCAACCAAAATTTTAAGTGAATTAAACAGTTTTGATTCAGAGAGTCTGTTCCAAAATCTGAAATATGGATAGTATCTTTAATTTAATATATTCTGTATATTATTCTTCAAAAATCTAATATAAATGCTGATTTGCTTTCTTTTAACTTTTTCAGAAGGAAAAATCACCAGAACAATGTAGTCGATTGGTGCGAACACTTCCCCCATTGGGGAAAACTTCCGTAAAAGTTGCATCAAATTACATCAGCAGTACTCTTCCGCTTTGCAGAACTGATAGAAATAAAGAATCTGAATCTATTGTGGATCATGAAACAGGTAAACGTATGTTTTGTTTACAGGTACTCCTCGATTTACAACCTTACAACTTATACAACTTATACAACTTATACAGCAGAGGTGGTATTCTGCTGTATCGCACCGGTTTGGCCGAACTGGCAGTGGCAGCAGTGCTGACGTCATCACCAGTTTGGCCGAACTGGTAGTGGCAGCCAAACTGACGTCATCATTCATGCGCAAAGGATCCTGCGCTTGTCCTGAAGTACATTTGCACTCCCGCTATCGAACAGATAGCGAAGAAAATATATGGTTTCTAAAAAATATTAACAGAGACAGAAGAAAGATTGATAAAGAAAACGTATAGCTACTTATTGGGCATCAAATTGGAAGATGAACAAGTGAAGGAGACAATGATAGCATGGGTAAAAAACTTTGGCTACATAATGTTGCTGTTATTAGTTGCGAAGTCATGTCCAACCCATCGCAACCCCATGGACAACATTCCTCCAGGCCTCCCTGTCCTTTACGATCCTCTGGAGTCCATTTAAGCTCATGCCTACTGCTTCAGTGACACCATGCAGCTACCCTATTCTGTCGTCCCCTTCTTCTTTTGCCCTCTTTCCCAGCATTAGGCTCTTCTCCAGTGATTCCTTCCTTCTCATTAGGTGGCCAAAGTATTTCATCTTCAGGATCTGGCCTTCTAAAGAGCAGTCAGGGTTAATCTCCTCTAGGACTGACTGGTTTGATCGCCTTGCAGTCCAAGGAACTTGTAGGAGTCTTCCCCAGCACCATAGTTCAAAGGCCTCAATTCTTTGGTGCTCAGTCTTTCTTATGATCTAACGTTCATACATTGCAACTGGAAAAACCATAGCCTTGACTATATGCACTTTTATTGACAGGGTGATGTCTCTGCTTTTTAGTATACTGTCTAGATTTGCCATAGCTTTCCTCCCCAGGAGCAAGCGTCTTTTAATTTCTTGGCTGCAGTCACCATCTGTGGTTATCTTGGAGCCCAGGAAAGTAGAATCTATCACTACCTCCATTTCTTCCCCATCTATTTGCCAGGAATTGAGAGGGCCAGATATTAGTTTGCCATGATCTTAGTTTTCTTAATGTTGAGTTTCAAACCAACTTTTGCGATCTCCTTCTTCACCCACATCAAGAGGCTCTTTAGTTCCTCTTCACTTTCTTCCACTAGAGTGGTATCATCTGCATATCTGAGGTTGTTGATATTTCTCCTGGCAATCTTGTTTGTTTGTTTTATTGGATTTATATGCCGCCCTTCTCCCAAAGGACTCAGGGCGGCGTACAGCATTAAAAAACACATATTACAAAACTTAAAAGAAAATTAGAAACAATCCAAGAAACAAACCGAATTAATATAACAGTAACATTTTTAAAAATTGGATAAAATTAACAGGCCAGTCCGGCTTGCTGGAAAAGCCAACTTTTTAGGGCGCGTCGGAAAGACCGAAGGTCGGGGATTATGCGAAGCTCCGGGGGCACCTCATTCCAGAGGGAAGGTGCTCCCACAGAGAAGGCTCCCCCCTGGGAATTGCTAGCCAACACTGTCTGGCCGACGGCACCCTAAGGAAGCCAACTCTGTGGGATCGCACTGGACGGTGGGAGGCTACTGGTGGCAGTAGGTGGTCTCGCAGATACTCTGGGCCTAAGCCATGGAGCGCTTTAAAGGTCATAATTAGTACCTTGAATCACACCCAGAAAACAACCGGCAACCAGTGCAGGCCGTCTAAAAGGGGTGTAACATGGGAGCACCTAGGTACCCCCATGATAACCCACGCGGCCACATTCTGGACCAGCTGAAGCCTCTGGGTGCTCTTCAAGGGCAGCCCCATGTAGAGAGCATTGCAGTAGTCCAGGTGAGAAAGGACGAGGGCATGAGTGACTGTACATAGAGCATCCTGATCCAGGAAGGAGCGCAACTGATGTACCAGGCGAACCTGGTAAAAGGCCCCCCTGGTCACGGCCGTCAGGTGTTCTTCTAAACTAAGCCGCATGTCCAGGAGGACTCCAAGATTGCGGGCCCTCTCTGAGGGGGCTAAAATTCCTCCCCCTATCAACAAAGATGGAACAAGATGCACAAATCAGGATGACAGAAACTACAGCCACTCAGTCTTGGAGGGATTGAGCTTGAGCCTGCTCCTCCCCATCCAGATCCGCACAGCCTCGAGGGATCGGGACATCACGTCGAGGGCATCGTTTGGGTGGTTTGGGGTAGAGATGAAAGGTTGATGAGCATATTGATGATACTGTAGCCCAAAACCACGGATGATCTCGCCCAGCGGTTTCATATATATGTTGAACAGGAGGGGTGAGAGAACTGACCCCTGGGGCACCCCACAAGTGACGCCCCTGGGGGTCGATCCCTGCCCTCCAGTCAACACAAACTGCGACAGATCTGACAGGTAGGAGGAGAACCACCGTAAAACAGTGCCCCCCACTCCCAACCCCCCGAGTCGTCGCAGTAGGATACCATGGTCGATGGTATTGAAAGCCGCCGAGAGGTCTAATAGGACCAGGACAGAGGAGCAGCCCCTGTCCCGGGCCCGCCAGCGATCATCGACCAACGCGACCAATGCCGTCTCCGTGCTGTACCCGGGCCTGAAACCCGACTGAAACGGATCCAGGTAGACAGCTTCATCCAGGTACTGGGGAAGCTGACGTGCTACCACACTCTCTACAACTTTTGCTACAAAGCGAAGGTTGGAGACCGGACGATAGTTGGCTAAAGAAGCTGGGTCCAGGGAAAGCTTCTTAAGGAGGGGCCTCACCACCGCCTCTTTCAAGCCGGTGGGAAAGAACCCCTCTCTCAATGAAGCATTGGTAATCGTCTGGAGCCAGCCTCGTGTCACCTCCCGGGAAGCCGAAACTAACCAAGAGGGACATAGGTCCAGCACCCAAGTGGCAGCACTGAGTCTCCCCATAATTTTGTCCATGCCCTCAGGGGTCACAGGGTCAAACTCATCCCAGATTGTCTCCAAGAGATTCATCCCTGTTGACTCGCCCGAATCTACCCAGTCAGAGTCCAAGCCTGTCTGGATCTGAGCGATTTTATCCTGCAAATACTGAACAAATTATTCAGCCCTACCCTGCAAGGGGTCTTTCCCAGTTCCTTGGTTAAGTAAGGAATGGGTCACCCTAAACAGGGCGGCTGGGCAGTTATCTGTGGATGCGATAAGAGCGGGAAAATGCCGTTTTGATGCTTTTATCGCCACTAAGTAGGATTTAATATGAATTCTTACTAGTGTTCGATCAGATTCGGACCGGCTTAATTCATTTAGCCCCGCCTTTCTCATGATGTGCTTTGCATATAATTTAAATAGGCAGGGCGACAGTATACAGCCTTGCTGGATTTCTTTCCCAATTTTGAACCAATCAGTGGTTCCGGGACCAGTTCTCACTGTTGTTTCTTGACCCAAATATAGATTTCTCAAGAGACAAATAAGATGGTCTGGTACTCCCATCTCTTTAAGAACTTGCCACAATTTGTTGTGATCCACACAATAAAAGGCTTTAGCATAGTCAATGAAGCAGCAATAGATATTTTTCTGGAACTCTCTAGCTTTCTTCATGATCCAACATATGTTGGCAATTTGATCTCTAGTTCCTCTGCCTCTTCAAAATCCTGCCTGTACTTCTGGTAGTTCTTGATCCTCATACTGCTAGAGCCTAGCTTATAGGATTTTGAGCATAACTTTACTAGCATGTGAAATGAGTGCAATTGAACATTTTTTTGGCATTCCCCTTCTTTGGAATTGGAATGTAAACTAACCTTTTCCAATCCTGTGGCCACTGTTGAGTTTCCCAAATTTGGTGGCAAATTGAGTGTAGCACTTTCACTGCATCGTCTTTTAAGGTTTTGAATAGCTCAGCTGGAATACTGTCACTTCCACTAGCTTTGTTGTTGCTCAGATTTTCTAAGGCCCATTTAACTTCACATTCTAGGACATCTGGCTTGAGGTCAGTAACCACCCCATCTTGATTATCAGGGACGTTAAGCTCGTTCTTGTATAGTTCTTATGTGTAATTTTGCCATCTCTTCTTAATCTCTTCTGCCTTTGTTACGTCCCTGTCCTTTATCATGCCCACCTTTGCAAGAAACGTTCCCTCCTTATCTCCAATTTTCTTGAAGAGATCTCTGGTCCTCCCTATTCTATTGTTTTCTTCTATTTCTTTGCACTGTTCATTTAAGAAGGCATTCTTATTTCTTCTAGCTATTCTCTGGAATTCTGCATACAATTGGGTGTATCTTTTTCCCTTGCCTTTCGCTTCCTTTTTTCCTCACCTATTTGCAAAGCTTCATCAGATAGCCATTTTGCTTTCTTGCATTTCTTCTTCTTTGGGATGGTTTTACTTGCTACCTCTTGTACAATGTTGCGAACCTTCGTCCATAGTTCTTCAGGCACTCTGCAAATCAGATCTAATTCCTTAAATATATTAGTCATCTCTACTGTATATTCATCAGGGATATGATTTAGTTCATACCTGAGTGGCTTAGTGCTTTTCCCCACTTTCTTTAATTTAAGCCTAAATTTTGCAACGAGAAGCTCATGATCTGAGCCACAGTCAGCTCCTGGTCTTATTTTTACTGACTGTATAGAGCTTCTCCATCTTTGGCTGCAGAATAGAACTAGATAAATGGTAAAAATTGTGGGACAGGAATTATTAATTAACAGTATCAACTATATATAAAGAAAATTTTGTATAGGATGTTTTATAGATGGCACTTTGTACCAGCGAGGTTGGCAAAGATGTTTAAAGATAAGTCAGTTAAATGTTGGAAGTGCCACCAGATACCTGGGTCTTATTATCATATGTGATGGACATGTATAGAAGCAAAAAAAAATCCTGGTCAAAAATACATACGTGGCTGGAAAAGATGATAAAAAAGCACATTGATTTAAAATGAAAAATATTTTTGTTGGGGATTTTACCTGAATTTTACCTATAGTAAGGGGAATGGATATCTAATTATTCATGTATTAACTGCAGCTAGAATTGTATTCGCACAACACTGGAAAAGTGAAGAGATCCCTATTGATGAGAATGTGAGTAGGAAAATATTAAACTGTGCAGAAATGAATAGATTAACACTTGCAATTAGGGAGAAAGAACAAACTGAATATTACATGACATGGGAATTATTTTATCAATGGTTAGAGAATAAAAACGGAAGTTAGAAATAGGGGAATAAAAGAAGATGATCAGTGAAATATAGAAAATATGTTAAGAGAGAGAAGTAAACACTATGATGATTACTATTATGACTATCGGGATTATTATGTTTAATATTACTATTATATTCCTATTAGAAGATATGTTAAGAGGGAGAAGTTAATATGTTTATAATGTTTAATATTAGTATTGTAAAATCAGAGAATTAATATTAATGTAATGAATACTGTTGTAAAATTTGATTATTACTTCACAAATATATTTGTACCCAGACTAATGGAAGATAGAATTAACATACATATATACATACATACATACATACATACATACATACATACATACATACATACATACTGTATAACAGGCATGAAATCCTAATCTAATATCTTTCTCATATCTAGAATGTATCTGTATTTGTGAGTACCATGCCATATTGATCCCTTGATCACTCAGTGCTTGTTTAGTTTTGAGCTCCCCTTTTCAGTCAGAATATCTTTATATCTAACAATATTTCCCATGTTAATAACATTTGGGTGAATCAGTGCTTCATCTTTGGAAGCCAAACTGATATCCTAAAGTAATGTTGCTCTGATTTTCTCTGATACTAACAGTAGTGCGTTCCTAATGTAATGTCTTTGAAAATAACCATGTATCTTTTCTCATACCACAAGAATGCATGCCAACCCAATTGCAAATCATGTCCCTCCAAAATCAATAGCTTTGTATGTCTCAATGCAATCCGTTCTTTCATTCTACGTCTACATCTACGTTTCTGTCTATGTATTTGTATATGGTTTTAACATGACTGTACACCGCCCCGAGTCCTGCCAAGGAAAGGGTGCGGTCTAGAAATAAAATTTATTATTATTATTATTATTATTATTATTATTATTATTATTATTATTATTATTATTATTATTATTATTATTATTATTATTATTATTATGTTAATACCGCAGCCTGATAATACCATTCCCAATTTGGTAATCCAAGGCCTCCTCAATTTCTTGAATCCTGCAGCATTTTAAAACTAATTCTTGCTTTTTTCCTTTGCTAGATATATAATATTATTTTATTAAGTTCCACAAAGTATTTTTTTCCAATTTTACTAGAATTGTTTGAATTAAGTATAATAATCTCAGCAATTTATTCATTTTAATTGTAGCTATTCTTCCTATCAATGATAGTTGCAGATTTTTCCATTTTTCCAGATCTACTTTAATTTGTTGCATTTGTTTGTAGCAATTATCTTCCTTAATCATGACACATCTTGCTGTCAGCTGAATCCCTAGGTATTTTACTTTCTTAGTAATCTGAATATCTATTCTCTTCATTAATTCTTTTTTCTGTTTACCGGTCAATTTTTTCACTAAAATCTTTTCTCTTTGTTTATTTTCTTTTTTTTAAATTAAATTTTATTTTGTTTGTACAAACTTCACCTCTTTGCAACACATTACATTTTTTACCTATCTGTTGTGTCTGCTTTATCTATACCAATAAATCTTTTATAACTATGACTTCATATATTTGTGCATTTACATTATTTCATACATTTTTTTCATTCTATGTATAATATTCTATATGTTCTATGTATAGCAGTTTTTACTACATTTATGTCATTTTGTATAATATATAATATATTAAATCTTTTATAACTATGACTTTATATATTTCTGCATTTACATTATTTCATACATTTTTTTCATTCTATATGTAATATTCTATATATTCTAACAGTTTTTACTACATTTACGTCATTTTGTGTAATATTTATTTGTTATAGTCTATCTCATATTTTAATCTTTTAATCCTTTTCCGGTTTTGTAGTTGTCTATTGTTTTGTTGATCTTTCTTCCTTTCTTTTTTGCTTTCCTGCTTTTCCCCTCCTTTCCTCTAGCCAATTGTACAATAAATCCCACACGGAGTAGTATTCAGATTCGTCTTTCTCTTTTAGTTCTTTCGTGAGCCTATCCATCTCTGCACATTCCAATATTTTTTTTATTACATTTTCTTCTGTTGGTATATAATTATTTTTCCAGTTTTGTGCAAATATAATTCTCACTGCGTAACGATGTGTAAAATTAAGTATCTAGTATTTTTTTCATAATTTCCTTTTATAATCCCTAACAAAAATAATTCAGGTTTTAGTGCAATTTGATATGTAGTAATCTCTAGCCAATCTTTTATTTTTTTCCAATACTTTTTCGCAGGTGTGCACATCCACCACATATGGTAGTATGTTCCATGTTGTCTGCTGCATTTCCAGCAGATAGGTGAACACTCCGGGAACATTTTTGCAATTCTCGCTGGTGAAAGGTACCATCTGTAGAACATCTTGTACATATTCTCTCTATAAGCCATTGCCATTGTTAATTTGTAGTTTATTTCCCAATTTTTTTTCCCACTCCGCCAATTCTATACTATACCCAAAGTTTATCACCCTTGTTATCATCGTTTCTTTCACAGTTTCTTCTTCCATTTTAAATTTTAATAAGTAGTGATATATTTTTTTAATCAATTTTTCTTCGGGTTCCTGTAAAATTTTATCCAGCTCTTGCGACTCCTTATAGAATCCGTCCCTTTCCCTGTCTTTTTTATACCTTGCCTATATTTGTAAATAGGGCCACCAGCCAATGTCTATTCCCTCGTCTTTCAGTTCTTGCCTTGTTTTTAACCTTTCTTGGTTGTCTAATATGTCTTTATATCTTATTATCTTATTTATGTCCAATACGTTTGGGTATATCAGAGCTTCCATGGTGGATAGCCAGGTTGGGATTTTATTGTAAAGTTTTGTTTTGATTTTTAACCATGTTTGCAGTAGAGCTTTTCTAATTAAATGTTTTTGGAAATAGCTATGAATCCTGTCTTTCCCATCCCAAATAAAGATGTGCCAACCCAATTCCAAATTATAACCTTCTATTGTTAATAATCTTCTGTTTTTTAAATTGACCCAGTCCTTTATCCAGGTGAGAGCTGCTGCTTGGTAATAAAGCTCCCAATCGGGAAGTCCAAATCCTCCTCTTTCTCTACTGTCTTGTAACAATTTTAATTTAATTCGTGGTTTTTTCCCCTGACCAAATAAACTGTGCAATTAATTTGTTTAAATCTATGAAAAAAAATTTTCCCTAGGCTAATTGGCACCACTTGAAATAAAAATAAAATTTAGTATATTCATTTTAATGATGCCAATTCTCCCCATTAAGGATATTTGTAGTTTTCTCCAATTTTCCAGATCTTAATTTTCTGAATCGTTTTAACATAATTATCTTCTTTAATTGTTGAGCATTTCCCTGTCAGCCAAATTCCTAGGTACTTTACTTTTTGTTATTTGCATTCCCATGTTTTCCTCTTAATTCTTGCTCTTGTTTTTTAGTAAATTTCTTCATAATGATCTTTGTTTTGTTCTTATTAATTTTAAGTCCTGCTACCTTACCAAATTCCTCTATTTTTTGGATTAATTTAATTCCTGATTTTAATGGATCCTCTAATATGAATACCATATTGTCCGCAAATGCCTGTGTATTATATTCCTCTTTTTAAATTTTTAATCCCTTTATTTCTTGATTGTTTCTAATTTCTGTTAGTAGAACTTCCAGAGATAGTATAAATAATAAAGGTGATAATGGACAACCCTGTCTCACTCCTTTTCATATCTTAACTTCTTCTGTAGTGTCACTATTTATTATTATTTTTGCTGTCTGGGCCGAATAAATTGATTCTATCATTTTTCTAATTTTTTCTCCAAATCTCATCATTTTTAATTGTGAATAAAAATGAAATGCCAATTCAAGTTATCAAAGGCCTTCTGGGCATATAAAAAGACCAGTGCAACTTGTTTTCCCGGATTCTCTTCATAATATTCTAGTGTATTTATAATTATCCTCATATTGTTTTTTAACATGTTTTGGTAAGAAGCCGTTTTGATCTGTGTGGATAATTTCATTTAATATTTTTTAAATACGCTCTGCCATTTGTGATGTAAAGATTTTATAATCTGCATTTAGTAAAGAAATTGGTCTGTAATTTTTTATTTGTTGATGGTCCGAATCCTCTTTGGGTATCAATGTTATATATGCTTCCCTCCATGATTTTGGTAACTTTGCTTCTATAAGTGCTTTATTAAATAAGTCTAAAATCACTGTTTCTGTCTGTTCTTGCATGGCTTTATAAAAGTCTACAGTATACCATCTGGGCCCGGTGTTTTATTATTATTTTGTCTCTTCAATGCTTCCTTTAATTCTATCACTGTGATTTTTTGGTTTAGCATTTCTCTTCTCTCTTCTTCAATTTCAAGTAGATTCTTAGTATTTAAGTATTGTTCGATACTGTCTTGTAATATATTTTCTTTGCTATACAGATTCTCGAAAAATTTCTGTATTATTTTTTCCCCTCTTTCCGGTATTGTATGTTTCCCCTTTCATCTTGTAAGTGATGTGTTATTTTTTTTCTTTTTCTTTTTTCAATTTGTGTGCTAACCATCTTCCTGGTTTATTTGCATTTTCAAAATAGTTTTGTTTTGCAAATTTGATTTTTTGGGCCATCTCTTCGTGTCATCAAATTTAATTTGTGTTTTATTAGTTCTTTTTTCTCCTTTAGTTTTGATTCTTGTGGGGTTTTTTGCAGGTCCATTCCCAATTCTTTAAGTTCTTTCTCTAATGTTTCTTGTTTTTGTCTCTTTTCCTTGTTTTTCCTTGCCAAATACACTATTGTCAACCCTCTTGTAAAAGCTTTTGTAGTATCGCATAAATTTCATAACGATGTTTCTTCTTTCTTATTTACTTCGTAGAAAAGTTTCAATTCTCTTTCTATCATTTTTATATACTCTTTATCTTTCATTATTCTTTGATTTATTGACCATCTCTTTTTCTTTTTTGGTCTATATAAAATATAATTAAGATGTATCCATTATCATTTCATTATTATTATTATAGTTACTTATTTGTTGACGAATAAACATTTAATAACAATCTAAAACAATCTAAGAATTACTAAATTCCTACTTATTGCTCAACCAAAATTAACTAATTTTTTATTATCAACTTTCATTGTTAACCTGTATCTTTCCAGTAACAAAACAGTCTTATCTCTCTTGCCAATTGCGGTGTCAGTCTTCTTTTTATCTCCTTTATAAGGTTTTTATAGACTTCTCTCCGCACTTTGTTCCTTGAAGGATCTCTCAGGTAATCTCGTTGCCCTCCAACGTTGCCCTTAATTGTTATTAAAGTTAGCTTGTCTTTGGTTGTCAATCATGCTTCTGAAAAAATTTCTCTTCTTAAATCCATCATCATTATCCTTTTTTCTTCTTCTGTATCTTGGAACCTGGGGTAGAGCTCCAGTTCATCGAATTCCCTCTTCCATATTCCCTTCATTCCACTTTCACCCACATTTGCTCCATTAATAAATTCATCTGTTGTCTTGTCTTTATCTTCTATGTCTTCATTCTCCCCTTTAATTTTGGGGGCTCCAACCCCTTCATCTTTTGCTGTGAGGAACACTAGTTTTTCCAACTTCTTCTCAATTCTCCCATATCCTTCCAATAGATTTTGAATTCCAGCCAGGATATTTTGGAATTTTAAAGTTTCCTCATCTGCGTATTGATCCATGTTTCCAAAAAAGAAGGAGGAAAAAGAAAAAAAACTAATAACCACTGCCGCTCTAGCCTTCGAGGCCTCTTTTATTTTTTGAATTTTAGGTTGACTTAAACACAAGTTCTTTTGTGCTCTTCAAAAGAGAAGGGTTGTGTTTTCTCCCCCTTTCTCTCCCCTGCCAAAATAGTTCTCAATAGCACCTGCAAAAACACTTCGTGCCCTTGACTCTTTATCAGTTTCTGTAAACAAATTGCAAACCCTTCAGCTACAAAGTCAGTAAGATCAAAGAGGAAAAAAGAAGAGATATATTGTTTTAAAAATTCCACCTCCTTCAGAGTGGCAGTGTTGCTACTTTTCACTTTCTTATTTATCTCTGGCACATAGGAAACAAAGTTCTTTAATGAAATTTAATAACAAGTAATAGGAAGAATTGTTAAAATAAAAAGGAAGGTTTTAGTCCAGAAGTCAAAAAATAAAGTAACAAAAAGCAGCAGAAGAAAAATTAATCCGTTCACTTTAAGAGGAGAAAAACGTTGCGAGCACTTCAATCCACAAAGTATAGTTACAAAGAAAAAAAAAGCTTTCCAAAGCAATCCAGTATAAGTTAATTCCGCCGCTTAATTCTTTTGCTTAGGGATCTAATTTGGCTTTTAAAAATAAAGTTTCTTGGGGCAGTCTTTTCCCAAATAGAAAAAAAAAATACCTCACCAGATGGACTCACTTTCTCTTTTCACTTCCTTCCTTCCGGAGCCGTCCTGACTTCATCAGCCTGGGGCTGCCTGTTTACCGCCGGCTTGAAGAGCTTCCCTTGGGTCAATCAGGGACTTTGCGGTGTCCCTGAGACCAGCAAGGTTTTGTCTTCCTAATCACCGTCTCTACAGGACGGTTTAGGTCCAAATGGACCATCCAACAGCAAAAGTGTCAATGGCGGTCTTGGAGTGTCGAGACCGCACGTTGTATCATCGCGACATGGCTCCTCCTAGAATGACTGTTCTTCTTGACTTCTACTCTCTGGTTCCTCTTTACTGTCTTAATACAATACTATACAATAGTAGAGTTGGAAGGGACCTTGGAGGTCTTCTAGTCCAACCCCCTGCCTAGGCAGGAAACCCTATACCATTTCAGACAGATGGCTATCCAACATCTTCTTAAAGACTTCCAGTGTTGGGGCATTCACAACTTCTGGAGGCAAGCTGTTCCACTGATGAATTGTTCTAACTGTCTTGTTCTTCCTCAGCAGTGAAATGATGTTCAAAGAACTCCTGTGCTTTCTCAACTGTGTCTATTTTATATCTTTTATCCTGCCAGGTAATCATCACTCCCTCTGGTGTGAGCCATCTGAACATTACATTGTACCTTATTAGTTGTTGTGTAAGGAACTGGTATTGCCTTCTCTGGTCTCTCACTATTTTCGGGATTTGTCTCAGGATTTGTATCTCTCTTCCTTTATTTGTTATTTGTTCTTCTCTCACTTTCTTATATACTTCATCTCTTACCGATTTTGTAGTAAAGCGTACATGGATTTCTTTTGGGAGCCTGTGTCTCCTGGCATAATTTGTGTGGATTCAATACACCTCGTCTATGTCCCTTCTCGTTTCTTGTTTGTTTTTTTGTAATACGTTCGCAACAATCTCTGTAATTGTTTCCCTAAATCCTCCTTCTTTTCTTCTATTATATTTTGAAAGCGCAGAAAGAAGTCAGCTTTTTTGAGTTCCAAAAACACTATTTTCCCCCTAATTGTCTGTTTAGTGTAGTCAGCTTTTCATCTACCATCTCTATTCTCTTCTCCGTCTTTTCTACCTTTGTTTCTACTTTTTGAATTTTTTGTTCATTTTTTGTTATTTCACTTTGTATTTTCCCTATTCTATCATCTATTCTTCTAATCTCACTCTTCATTTTTCCCATTTCTAGTTTACCGTAATTTCTTCATGATTTCTCCTAGTTTCTTTGTGATTTTTTGTAATTGTTTCTTGTGTTTTTATAATTGTTTCTTGTGTTTTGTAATTGTTTCTTGTGTTTTTTGTAATTGTTTCTTGTGTTTTCAGCATTGTTTCTCGCATACACTGAAGGTTCATTGTTGAGCTCGCTTTCTCTATACCCGGTGTGCTCTCAATTGTGTGCTGATTTGAGGGTGAAGATGTTGCTGATGTTGGATTGGATGCTGCCTTTCTATTCATTTTACTAATTGTTGTTGTACTTGTCATTTTTGATTTTAATTTCCTTACAATTTTTTCCCACAATAACATATACTTCTCTCTGCTCACTGCTTGTTTCCACTCTCTTATACCAGCCCCTTCAGTCTTTAAACTTTCCCACTTCCATGCAAATTTCAATTCAATTTAATATCATTCAATCCTACAATCTAACAACTTAATTTCTATATATTTGGGTTAGTATGCAAGTCAATCCACACAATATTCATGCAATATTGAATATATATTGAATATATTAAACCTAACACATTCTTAATTTGATTCAGTATGCAATTTTATATCGTCTCTTTAATAATTACAAACTAACACCCCCCACTTCAACACTATATAACTTTTTTTCCTATTCTCTAGGTATACACTATGTTTAGGCTAATAAATCCTTAATTTTAATTCTTATATAATGTTATGTCATCTATTTATAACATTGATAATTTCAAAGTATCACCAATAGTTCAATATTTCATATATCTTCTACACACTCTCTTCCAAATATAATATGATTCAATACTATTTAACAATATTTTATCTCACCACAGTTCAGTTTATATTTATTTCTTCTTTCAATGTTCTCCTCCTATTTTTTTAATCCGATTTCAGAGATCACAAAAAACAAAATCTTTTTCCAAATTGCATCAGCAATCCTGTATTTAATTCTTATTTCTTTCTCCACTAGATGGCGCTGTTACTCTTCTTTCATATAAGGTTTTTCTTTTTCCTCCAAAAAATCCGATATTTGCTTTTCTATATTTCACTTTCTCTCAAGTATTCCAAAATAGTTCTTTCCTCTTCTTCACAAATGTCACTGTTTTGTCTGGCTCCAATTTCTGTTTGTTGTCCAAATCCCTCCTTATTTAGTTCTGTTCTCAACTCACTCCAAACCTTCTATTGCTATAGGAAATTGATTTCTTTCCCTCTTCTTGTTGCTGCCGATATTAAGCTGTATCCAGCTCGTTTCAAAGCTTTGAAATTCTAGCTCAATGAGTCTTTAATATAATTTATACTGTTTTAGTTGTTTTAAATATTCTCACCAATGCTGCTGTGTTGCTATTTTCTCTCCCTCATGTGCGGTAGTCACCACCCAAAATCAGCGATGGATACCAATTTTTCTCCGGTGATTCCAAGGGGTTTTCCCTTGTCCGATAGGAAAGTTGCTTGCTTCCTCCTTTGGTGCCCACGCTTCCCCTCTCTCCTATTGATCCCTCCAGGTTCAACTCGTCCATTTTCAGGATCTTCACAACAGAAACTCGAGCAAAGCTAGTAGAGCTAGCTCATGGAAGTGACATCACCGCAGGAAGTCCTCTCTTTCTTTATTTTCAATCCTGTCACTTTGCCGTATTCTTCTATTTTTTTTTAATTTAGGCCCTGTTTCTTCTGGATCTTCCAGAATGAAAACTAAATAATCTGCAAATGCCTGCAATTTATACTTTTCCTTTTTTTATTTCCATACCTTTTATCTCTGTATCTTGTCTAATATTTCTATTTAATACTTCCAGTGTCAATATAAATAGCAGGGGAGACAAGGGACATCCTTGTTTTGTACCTTTTTTGATGCTAGCCTTCTCAGTCATATCTCCATTTACCATCAGCTTTGCAGTTTGTTATAATATATCGCCTTAATCATACTAATAAATCTTTCCCCAAAGTCCATGTCTTCGAGTTGTGCTAACATAAATTGCCAGTTCACATTGTCAAATTATTTTTGTGCGATTTGCTTCTCTGAGTGTGCTCCAGTGTATTTAAAATTATTCTCGTATTGTCTTTAATTTGTCTCTTAGGTAAAAATCCATTTGATTTGAATGTATAAATTGATTTAAGAATCTTTTTAGTCTTTCTGCAATCATTGAGGCATATATTTTATAAACAGCATTTCAATAAGGATATCGGTCTATAGTTTTTTTTAATCCGTTGTAAGTCACAGTCTTCTTTCGGTATAAGAGTAATATATGCTTTCATCCATGAATTTGGTACTTTCGCTTCTAGCAATAGTTCATTGAATTCTTCCAACATTGGTATACTTTAAATGTTTTGTAAGTCTTTGTAGAGTTCTGCTGGTAGACCATCTGGACCCAGTGTTTTGCCATTCTTTTGTCTCTTAATTCCTTTTGTAAGTTCCATCATTGTTATGCCTTCATCTAACATAGCTTTCACTGTTTCAGGTACTTTAAGTAATTCTGCTTTTCTAAATATTGTTTTATTTTATCTTTTGAAATTGTTTCTTGATCATATATGTAGTTTTTCATAGTAATTTTGAAACACTTTCTTTTTATCATCATTTTGATGGTGAAGAGTTCCTTCATCATCCATATTGATTGGTTCAACGTCCATCTTGATTTCCTTTTTTGTCCCTTCCATATAACTTTTATCGAATTGTGGTCTGCCCAATTGCTTATTTCTATATTTCTTGTACATTGATTTTAGCTCTGCTGACATCCAAATCATATCTTCTTGACCAAGACATATGTTTGTTTGAATAAAATGAATATTGATTTTCCTTAGGATGCATCTCTCACCATTCATCTTCCTCTTGATTGCTATTTGGTGCGTATATTGCTACTAAAAGTATCTGTTTGTAATTCATTGTTATCTCCACCATAAAAATCCTTCTTCATCTATAAAAATTTGTTTGACATTTATTGTTTCTTTTACATAAAAAGCTATTCCTCTCTTCTTTTGTTGTGATAAAGAAGTATATAAATTCCCAACTTTAGGATATTCTAATATTTTGTTGTTTTTTATTATGAACTTGCAAACAAATTATATCCAAGTTTAATTTTTCTAATTTACTGAAAGTCCTTTTCCTTTTTATTGCAAAGTTCAATCCATTTATATTAATTGATAGTAATTTTATTCTTCTTTCATAATTTTACTTATAAATGGGTTTTGTTGTTCTAGTCACTCTTATCTCTCAGTTCTTTTGCTTTTGTTCCTTCTCTTTTTGCTGTTTCCTCCAGATCTCTTTTCTCTTCTTTTTGTTGTATATTTCTCTCTCCTGTAGCTTCCTCTTGTCACCTGTCCTCTTTTCCCTCTCTTATCCTCATTTCCTTTTGTGGTCCAAAATAGTGCTCATAAAATTGTTCTGCTTTTTCTATAGAATCCAATCTATGTCTTTGCTCCATCCGGATCACCAATATTCCCTCCGGTATCAGCCATCTAAAATTCACTCTATTTTTAATTAGCTGTTTTTAATCAGAAATTTATATTCCTTCTTTATTTCTCTAACTCTTCTCAGAGTTTATTTTAAAACTACTATTTCTTTCCGTTTGTATTTTAAAGGATCATCTCTCGCTTTTTGTAGAATCTCTGTTTTTATTGCTTTTTTAGTGAATCTCACATGTACCTATCTAGGAAGTCTATTTCTTGTCACCTGTCTGGTATGAATTCTAAATATTTCATCAATCTTGGCAAGAACTTTTTTTTGTTACCTCTAGGGCAGCGATGGCGAACCTTTTTTGGCTCACGTGCCACAAGTGGGAGCGCAGGGGGGTCATGTGCGGGCATGCCGCACCCATAATGCAATGTGTGACCGCCCCAGTGCGCATGCACGCACAACGCGTGACCCCCCCAATTTTTACATGCTTTTTTCGCCCTCCCCAGGCTCTAGAGGCTTTATAGGAGCCTGGGGAGGGTGAAAAAAGCCCCCCGCCCCCCTGGAGACCCTCCGGAGGCTTCAGGGACTGTCCGGAGGCTTCCCTGAAGCCTTCGGAACGCTTAAAACCACCCTCCAAGCAAACTGGAAGTCACAGCCTCCCCCGCCCCCCCGGAAGCCGTCCGGAGGCTTAAGGGACCGTCCGGATGGTCCCTGAAGCCTTCGGAACGCTTAAAACAACCCTCCGAGCAACCCGGTTTGCTCAGAGGGTGGTTTTAAGCGCTCCGAAGGCTTCAGGGAAGCCTCTGGACGGTCCCTGAAGCCTCCGGACGGCCTCCGGGGGGGGAGGCTCTTTTCACCCTCCCCAGGCTCCTATAAAACGCAAAAGAAAGGGGAGTATTTTGCTGGTTTCAGATTCTACTTCGTTTTATCTGTTTATTTCTGCTTAAGTTCCAAGAGATGCACTGTTTAAAAATAGAAGATCTCAGTGTTTCGCTCTCAGCTATTCAGCATAAACAACTTCTAGTGTGAGAGTTATTTGTCTAGCAGTAAGTCTTTATCTTCAGTTTGTCAAGGTTATATTTTTCCCCTTTTCTCACTTGCACCTCCCGGCTTTCACTTCTGCCTGCAGGTGGCACTATTGCTCTACTTCTCTCTTTTTCTTCCTTCTTTTGTATAATATACTCCAATTCAAATTTTATAAAAAGAAAAGGTCTGTATGTCCACGTTTTGTAGTATCCAAACGCTTCTTAATTAATTATTATTATATTTTAGTTCCCTAGTCCAGCTTTCCTAATTATAAAGTTTTTTTCCACTCTTTAAAAAAGTTCTTTGACTTTACTTCCTGTATTAAAAATGGCTCTTAGGCTTTACTCACTGCTTTTCTTGGGAGATGGAAGAAAAACAGTTCTGCCGCCTCCTTTTTAGGTCCCACTTTCACCCAGATATTTTCCAGGGGGCTTTTTCTTCCGTGAAAATTAAAAATTAAAAGTTAAGAGTCTCTCACCAGATCGATCCCACTGTTCTTCAATCTTCCACACTTTCTTATCTGGTGGCTGTCACAGCTTTGGCGTGGTACACAATGGCCGTCTTTTCCCTCCTGTTGAGTTTGAGAGCCTTCACCGGCTTTGTGGGCTCCCTAAGATCAGTGGAGTGTGCTCTCTTTATTCATCACCCCTCCGAGGTGATTTAGGTCCATCCAGACCTCCTGGCAGTTCAGATTTTGGCATGATCCTATGGAGACCCATGAGATGCATCGTGTCACTGCAACATTAGCCGTGCACTGGGCAGGATAAAATCTTGAAGTGAATAATGGGTCATCTTATTTGTGGGACAACCTCTACCAAATCATCACTAGGTCAGAATGAATGAGCACTTCCAGTCCCTTTACTTAAATATTGACATCTGGTATGACCTTGGAGGCATTCCTTCCAGACCAGGAAGACCTGATTCCCCATGAATTGGGTTAAGATGGGGGTGAGTCTAGTAAATGTGGCTATCGAGAGAATATTGCAGCTCAGAGGTTTATGTTGTTTGCATAATGGTAGTAATTTCTAGTACCACATCAAGGTGTATGTCAAGATACCAAGGATTTAATAGCTGCCAGCTGATGAAAGGTTGTAAGCTGTCATTTGTAGGCTGATGCAATGGGGAGGACTCATTGTATGGGGAGTGTCTATATAGGTGGTTATTAGAGGGCTTTCTTCTTTCTCTCATTGTGTATTTCATTTTCTCTCCTTGTGTCCTAGCTGTGTGGTAAGGGATTTTTATCTCTGCACTTATATGTCTGTATATTTCTGTATATATAAACCACTGTTAATTGTCTTAAGGCTCTATGTGCTGTGTGCTCCTGGGATTTATCTCATAATACTAGTCACACTGCTAAAACTCTGACATGTTATGGGCCCAGTCCAGAGAGAGAGCCAAAGTGACTAGAGAGCTTAGAGAGAAGAGTAACCCAGTGTGAACTTGCACTACAGTAAGTGGTTTAAATAGTGATTAGTAGGCAGTATGGCCTCAGTTGGCATAATGGGAGGAGGTTTCTTGGTGTCTCGGCTGATTGAGACAAATTACCACTCCTGGAATGTGAAGATGGAGATGTATCTGCGAAGGGAGGAGTTGTGGATGATTGTTACTAATCCACTAGCAGTCCTGGATGATGGGGATCAGATGAAAAATGAAAAGGTTCTAGCCAGCATAATTCTTGCTTTAGAAGACAGCCAGCTGCTACACGTGAGCGGTCTCCAGTCTGCGAAAGATTGCTGGGAGGCATTGCACAGTGTGTATGTGAGAGAGACTGCGGGTAGTAAGGTGTTGCTGACTAAGAAACTGTATAAGACACAGCTGAAGCCAGCAGAGTATATGTCCACACATTTGCAGAATATGAGAAGGACATTCCTTGAGTTGGAAGAAAGGAGAATGACTTTTACTGAAGCACACAAGGTGTATGTGGTGCTTAGTTCATTGGACAGTTCATGGAACGTTCTTGTGACTAGTCTAGAATCCATGCAAGAATAGGATTTAACCATGGCATATTTAACTGATCAGTTGTTGGAGGAGGAACAGAAATGGCTAGAGAGGAGACCTGGAAAGGGAGGCGAGAGCGTTTAGCACAGACCAACATCTGCGACAGTCCAGGATGCCAGCAGAGCAACTGAAAGAGTTAACTTTGTGAAGAGATGCTACATGTGTGGTTCTACTGAGCATCTCCAGAGATGCTGTCCTGAGAGGAGGAACAGAGGAGCAGCAAGACAAGGGCACGGATCTAAGCAGCAAATGTGGAGTGGTTCTCCAGTGTTGTTTTCCTTGATTTGAAACCAGCAAGACAAATGTGGGTTAGTCTGGCTGATGGACAGAGAGCTGCTGTAAAAAGGGGAAAGTAATGTGTATGTACCCGAAATAGATGCTATATTGTATAATGTGTTATATGTACCTGCTTTAGAGCACAATTTTGAATATATCCATGTTAGATAGGCAGGGTTATGAAATAGTATTTGCTGGGGAACTATGTACCATTAAGAAAAATGGACAGGTATGTGCACAAGGGGTTAAAAAGGATGGTCTGTATATTCTGGGAATGCAAGAACATAATTGTGCATGGTACTTAAGAATACTCCTACGCATGACAACTATATGCACCTGTTACATAGAAGACTGGGGCATGCAAGTTTTAATGTATTGAAAAAGATGCTGAACATAGCTGAGGGACTGAAGTTAAATAAATGTAATGTATATTTGGATTGTACTGTGTGTAAGGAAGCAAAAGCCAAAATGTATCCTGTAAGTAAGAAAAGTGCAAAAACTACAGTGTATTACAATTTGTTCATGCTGATTTGGTTGGTCCTATAGCACCCTCTTTAGGAGGAGGGAGATATGCCTTAATCATAGTAGATGATTACAGTAGATATGGGTATTGTTATTTACTGAAAGATAAGACCAAAGTACTGCAACAATTCAAAAAAAATGGGTAACACTCATAGAACGACAGCATGGATGTAAGGTGTGGCAGTTGCAAACAGACAGTGGAACAGAGTTTATGTCTGAGAGGTTTCAAAGGTGGTTAAGCAATCTAGGCATACAGCATAGAAAAACAAATCCATATTTGCCTGCTGAGAATGGGGTTGCTGAAAGAAGAAACGGTGTATTACAGACCATGAAAGATGCAGTGCTTGTTGATGTGCTCATGAGTAAAGCTTACTGGGGAGAAGCCATAAAGACAGTGAATTATATAGTTAATAGAATATGGAGTGAGGCAATACAGGAAATGCCATATTTCCTGATGCATAAAAAAACAATTTTAATACATTTTAGAACATTTGGTAGCTATGCCTGGGTACATATTCCAAAAGCTACAAGGAGAAAAGGTCAGAGAACGGCCAGAAAGCTTCGGTTTGTTGGGTATGAGCCAGGAACAAAGGGGTACAGGTTTACAGATGGTACTAAGCGAGTAGTGATCTCCAGATCTGCTAATTTTGCAGAATAGAACAACTGGAATAGAATACATGCAAATCATGATGTGTTTATGCCAATAAGGAGTTCTAATTTGTCGGAAGATGAGACCAAGTCAGATAGAGATGTACAGTGGGGCAAAAAAGTATTTAGTCAGCCACCAATTGTGCAAGTTCTCCCACTTAAAAAGATGAGAGAGGCCTGTAATTGGCATCATAGGTAGACCTCAACTATGAGAGACAAAATGAGAAAACAAATCCAGACAATCACATTGGCTGATTTGGAAAGAATTTATTTGCAAATTAGGGTGGAAAATAAGTATTTGGTCACCTACAAACAAGCAAGATTTCTGGCTCTCACAGACCTGTACCTTCTTCTTTAAAAGGCTCCTCTGTCCTGCACTCATTATCTGTATCAATGGCACCTGTTTGAACTTGTTATCAATATAAAAGACACCTGTCCACAACCTCAAACAGTCACACTCCAAACTCCACTATGGTAAGACCAAAGAGCTGTCGAAGGACACCAGAAACAAAATTGTAGACCTGCACCAGGCTGGGAAGACCGAATCTGCAATAAGCAAGCAGCATGGTGTGAACAAATCAACTGTGGGAGCAATAATTAGAAAATGGAAGACATACAAGACCACTGATAATCTCCCTCGATCTGGGGCTCCACGCAAGATCTCACCCCATGGGGTCAAAATGATCACAAGAACGGTGAGCAAAAATCCCAGGACCACACGGGGGGGGGGGAGCTAGTAAATGACCTGCAGAGAGCTGGGACCAACGTAACAAAGGCTACCATCAGTAACACACTACGCCGCCAGGGACTTAGATCCTGCAGTGCCAGACGTGTCCCCCTGCTTAAGCCACTACATGTCCAGGCCCGTCTGAAGTTTGCTAGAGAGCATTTGGATGATCCAGAAGAGGATTGGGAGAATGTCGTATGGTTAGATGAAACCAAAATAGAACTGTTTGGTAGAAACACAACTTGTCGTGTTTGGAGGAAAGAGAATGCTGAGTTGCATCCAAAGAACACCATACCTACTGTGAAGCATGGGGGTGACAACATCATGCTTTGTGGCTGTTTCTCTGCAAAGGGACCAGGACGACTGATCCGTGTACAGGACAGAATGAATGGGGCCATGTATCGTAAGATTTTGAGTGCAAACCACCTTCCATCAGCAAGGGCATTGAAGATGAAACGTGGCTGGGTCTTTCAACATGACAATGATCCCAAACATACCACCTGGGCAACGAAGAAATGGCTTCGTAAGAAGCATTTCAAGGTCCTGGAGTGGCCTAGCCAGTCTCCAGATCTCAACTCCATAGAAAACCTTAGGAGGGAGTTGAAAGTCTGTGTTGCCCAGCGACAGCCCCAAAACATCACTGCTCTAGATCTGCATGGAGGAATGGGCCAACATACCAGCAACAGTGTGTGCCAACCTTGTGAAGACTTACAGGAAATGTTTGACCTCTGTCATTGCCAACAAAGGATATATAGCAAAGTATTGAGATGAACTTTTGATATTGACCAAATACTTATTTTCCACCATAATTTACAAATAAATTCTTTCCATATCAGCCAATGTGATTGTCTGGATTTGTTTTCTCATTTTGTCTCTTATAGTTGAGGTCTACCTATGATGCCAATTACAGACCTCCCTCATCTTGTTAAGTGGGAGAACTTTCACAATTGGTGGCTGACTAAATACTTTTTTGCCCCACTGTAAAAGAGGATAGAATTTTGATAAAATGTGAAAGCACAGATGACATAGATGTAAAAGAGGAGGAAACAGTGACACAGGAACACACAATACCAAGACGATCTGAGAGAAGTAACAAAGGTGTACTTCCTGAACAGTTTACTGTAAGTGAGATCAGAGCATACAGTGTTAGGTATGAACATCAACAGTACCAGGAAATGTTGGTAATACCCAAGGTAATGTAAATGTGAAAGAAGTAAATATTAATGTAATGTAATGTAATGTAAACATGTAGACATACTGTGAGAGAAACTGTAAAGGAGAAACTGTTATATGAAATATAGTAACAAAATATGTGTGTGTAGGAAAAGTATAAAGTATGTGTAAAAGCATTTGGGTTATCAACTGTACAGCTTTAAATGGGAAGAGTGTCAAGGTACCAGGATTTAATAGCTGCCAGCTGATGAAAGATTGTAAGCTGTAATTTGTAGGCTGATGCAATGGGGAGGACTCATTGCATGGGCACCAGGGGTTCTATATATATAGGTGGTTATTAGAGTGCTTTTCCCTCTCTCATCATGTATCTCATTTTCTCTCCTTGTGTCCGAGCTGTGTGGTAAGGGATTTTTATATCTGCATGTATATGTCTGCATATGTCTGTATATATAAACCACTGTTAATTGTCTTAAGGCTCTGTGTGCTGTGTTATTGCTCCTGGGGTTTATCTTATAATACTATTCACAAATACAGACAGTTTATGAAAGAAAATTTCTTTGTATTTTATTGTCTCTCTTTATTTGCATATTGAGACAAAAAGTTTCTCCTGTTGTATTAACTATTAACAGGACAAATTCTTTTTCTCCCCAAAGGCTCAAAGTGTATGATATATTTTGTTTTAAAGGAGATAAGAAAGAAGAGAACAGTGATACAGAGAATGATTCAGATGAAAATGAAGAAAGAACCCTTGGTGATACTACAGATGTCCTAAATATGGTAATGTATTTACTAGTGAATGGTTGAAGAGGTCTGCAGAAAAACCTGGAAATACACAAAATAGGAAAATGCATTATTTGAATTGTAACAGAACCATTGTGTGCCAGATTTTCTTTCTAACTATACTGGCTCAACTACAGTTCAACAGAAAAAAACCTGGAATGCTTTGACAGTTCCAAATATTGAATAACACAAAACATGACCCAGGTAATTTAAAGTTAAATTTAAAACTAATTAAACTGATAGATATTCTTACAGATTGAAAATAGAAGGCATTGTAATGCTTTGTTTAGGTGTGCCTACTTTTCCAAGAAAGCAGTATTAAGCTGAAAAAATTATCAGAAATGGGATTTCTCCAGGGGTTCAAGCCAGGACAGTTTTACCACTTGATTCACGAGATTTTGTAAGTGATAGTGCCTTATAATTATAGTTACAAAATTCCAAATATGCACACCTGAACTAAAAATGTAGCCGGTCTCTGACCTAGATTGGTAGCAATGTTTATTTTATATCAGGGAAAAAAACATTTTTAAAAAGAGATGTGAAAATTTGCTGCTTAAAATTCAAAATTTCCTGACTTCCGGTGGTGACATCACAGCAGTGCCATGGAAAGATAATGGTCTCCATTCCTAGACCCTGAATATTTCACGTTTGGGGACCCCTCGGGGGTGCAGTGAGCCTGGAGAGCTAAGCGGAATAGAGGGGAAGCCTGGAGGGCAGCAAGGTAAAAGGTGATCACCCGCTGCAACAAAGGAAACCCCTGCCAACCCAACACAAAAGTGTTTGTCTTTGTGTTATGGCGGACCCGAGGCAGTGACGGGCCAGAGAGATTGCGGAAGAGATTGTGGCATTTATTTGGTCAAAATCACAGAACTGCAATGGTGATAATTGACTGTAAAAGTAAGTTATTCAGAAAAGAAGATAACTCCAGCTGAGGGGGGATTTCCCTGAAGAATGAGTGGTGACCCCGCAGGAGGAGCAGTGATTCAGCATACTGAAGTTACCGTAAAAAGTGAATAGAGGAGAAATGACAAAAAATCTTAAAACAAAGAGATCAACAGGAGAAGGAATTGGAGGAAGGAGGAGGGGAGAGAGAGATTTGCTGAGCCTGAGCAACAGGAGAAAAGTGAGAAGGGTGAGGAATGGCGAGTGTGGGCTTCGGCGAACCATGGTGGTGAGAGGGAACTGAGCAGATGAGTATCAGAGATGGAGGTTGGAGGAAGAAATCAGTGTTCCAAAACAATGGATAGAGAGACGAGAGATGCATAGAGATCAAAAGTAAAGCAGAGAGGGAGCAGAGGGACTCGGAGTTAAATAAGGAGGAGGAAGAGGATTAAAGAGGATAAAAACAATATAATAGGATATTAACGGACCAAGGAGGAGAAAGGAGAAACAAATGTCTGGACATTGATTGTAACGCTACCAAGGGATCAGTTATTAATTTATCAAATTAACTAAGAAGATTTAAAGAAATATTTATACATATTTAGCATAAATATAAAGTGGATAAGTAAGTAACCCAGGAACCAACAATCAGAAAATTCACAACTAAACTGTTTATACCTAAAATCATATTACACCAGTAATTATATAGCTATTTATTTATTTACTTATATCTTTACTAATATTTATATTGAAACTTAAATTTATATCTATATTTATAGTTTTATAGATTGATTAACTGACGTACGAATATCTATGCTTATATCTTTAGGTATATCTATATTTATACATACTGATTAACTTATAGATTTATAATGGCATATATCTTGATTAACATATAGAATATATATAGAATATTTATATCTATTATATGTATATCCATATCTACAGTTAACCTTAATTATATACTGAATAACTTGATTAGATTAGATTGATTAAGAGCAGAGATATATATTAATAATATATTAATAGTATTACAAGATACTTGGTAGTATTCTTGGAGTAGAAAGTAAAATCTTGAAAGAAATGACCAGTATTACAATGACAACTCTGAAAAGGGGAAAAAGCTGCATCAAACCCAATGATGATGATGGCCTCTCCATCAAACCAACAATCAATCAAAGGAATGCTAACAACAGAGAAGACCAACACAATGCCAAATATGCAGACCACCTTGTTAATGATCCAGGATACAATGGTAAAGTTACAAGAAACAATGTCAAAAAACCACGGAGAAATGAAAAGTGATATTCAGAAACTGGACGATAAAATGGGTTCAATCCAAGAAGCAATCCAGAAAAATGAACAAAAAATAAAATCAGTGGAAACCAAAATGGAGCAAACGGGAAAAAAAAACCTGGAATTGGTCGACCAAAAGATGACAGCGCTGAACAAGGACTTAGAGGACTCACTAATCCATTTAGAAATGGGCCAGGCAGCTTTCTACCTAAGATTTCAGAACATGACAGAGGCTAAAGAGGAAAACCTAGGACAGAATACTTCCGGAAGGAATGCTTGTCTCTTGGCAGGGCAAAAAGATCAAAATTAATAACTTAGATAAGGCCCAGGAACTATATGATCAATTGATGGGAGCAGAAGAAGAGTATAGTAGCAGGGAGGAGCTGGCGACCGCAAGTCAAGAAGAAGAAGAACAACAACAGGAAGCCAGAGGAAGAGACCGGGAAGAATGAAGTAAAGAAGAGAAAGAACACCAAGAAGAAGGAGGTATTAGAACAAGAACACAAAGAGCTACAAGGACCAACAGGAACCAGAAACTGGTAGATAAATAGAAGAATGAAAGAATTAAAATTACTATCAATTAATGTTAAAGGACTAAATGCATTGGTGAAAAGGAAGCAAATATTTACAAAATTAATCAAACAGGAAGCAGATATTGTATGCCTCCAAGAGGTACACATTAAAAAACAAGATGAAAAATACTTCGAATATAAGAAATTGGGGAAATTATACATAGCACTGGTGGAAAAAAAGAAAAGAGGGTTGACAATGTACATTAAAGTAGGGATAAAAGCAAAAAGAATTACGCAGATCCAAAAGGAAGAACGTTAATGATGGAAGTTATAATAGGGCAAAAAATAATCTTGATGGTAGTTATCTATGCACCTAATAAAAACCAAGGGAAATATTACAAGAAAGTTCATGAAAAGATTATTGAGACAGGTCAAGGGAATGTATGTATTGGGGAGGACTATAATGGGGTAATATATATTAAAAAAGATTATACCAGTGATAAAAAGAATAAGGGAAAAAGGAACATACTACCAAAAACCTTTTTAAGATGACAGAAGAATTGAACCTGACGGATATCCGGAGAAGCTTGCACCCAAAAGAAAATAAATATATGTTTTATTCCAACCCCTACAAATCATGGTCGAGGATCAACATGATATGGATGAACAAGAAGTAGGCAATGGGATAGAGTAGATAGAGATTTCCCTAAATACGTGGGCAGACCATCACCCTCTTTAAATAACATGGAGAGGCCAAAGAAAAAAGGAGAAAAGATGGACATTAAACCCTCAGATTTTAAAGGAGAAGAAATATACACAAAGGATCACAAAAGAATTGGCACTGTTTTTAAAGGAAATAAAAAACAACATACCTCACTATCAAATTTATGGGATACAATGAAAGAATACATAAGAGAGATAATGATAGCATACATGGCAAAGAAAAATAAAGAGAAATCAAGGCAGCATAATATACACTATATTGCCAAAAGTATTTGCTCACCTACCTTTACTCGCATATGAACTTACTGTAAGTGACATCCCATTCCTAATCCATAGGGTTTAATATGACGTTGGTCCACCCTTTGCAGCTATAACAGCTTCAACTCTTCTGTGAAGGCTGTCCACAAGGTTTAGGAGTGTGTTTTGGAAATTTTTGACCATTCTTCCAGAAGCGCATTTGTGAGGTCACACACTGATGTTGGACGAGAAGGCCTGGCTCTCAGTCTCCGCTCTAATTCATCCCAAAGGTGGTCTATTGGGTTGAGGTCAGGACTCTGTGCAGGCCAGTCAAGTTAATCCACACCAGACTCTGTCATCCATGTCTTTATGGACCTTGCTTTGTGCACTGGTGCACAATCATGTTGGAAGAGGAAGGGGCCAGTTCCAAACTCTTCCCAGAAAGTTAGGAGCATGGAATTGTCCAAAATGCCTTGGTATGCTGAAGCATTCAGAGTTCCTTTCACTGGAACTAAGGGGCCAAGCCCAGCTCCTGAAAAACAACCCCACACCATAATCCCCCCTCCACCAACTTTACACTTGGCACAATGCAGTCAGACAAGTACCGTTCTCCTGGCACACACCAAACTCAGACTCGTCCATCAGATTGCCAGATGGAGAAGCGTGATTCGTCACTCCAGAGAACGCATCTCCACTGCTCTAAAGTCCAGTGGCGGCATGCTTTACACCACTGCATCTGACGCTTGCCTTGCACTTGGTGATGTATGGCTTGGATGCAGCTGCTCGGCCATGGAAACCCATTTCATGAAGCTCTCTGCGTACTGTTCTTGAGCTAATCTGAAGGCCACATGACGCTTGGAGGTCTGTAGCGATTGACTCTGCAGAAAGTTGGTGACCTCTTCGCACTATGCACCTTAGCATCCGCTGACCCCGCTCCATCAGTTTACACAGCCTACCACTTCGTGGCTGAGTTGCTGTCGTTCCCAAACACTTCCACGTTCTTATAATACAGCTGACAGTTGACTGTAGAATATTTAGGAGTGAGGAAATTTCATGACTGGATTTGTTGCACAGGTGGCATCCTATCAGAGTTTCACGCTGGAATTCACTGAACTCCTGAGAATGACCCATTCTTTCACACATGTTTGTAAAAACAGTCTGCATGCCTAGGTACTTGATTTTATACACCTGTGGCCATAGAAGTGATTGGAACACCTGATTCTGATTATTTGGTGGGTGAGCGAATACTTTTGACAATGTAGTGTATTAAAGGAAGAAATTGGGAAACTAGAAAACCAACTTCAAAAAAATTCAGGGAATGAACAAACTAAAGAAACATTGACTTTAGCTAAACATAAATTAACTATATTAGAACAAGATGATATTGCAAGAAACCTAAAATTTACCAAACAAAACTTCTTTAAGCATGCCAACAAATGAGTTAGATGGCAAGCTTATAAATTGGAAAAGAAAAAGAGGGAAGGATAATACAGCAGCTATATGATGAAATGGGGAATTTACAAAATAATGAAGAAGAGAAAAGAGGCTCACACAATAAATATTTTGAGAATCTTTATAAAAAGGAAGAAATAGCGAAGGATTATATGAGTAATTATTTGAAGGGCCAGTTGTCACCATTAGTGGAAGAAAAGAGAATAAAGTTAAATAGAGAGATAACGTTAGTAAAACTAAAAGAGGCAATCCAGAAACAAAAGAATAATAAGACCCTGGGGCCAGATGGCCTTGCAGGAGAAATTTGTAAAAGTATGGGTGAATTAATAGAACCGTTACTATTGGAAGTATGTAATGAAGCATTGAACGAAGCAAAGTTACCAGAACCGTGGAGGGAGGCTTCTATCACCTTGATACTGAAAGAGGGTACAGACAAGAATCAAATTTGGAACTATAGGCCAATCTCGCTCCTAAATGCCGACTACAAAATATTTATGAATATTATAGCAGAGAGGTTGAAAAAATTATTAAACAAAAATATACACCCTGATCAGAATGGATTTCTGATCCTACAAGGCAAATAAGAGACAACACAAGAATAGTATTGAATATAGTGGAATACTACGAAGCCCATCCAGAAAAACAAGCGGCACATGTTTTTCTGGATGCCCAAAAGGCCTTTGATAATTTAAATTGGCAATTTATGATCCAACAAATTAAATATGAACTTCAGAGACAAATTTGGAAATATCATGGAAGCTATATGCACTATTCAAAAGTCAAATGTAATATTAAGTGGGGACTCTACAAAAACATTCCAAATAATGAAAGGAGTACGCCAGGGATTTCCATTGTCACCTCTATTCTTTATTCTGACACTAGAAATACTATTAATTAGAATTAGAGTGAACCAAGGGAAAAAAAAGGTTGAGGATCAAAAAGGAGGAGTATAAAGTTCAGTCCTTTGCCAATGACTTGGCATTTTTTATCAAGGAGACATTGGAAATTGGCCTCATCTTATTACAAGAAATAGAAAAATATGGAGAAGTATTGGGACTTAAAATTAATAAAGAAAAGACCAAAATGTTAGTTAAAAATTTAACAATGAATCAGAAAAAAGAATTAAAGGAGGAAATGGGAATACAAATTACTAAGAAGATTAAATATTTAGGAATCTGGTTAACGGCAAGGTGCTCCTCAATAAAAGATGACAATTATATAAAATTATTTCAACAAATAAGGATTTGGAAAGGTGGGGGACACTACAATTATCTCTATTAGAAAGAATAGCGACTATTAAAATGAATATCTTACCCAAACTACTTTAACTATTTCAAACAATCCCTATAAAATTGGATAAGAGGTTTTTTACAGACGTAAACAAAATAACCACAAAATTTGGTCAGGTAGAAAGGCACGGATAAAACTAGCTTCACTTCAGGATAGTAGAAGTAGAGGTGGCTTTGGACTCCTGGCATGGGACCTCTACTACAAGGCAGTGATATTAGTATGGATTAGAGACTGAGTATTAAAAAATGGAAGAATTTTAACATTGGAAGGGCACGATTTACAAAAGGGGTGGCACGCTTTTCTGTGGGATAGGAGAAATAAAGCGCATTTGTATTTTTATAGACACAAAATAAGGGATGTGTTGATACAAACTTGGGAAGACATAAAGAGAAAACACTATATGAAGATCCCCAGGTGGCTATCCACCATGGAAGCAGTGATCTACTCCAATACATTAGATATAGGTAGAATGTTTAGATACAGTGAAATTTTAGATAGCCAAGGGAAACTCAAAAACAACCAGGAGCTAAAAGAACAAGGAATATGTATTGATGTTTGGCCATATTTACAGTTACAATCTAGTTACAAAAAGAATGCAGAAGAATATGGATTTGATATTTAACCACAACAATTACATAAACTGTTGTTAGCCCCAGAGGGAAATTATATAATTACCTACTAAAATTTGATAGGGCAGAGGAGGTTGTAAAAGAACCCATGATTGCCTGGGCCGAAAATTTGGGACATAACATAGAAGTAGAAAATAGGGGGGGGGGGGAATGGAACAAAAATGATACAACCATGAAATCTATAGCTTATAAAGAAAATCAATATAAGATGTTTTACCATTGGCATTTGACACCAGCGAGACTGGCCAAGATGTATCCAAATTTAAACCCAAAATGCTGGAAATGCAGACAAGGACAAGATACCTTCTTTCACTCATGGTGGTCATGCCCTGAAGCGAAAAGGTATTGGCTGAGTATACAGAATTGGCTGCAGGATTTAATTAAATGTCAAATAGAATTCAAACTGGAAATGTTTCTCCTGGGGATAATTTGGGCAAAATACAAAAGAAAGTTAAAGTACTTGTTGTTACACATAATAACGGCGGCAAGGATTGCTTTTTGTGCAATATTGGAAGAAAGATAGTATTCCACCAGAGGGATTAATAATCCCAAAAATATTTGCTTGTGCAGAAAAGGACAAACTCACATTAGAGTTAAAGGGAAAGGATGATTTGGAATACTATGCGGTATGGGAGAAATGGTATAAATGGATAGACAATAGAAATAAGAATTGAAAATGTACATAGGGTTAGAATGTTTGGAAACAATGTATATAATGTATCGAATATTGATTCTAGTTATTAGAATAATGCCACAGATCTATTAAATATGTGATTGAGATATGTAAAGAAAAATGTGTAATAAAAATAAATATTTTTAAAAATCAGAATTTTCTTAGATAAGATTTGGTTAAAACTGTATTTCAGGAACTGAGTACATTTAATATTTAGAATTAGGAAAGCAATGGGTGATACACCTTTCAAAGCTACAGAAAAATTAGGCATTATTTGAGAGGCATAGATTGCTCATATTCTCCTGTTTTAATAATAATGTATTACATTTATACAGTATTCTGCCCTACTGTACAGGGGGTAGGGGAATTGTAGATATGTGAGGTTACAGAATAAATAAATAAAAATTATCCTGGTTTCCAATCACTCTTAGAAAAGTTATATTTTGTGGATGTAAACAAATCAGTCAAAATAGCCATGACTGAGCTAAAACAAAAATAGTCTGGCATTTAGAACTTTTTCTTGCATTTCTCTAATTCTGTTTATTTTCTGATTGTTCAGAAACTGATCTGAGATGTTCCAGTAAAAAAGCAGTTTTCATGCATGTAAACATTAATTATTTGCTTTTATTACTACTGAGATAAAAATGTTTTTCAGACCCATGTGATGAAACTAAATCCCAATGACCAATTGATAGAATTAGCACCGGTTCAAAAACAAAAGGTATTGTCGGATTGTTTATATATTTCATGTGGCTTACTTTTCATGCTTTTGTACCAGTAGATGAAACCTGGAGAACCACTGACCTGCAGATTCAATGCACTCTCAAAGGTTTTAACAACTTGCCCATAGCATTTCAGGTGCAATCCATCTTTCCCATGATCCCTCTCTCCATCTTGCCTTTTTCCATCTTTCTCATCTTTTATCAAGTGTTTAGGAGAAAGTTGGAGAGTGATTGTTTCCCATCTTCTTTGAAAAACAAGAGAACTAATCCATTCTTTCCTGTGTGCAAAAAAGGCTTAAATGACCCTCTTTTCCCTCCCTGTGTGTGTAAGCAATCGTTTTCTCAATCTGATGGATTTACAGGAGATAGGATTTCAGCAGAGGGATCCTACCAATCCCAAAGTTCTGTTCTTTGATTATGCAGATTTGAAATGAATAATTGTTGTACAAAACAAATGATGCACAATTTTGAGTGGCCTCAGAATATTTTTTCTGCATTAACACAGTCAGATTATGTAAATCTTTATTTTCAAAAAGCAGTTTGAGCCACCTACCTTAAACAATTCAAATGATAAAAACAGTTCTATTTTTGAAAATATATATTGTAAGATAAGATAGTATTTTTAATTTTTTTTCCTGCTTACCAGATATTACAATAATAATTTAAGATTATATTAATACTTTAATTTGGCAATAATGTGAGAAAAAAATATTGCAATATTTTTTGCATTGTTTTATTAGCTGAAAATTGCTTTCTTGCTTACCTCAACCAAGAGGTACAAGTCAGTTGCTAGAAGAGGTAGAATGCAATTTGCATAATTTTATGGGGAATAAAAAGCCGTAAACCAAGAGACCCATGATATGTCAATGAAAGGATTAAGATGCTGTGTTTCCAGTTAGTACTGCTAAACTTTAAACTGCCTAGTGCTGAAAGTATTGTTTTACTTAGTTTCATGGAAAGTACTTTTGTACAGGGGCAGAGGATGGGGAGGAGAGTAGGTACACACTAATAACTTTTTTATGAATCTTAAATTATAGATCAGTGTCATAATCTAAGTGATTATTTTACAAACATGGAATTCTCCCATTATTAGAAGCCACCAGTGTTGTATAAAAAGAAATATTGCTGAATAGTAATATTTGCATGCTTTAAATTCAATACAATATTTGCATTCTTTACATGCAATAAAAGTAAGTTCTTTTGTATTCATGCATGCTAGAGAAGTGTAGCTGA
This sequence comes from Natrix helvetica, assembly GCF_964273705.1. NCBI lineage: Eukaryota > Metazoa > Chordata > Lepidosauria > Squamata > Natricidae > Natrix > Natrix helvetica. The sequence goes on from NC_138550.1 coordinate 62,750,981, forward strand.
CAAGTAAGACAAGTATATTTTAAAACTGAAAATCAGAATTGGCAAGTGTATCATGTTAATGTAAATGTAATCTGAAGAATAAACAAGCAGATTGGAATGTCTTATAATACTAAATTTTACAACTATTTTGTAGATTAATGTAACAAATTTAAAGAAGTGTGGAATATATTTACAAGTAGTTCTCCAGTTATGACTGTTTGTTTAACATTTCCCAATTATGATTAAAATGTGCTTCACGGCCCATAAAGTACTGCTGCCATCTTCTATGGAAAATGAGATTTCCTCCTAGCAGGCAGCTCTGAAGGCAAAAGGGCTACTGCCAAAGGGAGAAGAATTCCACTGTTAGGCTGCAGAAACAGAAGTCAAATCCTAAAGATATGAGCTCCATTTTGACAGCCCTTCAAAGGCATTCTCCACACACAGAAGGGAGACAAATTCTTCCAATGGACTGTAGGGAGAGAGCTAGGATCTTGAATTGTTCTACTATCTGAACTGTTTCTCCACACTGCAGGAGTTTGTTTCCCCACTGTGCATGGAAGAGAACAGATCTGGTGGATTGCCTACCAAAACAATTCTCTTCCATCCATGGAGGGGAGACGAACTCTAGCAGGAGTAAAAAATGAAGCTCAAGATCCCAGCTGGCAGCCCACCAGAGCAATTTTCTTCTGTGCATGGATGGAAGCTGAGCTTGGCAGGCAGCTCCTTTACTCCATTTAATGACTCAGGAGATTAAAGTATGCCAGTTTGCAGTCATTCATGAAACAGTCAAATAGGTGACATAGTTAACCATTTTGCTCAACAACTGAACTTCCAGTCCCAATTCTGATTATTAGTTGAGGACCATCTAATATGACATGAAGATTATAGTGATAAAACTAAAAGTATTTGGTGAACAAATATTTCTGTTTGCACAAAAGCACTTACCTTGTCTCCAGGACAGGTCAAATTCTTCATTCCATTATAGTTTCCTTAACCTGATTTACCCTGATATGTTGACTCTGTTAACATGCAGAAGTCTATTATTATAAAGCATAGGAACCTGAAGCAGAGAAAAGAGTGTAAGGGTGTCTAAAGTGGTTCATGCTTTTTTAGATGTTAGTGTTACTGTTTTAACTTTTTGCTTTTGCTATATTTAAGTCTCTTCTCTATTCTTTTATTGTCTGCCATTTTCACCTTCTGATGCCTTTTTATTTGCCCTTACTTCATTCTTAATTCTCTTCTTTCTTTCTTTCTTTTTTTCCCTTGCTTCTCACGTGGATTAGAAGAAAAATAAAAATATGAAACTGACAATTGATGGTAAGGGTGGGTTGAAAGACTCTGATCGTACCCAGTTTCAGGATTGCTTAGAGTCTGACATATCATCTTCTCATTTGGAGTCTTTGGCATCAAAAAGTTTTGAAAAAGGTTCCTGTACCAAAAAAAATAGCTATGATGCTTTTGTGCAGAAAGTTAAGCCTCATAAAAAGTATTCAGGAAATAAATATGAACAGCTTTCTATTATTTCATTGAATTATGATACTCAACAAACTGTAAAAGAAGAATTTAGAGCGACAAAAAAGAAAAATATTGACAAAATAAATTCTGGCGCAACTCAGCAAGAAGTACTACACAGCCATTCTGGTAATGATCAGCTGGAAAAACAACATGAAGATCATCAGAAAAATAAAGTAGAAGCTAAACCTGATCAATATATTATGCAAGATAACAACAATAGTGAAAAACCAAAAGAATATAATCACAAAGGAAGAATTACAGAACAAATAGTAAGAATGCCATCTTCCTTAAGTCAGGTAATGATGAATAATTCAGCAACTTATGTTTTTGAGATGAATCAATTTAATTTTGAAAATGTGACAACTGCTGAAACAAGAATAGAAAACAGAAATAATAAGTGGGAAAGCAATCAAGTTGGTTATAAAGAAAAGAAAAAATTAAATGTTAACAATATGCAAAATGAAAAGAAAAATATGGATGATACATCGGAGAAGGATACCCCAGAAGAAAGTCCACAAAATTACCAAGGCAATGAAGAAGAAGAAGTAAGTGTGCAAGAGGCTGAAAGGGGAGATGGTGAACAAGAAAAAGAAAATGACAGCCAAGAAAAATCTGAAGAACAGGAAGTTGAAAATGAAGCAGGTGAAGGCATGGTGGATGCTACAATAGACACTAAGTGTGATGAAGGAGAAAGTGAAAATCATGAATTACAACCTGAAACAGAAAATGAGCAGAATCTGAAGGAAGAGGAGAACATTCAGATAAGACAAAAGAAAGATGACACCTATAATAAACTGCAAGAGATAGAGGAAACAGACATATATGAGCCAGAAAAAGAAAAAAAACCTAACATCAAGAATGACCAAATTAAGGACAAAGTGAAAAAAATGGAGAATGAAAAAGATAATGAAGAAATGGGAGATGAGAAAGAAAACAGAAAAAATGGAGAAGTAGAAAAGGACAACGAGCAAAATTATGAGGAATGTGAAGATGAAGAGGAAAGTGGTGATGCTATAGTGATAAAGGAGAACAGCATAAAGGAAGAGGAACCTGAAGAACAGGATCAGGAAGAGACTGAAAGAGAGGAAGAAGGACAGAAAAAGCAAGAGGGAGAAATTGAAAGAGAAGTAGATGAAGAAAGTGTGGAATGTGAAGAAGAGGAAGAAGGAGACAGTGAAGAAGTTCAAAATGATCCAGATATTTACGAAGGGGAAGAAGAAGAAAGTGAGGAGGAGGAGGAGGAGGAGAAAGAAGAAGAGGAAGAGGAGAAAGAAGAAGAGGAAGAGGAGAAAGAAGAGGAAAAGGCTGAAGAGGAAGAGGAGAAAGAAGAGGAGGAGAAAGAAGAAGAGGAAGAGGACAAGAATGAGTTGGAGGAGAAAGAAGAGGAGAAAGAAGAGGAGGAATTGGAGGAGGTGGAGGAGGAAGAAGAGAAAAAAGAGGAAGAGGAGGAAGAGAAAGAGGGGGAGGAGGAGGAGAAAGGGGAGGAGGAGGAAGAAGAGGAGGAGGAGGAGGAGGAGGAGGAGGAGGAGGAGGAGGAGGAGGAGGAGGAGGAGGAGGAGGAGGAGGAGGAGGAGGAGGAGGAGGAGGAAGAAATTGTTGAGCATGAAAAGGAAGAAAAAGTAGGCAGAAGTCCCAAAGGTCAAAAACTTCAAGAAAATAATGAAAGGAGAAATCAAAATACAAGCAGCAAAATAAAAAACATTAAAAAAAGAAGATCAGTAAAACAAGCAGTGAATGGATTTCAACACACACACGAGTTTTGGAACAATGTTTTACCACATTACTTGACGCTAAAGTAATCCTGGAGACTAGAAATAATTTTTACATGAAGGTCTTTTTCAGAAAGCTATAGTATAATGTATATACAATACCTGCATTAATGAATGTGTGTGTGTGTGTGTGTGTGTGTATTTGTTTTCGTAGATTTTCACGGATGTAGGTATGCTGGTCTTGTTGTTTTGGGGTCTTTTCCCGTGTAAGATTGAGATTGTCTTGGCAACGTTTCGGCAAGGACCTCGCCAAAATGTTGCCAAGACCAACATATATACTTTCATCAAAATTTGCATTAGTATCTTAAGACTGTGGCCAAAACCTCTGTGAAAAAAAACAAGTAGTAATACAGTCCAGAAACACCATCATTCCTCCAGTTGTTCTGTATTTGTCAGAGTGAGAACAACAAGAATATTCTGAGTAGAATATTTTAAGAACAACATTGATAAAGTGGTTATATTAGAAACAAGAAATTAACCAGAATGACAAGGCTAGAAAGAAACATTTAGAACAGGGGTGTCAAACTCAAGGCCCATAGGTTAGATCCGGCCCATGATATGGTTAGATCTGGCCTGCAGGCCTGCCCTGAAAACAGCAAAGGACCTGCCCCTGGTGCCTTGGCCCAGGCTGACCGGGTGTTGATCTAAAACTTGGTGGTAGCCATCCAGGCCGGAATGCGATCAGCCTAAGATTTGCGGGGCTACCCTGGAGCCAGCAAGGGGCTGTCCCTGCTCCACCCCCGGGTGCATGCTGGAAACAATGGATTCCCCCCAACCCCACCCAGGCCGCCACAGGTGCCCCTCAATGCGAACGACATCGAACAGGGCACACCCACCCCTGCCATGGCCACCCAGTTGGCTGCGAACACCCGGCCACGCCCACCCAGCCCCTCAAGGACAACCACAACCCTGATGTGGCCCTCAATGAAATCAAGTTTGACACCCCTGATTTTAGAAGGAATGGTTGGAGATGTTAGATATGTTTACCAGAGAGAAGGCTGCAGGGTGATGTGACAGCTAGTTTCATTCATCTGAAAGTGTCATGTAGAAAACTTGTCACTTAATGTAGTATAAGAAACAATAGATTTAAATTATAAGAAAGTACATTTTGGTTAGACATCAAGAAAAACTGCAACAGCAAACACTGTTTCGCAAAGGAATGGGGTGGGGATGGACCTTCTCTTTCAATGAAAGTATTTAAAAAGAGTCTGGAAAATCATCTGTTGGTCATGATGCAGTAATGGAATCTTGTTCTGGGCAGTGGTTGGATGAGATAATTTCTTTCCAAACTTTGCGTTCTATGATTCTAAACAATAAAACTACACTACAGGTAGCCCTCAACTTACAACTGTTCATTTAACAATGAATTAACAACAGCCTATGAAAAAGTCTGTTATGGCCTGAATTCGAATTTATGACTGCCACCCTCTTTCTTCACATGATCACAATTTGGACACTTGGCAGCCATCTCCCATTAAGAATCATTTGTAGCACCCCTTAGTCATGTGATCATGATTTGCTATTGGTTAAGCTGGATTCATACTTATGACTTGATTATGACCACGGTGACTTGACTTATGACTGGTAAAAATGGTTGGACATACTTTGTTAGCTTACTGGTTTTTTAAATATATTATTCAGCACGTGGGAACAATATTAGAAATGATATGGTAGCTTTGTAGCTGTTTATCCTACTCATGTGGAAAAAGATTGAGCCCCTACTTTTTACAGATATCTTCCACTGGATAATCTGATACTAGAAATAAAATGATCAGATGTAAGAAAATACAGTAGGTAGGAGACTTGATTGTTTTCCCTCCCTTGCATCATACTATGCAATCAGAAAAGACATAAAATGCACAGGCAGATTGCACAAGTATACTTTGGGCCATTATTGAAATTGGCACCTTCATTTTGCATGTACTCAAATTCAAATTGAGGCTATGCTTTAATAAATGTGTTAATTTACCCATTCAAATGTTATTTTATAATATACAGTTTTGACAATTGTTATGAGTTTATGTGGCCAAACTGCTATTAAGATAAGTCACTTTATGATGCATTACTCCAGTAACTTATAAATTGTTGTATATTTTTAAGTGATTGGAAGAGGTCCAAACAAAGTAATATATCTGTATTTCAGTCTTATGAATATTTGATTATAAACGGGAAATTACTGTAAAGAAAACAAGTTGTATCTCTGTTTTGTTTTTATTAGTATTCTTAGAAAATGTTCAGTTTACCATGTCTTAATATAGTGACTAGAAGTGTTTCCTAGATGTACGCCATTTTATGTTTATTGTTTTTCTACCTTTGTGATAGAAGTTTTGCATAGATTGTAGCAATGATGCTTTTTGCATTCTAGTGGATGGTGATGATGTTATCCATTCAGTCAAGTCTGCTCTTGGCGATTTTATGCACCAGGTCTTTCCATACCTTCCAATCTTGCGCTATTTCTTTCAGTTTTTCTATACTCTGGCTGTTGTCAGCTTTGATGTTTATTGTTAAATAACTTCTTATATTAAGGCACAGGCTCATTTGCTGTATGAAATAAGAATTGTTAGCCACAATTATTTATTCCTCCTTTTTCTCAATATTTTGTAAGAATTGCTAATAATAAAATAGCAAAGAAAGCTCTGATCTGCATTCAAACCAGAGTCTCTTCTGCATAAAATAAATAATTACATCTTTAAATAACTTTTGAGTTTCAGCTGATGCATAATGCATAGTATGAGCAATCAGTAGGCCCCCAATTTTATTTTGTTTGTTAGTACAATAAATACAAGTGGAACTTTATTAAATTTAAGATACTATCATATTAGTATTAGTATGGGTAGTAGTCTACCCATAAAATAGATCATGGCATTTAAATTACCCTTCTGTTTGTTAGAATCAATATATAATATTGCCTTTTGTCATTTGGCAAAATGGAAATCGAATCAAGTAACTTGAGTAAGATTTCGTACAAACCATCTGTTGCAAGAAACAGAAAACTATCCTGAGATGTTGAAAATGTTTGAATGGGCAGGAAAGATTTTGAATTTATGCTTAAATTAAAGAAATATTCTAGGGAAGATCATTACCTGCATCATTAGTGGATCAACTTGAGATGTTTGCTGTGGGAAAAATTGAGACTTCTCTCCAGTTGCTGACATGTCAGAAGGTAACTAAGTTCCTCTAATCTAAGAATGTGAAGTGCAAATATTTTCCGACATCTTTCTCTTACCTTTTATCAAATATTCTATCCTCTCCTTTTTGTAAAAAAAAAAATCTGATTCAGGATAATTGGATTTAAATTGTTAAATAACAAAAGGGGGGGGGATTGAAATAGTTTATTAGTTTAGGTACTCATTCTTATGAATAGAATGAGCACATTTCTAATTTTCCAGGATTATGGAATCTGGAAATGTAATTAAAATTTGAGAAGATGATAAAAAAACTAAAAGGAGGCCTTTTTACAATTAATTGAGGACAAAGATTTGATGCTCACCGTGTGTGAGTGTATGTGAAGATACAATGTCCAATGATTTAGAACGTTTGATTGAAAATTGTTATTTTGTCATTCTCTAGCAGATAAACACCTGGGATAATTTTTCTTTATATATTAGATATTGCAACTAAGCTGCTCCTGTTTTGCAAAGGTTACTTATCAATTAAAATCTTTATTAATTAATATCATTGTCTTTAGTAAAATACTGGAAAAATGACACAATACAGTTATAACTGATTTGTGAAAACAGGGGTATTCAGAAGTAGAATCAATCTTATTGGCAAGTTTATAGAAGATTGGAAAAATGCCTTATAATAATTTTATATATCAAATACCACAGCTTTAGTTTACTCAATGTAAAATAAACTTTAAATAATTAATACACCATTTAATCTCAGTAAAACACTAATTTTAAATCAACATAATATCAACATAAATTGAAATTTTGTTTTTGAAACTTTTCAGAATATTTCTATGCAATATGGAGAAAGTGCTTATGCTAATCAGGATTTCCTATATATAGGAAATTGTCTTTCCAATCAAATCCATGGTATTTTCTAGTGCTCCTGCTTTGGACTCTACAGAACTGTTATGAATACAAGACATTTTTATTAATGCAAAGTTTGTTGGACTTTTTATAATTTTAAGATTTCTCTTCATAGAGATCTTTAAAACTATTTCAATAAGTTTGTTCAGACTGAAGTCATATATCATATCATACAGTATTGAAATGGTAAATGAAAGTATTTATTATAATGATAATTCCCACTAAGTTTAACAAGAAATTACTTCAATTGAATTTTCCTTCTCCTCCCTCTCCCTGTCCCCCTCCCCCCTCCCCTCTGCGTCCTTCCCTTACTCTCTTCCTTCCTCTATCTCCCACTCCTCCCCCCACCCTTGCAGCCCTTGCTTATTTTTCCATTAGTGACCTCGCTCTCATGGTGAAACTTCAGTGCATGAGGAGAAGAGTCTTTTTGTTTATCAACTGATTTATTGCAGGGCCTGGTACTGATTAACACCAAGAAATGTTCAATAGCTCAAGATCACCTAGGTGGCTTCCATGCCTAAAAGAGGATTAGAACATACATTATATTGCCAAAAGTATTCTCTCACCTGCCCTTTACTCGTATATGAACTTACTGTAAGTGACATCCCATTCCTAATCCATAGGGTCCAATATGACGGCGATCCACCCTTTGCAGCTATAACAGCTTCAACTCTTCTGGGAAGGCTGTCCACAAGGTTTAAGAGTGTGTTTATGGGAATTTTTGACCATTCTTCCAGAAGTGCATTTGTGAGGTAACACACTGATGTTGGACGAGTTTACGTGGCCTACCATTTCGTGGCTGAGTTGCTGTCGTTCCCAAACACTTCCACGTTCTTATAATACAGCTGACAGCTGACTGGAATATTTAGGAGCGAGGAAATTTCACAACTGGATTTGTTGTGGCATCCTATCACAGTTGCACGCTGGAATTCACTGAGCTCCTGAGAGCGACCCATTCTTTCACAAATGTTTGTAAAAACAGTCTGCATGCCTAGGTTCTTGATTTTATACACCTGTGGCCATGGAAGTGATTGGAACACCTGATTCTGATTATTTGGATGGGTGAGCGAATACTTTTGGCAATATAGTGTATGTCTCCTCATTCCTAATCCAGCATCTTAACCACTATATCATGTCAGCTGCCAAATGAATTTAATTTATGATTTGCATAATTTAAAAATAGAACTTTTAAACATTACTACATTTTCAATATTTTAATGAAATTGCAAAATGAGATACTTAGAAGTAATCTGCATTCTGGGCGAGAATTAATTTACTTTCTTTTGAGGTCATTGGTTTTGCCAGCTTTCAGTTCAACTGTTCAGAAGTTCATAGAATTTCTTTATAAACAAAATTGTTCTTGTCTTTAAGTATCTTTAAATCACTAAGTGTAAATTACATTATTTGACCTGCAATACTGCAGTGCAACTATATTTATAGAAAGATTTGTTTATTCTGATGTACATCTAATGTCTGTCTTAAAAACATTACAGTTTCAACAGTCATGTGATGAGAAGTGATAGTCATAATACCAAAGAACAAGTAGAACAAGATCAAAAAGAAAAACATCAGCAAAAAAAGAAATGCTATCTGTCTCATTACCCACTTAATGTTAGTTACATTGTTGAATTGCCAATCTTCCCCACCTTTGGGGGTGGGGGAGAGAGAAATGAAGCTCTTATTGTCTCTTTCTAAAAATTCTTTAAATGGCAAAATTCTATTTTGCAGTGTCTGACCAATGTGAAAGTTTGATGTGGCGATAAGAAGCTTTGATTTCATAAACTTAGGAATAAAATGTCTGTCTTCATATCAAAGGATCAAAAAATGTCTGATGAGGAAGCGACTTGTACTAGCAGTGATGATGACCATGAAAAAGTCCATGATGAAAACAAAGATTGTGAAAAAGAAGAGAAAGAACCTGATGCAGCAGAATATTATGAAGATCAAACTCTCGATGAGGAGGAACAAAGCAGTCTATTATGTGAAAATGAAGAAAAGAATCTTACAAATACGGAAACAACAGAGGTAAATATTTTGTTCATTTTCAGTACTGAATTTCTTTGGAATTATAACAGCTACCTTTTGGAAGAATAATATAGACCACAGTGTAGATATTGTTATCCTTTTACTTCATGAGAAGATTCATGATACAAAAGTTGTAATTTGTCTTTAAACAAAATTGCTAATACTTATTTCTAAATCTTCTAACTAATTATTTACTTAGTTGCCTATATTTAAACTTCTATAAACTTCAGCATGAATCTAATTTGTAAGGATTTCTTATCTACAGTCTTATGGGCTTCTATGAACTCTTTTCTCTCTTTCACCATTTATAAATAGGCTTGAATTTCCAACATTGTATAAATTAGTATGGTTAGCTATCCCCACTTTTCACTGTTTGATTATGGATTGTGGAGACACTCTTCAGCCTGAGTTCTAACCACCCTTTAGCCAATGTTTAGCCTAGATTTTCCAGCATATGGTTTTCAATCAATTTAGCATAAACGTGTATGAAAAGGAATACATAACTGTTGTGATAATATTAAAAGTGATAAGGGTGTAGTGTAAAATGGTATAACTGGAAAAATGCTAAAATACATATTTGACTTCCACATAAAATACTGTGCAACTTGCGGATTGTATGAAAATTGTATCTTTAAAGGTTGAAAGAACCCTGTTATTTCCATTTTCAAAGGGAAAGGTAGCTAAAGAGAATGCAAAGACTACCCAAGAGGCAGTTTGTTAATTATGCCTGTGCTGTAACAGATTCCTGCATGAAAGATACAAAAGATGATAATTGGCAAAATTAGCAAGTCCAATGCAGCTTTAAACTGAGCAGGGGATAGTATGATTGATGTGTTTATGTACTTATGTATAGTAAAAAACATAAATTTACAAATTCTTGGAGGTATTTTGCTTTTTTTTTCCTTTTAGAAAGATAAACCTATTCCAGATAATAGTGCAGTTAAACAAGGTAAGAGACAATTCACTTTTCTCTTTTTAATTTTCATTCTTTCATTTTTCTTCCATTTTTCTTTCATTAGAAATATTGATTAGTTCTGTTCAAAAGATATTGTTTCTACAAGCATTCTGCTCAAAATGTCTGTTTCTAGAAGTATTCATAGCTCTTTCCAGGTTGATAATGGTTATATCAGCCTCTTCTGTGAAAGTTTCTGCTGTTCCAATTTAATAGTAAAGCTTTCATAATTTTCTGATACAATCACAGCAATTGCATTCAGATGAGAAAGTTTGATGTCTACTGTCAAAGAATAGTTCAGGATCTTAGTGGAAAGGCTATTTGTAGTATTCTTCCTTTTTTGTAGGCATTCCCTGTCATCTATTGCTTCTAAGCTTTTAAGCAAATATTTGACATGCCCACTCAATATAAAACCCACATAAAATTCCTTAGTCATAATCAACTGATGTCCAAGTGAAAAGCAAATCAAAACTAGTAGACTAAACATCCATATAATAAAATAAAAATTCTTGAGGTTTGGATGTAGAATTTGTGCTTTACCTACCGTATTTTTCAGACTAAAAGACGCACCTTTTTCCCTCCAAAAAGATACTTAGACACTGAATACAGCATTTTTGGCCTCCTGAAACCCTGCCCCTTTCACAAAAATGGATGTGCATAGACTTTGGGAGGTCTGCAAAGTACTCCCGGGGGCTGGGGACGCCAAAAATGAACAAAAAATGTGCCATTTTTGACCAGTTTTTGCCCTTCCCCCCCCCCAGCCCCTAGGAGCATTCTACAAGCCTCCCAAAGCAGATGCATCCAACGGGTCTGTTTTTGCGAAAAACAGGTCATTTTTTGCGATGTTTTTGCCCCCCACCCCAGCCCCCGGGAGCACTCTACAAGCCTCATAAAGCATATGCATGGCCTTTGTTTGCTGAAAAACAGGCCATTTTTTGCTCATTTTTTGGGGGGGGGAGCCCCCCAGGAGCACTTTGCAGACCTCTCAAACTCTCTGCATGTCCTGTTTTTCACAAAAAACGAGGCATGCAGAGGGTTTGGGAGGCCTGCAGAGTGCAAGAACTTTTTTCTTTAATTTACCTCTTCAAAATCTTGGTGCGTCTTATAGTCTAAAAAATACGGTAATTAGCTAAATAGTTCACTTGAAAATTGTGACTGAAGCAACTAGAACATATTTTAAATAGTGGCTGATTTATTGTATTATTTTTAGCATGTGAGAATGCTGAGATCGATACAGAGAATAATTCTTCACAAGCAACTACAGACAATCAAGATAGAATATCTGGAAGACTACTTGATAAGGCAAAAAGGGTAAAACTAAGATATGATCATTTGCAACAATATCAAAAAGGAAAAATTATTCCATATTTGACATATACATATCTGGAGCTGCATAATGGCCTATGCGCCCCATTTCATTTGTATATTTCAGATAATTATATGTTTTTTTAGTTATGATCTAGATTTATATTAATTTCAGTAGATTTTTGCTAATTGTTTAGTATGCAAATTTGTATTTGAGCATCGTGTTGTTAAATATGGTTGGCTACTCTCCTTGCTATTTTTATGAATCAAGATCTAGACCCTCTTTGGTATAACAGGAAACAAAGAAAAATACTGTGTTACTTTTGTAATACTATTTATTTTAGATTGCAGAGGTGGGAGTGCTATACATTTCAGTTAGTGTGTTCTCTGGTTTTTGCTTCCATCAGCAGAAGCATGAAGGTTAACTCTATCCAAATGTTTTAGCTCATTTATTACAATAATGTTCTGATTTTCCAATAAAAAACATTGGAATTGAAATATGCAGTTTCCGTAACACAATATGACAAATGTTTGCTCTGTCCATGCATGTTTGAAAAAATTTAAATGAACAATACAACCTGGTTATATCACACATGAATTTCTAAGATACTTGGGCCTTTTACAAACTTTTACAAAGTGCTCAAGATTTCCATAGCCAATTTATTTTCTAACTTAGGCATTTTGAATGGAAGGAAATTAAAGAATTTAACCAAATTAGAAAACAATGGATAGGATAATTTAACAATAGAAAGAGCTACAAGAGCTAGTTTGAAAGCAAAGTAAGCTGCTGTGACATAATTCTTTAAGTTAGCAAAATACTTTGCACTCTATTTGAACGTTGTAAATAAAACATCTGTTACCAATTATAATGTGGTTGCATAAGTTTGTTACAATAATTCACTGGGAACTTTAGTCATTTATCCTACTTCTGCTGGCTTTAATAGTAGTTATATGGCTAAAATCTGAAATACAGTGCAAGTTTATTTGAAAATAAGTCCTTGGAATTCAATGGAATGTTCTTTAGAATATATGAACCAAATTGCAGCTATAATATATTCTTAATTCATATTATTTCAAAATAGTATGTATAAAGTCTTCAGGCTGCCTTTTTTAAAAACTATTTTATATAGCATTTCTTTATATTATTAATTTGTTTCAGCGTTGTTTATTATTACATACTTTGTTGTTTTTATGTTTCAGTTTTCTTTTTTTAAAAGAAGGTCTATGAAGCAGAAAAACGCACACAGTTGTGATGAAAGCAAACTGGAAAACCTACCTCAAAGCGAACAGGATACAGAAAATCAAGCCAGTGTATCTGCTGAAATGAGTAAAGATGAAAACCAAAACCATACTGGGAAAAATCAAAGGGGATCACCATCAGTATATCAGAACAGAAAATCTTCCTCTACATGTATAATTATTTAGTAATGAAAGTATAAGTCTTGCATATATGTGAGGTCTTACAAGCAGATATTGCAGTTTATACATGGAAACAATAATGGCATCTATGTAAAGATTACATTTTTTGATAAAATTTAGCATTTGGGGACTGATCTAGATTAACTTGGACCAACCTTCCAATATTTATTTGTATTAATAATTTTACTATTGCAGTAAAATGGGAAATACAGTCTTATTGATTTGTTGTGGCCTTAACTTTCAGTGATTTTAATAAAATATATTTTTGTATATCAGAAGTTGGAATAAGGACTGTGGCCTTTTTGCCCTAAAAAGGTACAACTGCATGTGCACTCTTTTGGTTAGAAATAGGCAGAGGAATACCTAATGAAAGTGTTTGTTCTTAGCATATTTTTACTAAAATACTGGATATTAAAGTAATGTGTAAGTAATGGTTTCTATGATGCAGTGAAAATATTTTACTCTTGGTATCACATTAACACATTACTCTTGGTATCACATTAACATAATATTTTACTCTTGGTATCACATTAACTGTTCCATTATGAATTACTGTACAATAACACTGGTTTGGTTGTCTCTGTAATCTGGAAATTTAAAACAGAATACTGGTACATGCTTTCGAAGGCAATAGTCAAAAGCACAGAATTCCCTTATCATACAGTCTTAGATACAATCTGTTTTGGAACTTTTCCCATTCAAATCCATTACAATACACAGTCCTAATTTGTATAAGCTAGGCTTACAAATATCTCAGCAAGAGTGTTTTCACATATGGGGTAACTTCTCAAGATGCTGATTCATTTTCTGCCTGATGGCTTCATCTGTTCAAGGCATAGAGAAACTGTCAAACAAGGATTTTGTGCAAGGAAACCAGAAATGCTGCCTTCTTCAATTGCCTGTCTGATGAATGAATGATGACTGGGTTCCAAGGGACAGGACAACCCTCTTCTTTACATCAACTAGCCGGCAAAGGCAAATGAATTGTCTGTGGAGATTCTCAGTCATCCAGATCATAATTGTCTCAAAAATGATTTTCCAAAGAGAACTGGACTTTTTTTTCTCTAAGAAAGAAGAAAATGTTTTGCTTCTCTCCAAAAAGCTTCATCGGTTCTGGCAGGAGGATGGGATTTATGGAAGTAAAATATCCTTCCAGTCTCCACCTCCCCCCCCCAAAAAAAAATCCTGCAGAACTATTCCTTCCATTGCCCCCACTATCCTGGCAGAATTGGTGAAGCTTCTTGGATAAGAAGTGAAATGACTTTTTCTTCAAGGAAAAAACAGTACAATTGCCTTTTGAAAAAGCACCTTTGAGATAACTGGATCTGTTTTTTCTCCCCTGGTTTATCTAATCAGTGCCCTCTTTTTCACAATGGCAATTTAGATAATCTGGAGGTTAAAAGTATGCTTCCAGTTTGTTCTCCAGTAAAGGTGCCAAAGAGAAGCACACTATAATGTTCTTTTTGTGAACATTGTAGATGGTGGTCTATTCTTTACAGCCACAGCTCTGGAATGTGCACCTTACCGGAACGACAATAGGATTCAAAAATAAACATTCTGCTGTGGTCCCAAGACTGTCAAAGTAGACAGAGCTGAGGTTTGCAGTCTCTCTGTTGTCTGCCCAGGCTGTAACCGCGGAAGGTTGGAAGAGTTGCCGCGGGAGGAGCCCCGAGGCAGATTGCTCGGGCTGCTTTGGGTCGGGACAGAAAAGCACTTCAGTTTCCTACCAACTTCATGGAGGTCTCCAGCTTTTTCCAACCATTTCCTCTAAAGATTCTCTTCGGGAATTAACGAGTCAGAAAGAGAAAGGAGAAAAGAGTGTATTTGGAACTGCGTGGTGAAGATTTTATTAAAACTTTGTGTGAGATCAGAAAAAACACCCACACAATGTGCGAACAGGCGCTAGCCCCTCTGGGAGAACGGGTTGGAAGCAAGTTGCGTGTACCCTCGGAAGGCACCTACGGCGTCTCTCTTCAGTCTCCCCGTAATTCTATCCAGGGGTGTTGGGAGGGGGGGGCGTGAAAAGGGAGGGTTCCAGTGCGCTTCGCCAGCGGGAACAGAACGCAAGGGAGGAGTTTCCACAGAGCGCCCCACGGCTTGCTTGGCGAAGAGCTCTGTCTCTCCCCGCCCCACTGCTCCCGCCTTTCACTCTGACGAGCCTTGGAACAGCGGGGACCCAACTTCTCAGCCGCCGAGGGTCATGGCGGAGACTTGGTTATGCTTGGTAGTTCTGCTGGCGATGGGCTCGCGCTTCAGCCTCGCGTACCAAGGTAGGAGTGTGCCTGGGGACGGCAGGGGAGAGGAGGGGAGGGGAGAAGGCTCCCGCGGTCCGAAAAGGAGCTCTCGAGACTGTGAAATAGATACCGCGCTTCGACCGCGGCCACTTCTGGAATGTGGAAGCGCTTTTGGAATAGTGTGGCGCCTGCTCGGGGAAAAAAAAGCACCCATCGTGGGATTGTCATACTCTAGCATTGGGAGCATCTGATATTTCCGGAGCGAAAGAAGGCATCGTTCGTTGAAGGGGCTTGGAAACATTCTCAATCCCTGGAATATATTTTTATAAATACAAATACTCCTGATGTGTAGGTCAATTAGTGAGCCAAATTCGCATTAGCGCAACGCGAGCATAGCAAGCACTGGGTCTTTTCGGTGGTCAATACTACTCGGATGCCAGCCCTGGTAAACCATATGCAAATACAGTTGGCCCACCAGGGGAATACAGTTGAATGAGACATAGGTGGGTCCCTTTTCTCCAGCAGCATTCACATCTCAGTCTATAAGAGATACAGTGTTAAAATATTGACATTGGGAATATATATATGCTCAACAGTCATGATCTATGTCTGTAACTCATTTTATGTTTCTGCACTTAATCTTGAAAGCCATGAGGGTGTGTGTTCTCAGTGGAATATTGTTGCTGTACTATGAATACAGTAAAGTAACATTATGTGGGAATCATGTTCACATAGACTGTGAACTTATATTTTAAACCTCATCTCAGAAAATTTAATTCGCTATACCCAGGGCCGGATTTAGATGAAAAGAGGCCCTAGGCTATTCCACTTATGGGGCCCTTTCACCTCCCATTTTTAAGTTTGTAAATTACATGAGAGATAATAAAATACATCATTACTGTGATATATATCAATATATTAAATGAAACATGTTGTAATTGGTACTAACCTTTATAAAAAATGTGGCACGGATAAATAAAAGGCCCCTCTTGATCTTGAGGCCCTAGGCTGAAGCCTAGTTAGCCTATAGGAAAATCCGGCCCTGGCTATACCGGGTGTTGGCAACCTGTGGCTTCAAAGCTACATGCGGCTGCAGCTCCCTGTCCCATCACTGGCTGGCCTCGCCCCTTGCCCTCCCCTTCCTCTTCTGGTCTGAGACGGTAAGGGCAGTGGCAGGATGGAGAAGCAGCCAGGGCTGATTCTCTGGCACTTCACTCTTGTGGAGCTTCTTTTGGCCCTTGTTGGTGCTGGGCATGCCTCAATTGCTTGGGGAGACATGCAACCTGCTCTCCGCCCCAAGACACTGCCCTGTCCTATCCGCAACCGATACCGGCCTTGCTAACATAAGGGCTGGCGGGGTGGGAATGGGATCCGGGAGGAAGGGACATCAGAAAGAGGGATGGGCCAGCAGTGCCCAGCCATGGCTTTAAGAGACTCAAGGCAGTGGGAAAAGGGAGCTGGCCCCATGGAACCTCACACGTCCTCCCTAGGGGTCAGGCTCAGAGAAAGCCCTCCCCAAAGGCGCTCGCTCATCAGTCAATCTCCCCCCTCTCTATGTCTGCCTGCCTGCCTCTCTCTCTCTCTCTCTCTCCCTCCCTCCCTCCCTCCCTCCCTCCCTCTCTCTCTCTCTCTCTCTCCCTATACCTATACCTATACCTATACCATCTCTATCTCTATCTCTCTCTATCTATCTATCTCTCTCTCTCTCTCTCTCTCTCTCTCTCTCATCTATCTATCTATCTATCTATCTATCTATCTATCTATCTATATATATATATATATATATATGCTGGTTTTGTTGTATTCGGGTCTTTTCCCGTGTAAGGTTGAGATTGTCTTTGCAACCTTTCGGCAGGATCTCACCTGCCATCTTCAAGCGTGGGCTCAAAATGTGGGCTTAAAATGGGAACGGAGCTGCCGTCTTTCTGTAAGTCTTGATGGGGTGCTGGCTTTGTTTCAGTAAGTGGAATGATTGGTTGTGTGGTTATATCATGATTGGTAGATTGGTGCTGATTGGTGCAGGCTGCGTGTGCATTGTTGTTTTGTATTGTAATGGCTTGGGTGGTGGATTGTATTCGTTTGTTGGCTAGGGCTGGTTTCCAGATGTTTGGTAGGCGGGAGGTATCATCACGTTTGTTCATGCTGTGGGGGTGTTTCTCTATTTCGATGGCTTCCATGATTATTCTCTTGTGGAGGTGTTCTGTTTTGGAGATTAACCTGGCTCCTTCAAAGTTGATTTCATGTCCTGTAGCTTTAAGGTGCTGGAAAAGGGAAGAAGTTTTTTCTTTTTTTCTTACTGCGTTTTTGTGTTCTGTGATGCGTGCATTTATTCTCCTGTTTGTTTGTCCTATGTATATTGCTGGGCAGATTTTGCATGGTATTTCGTAGACTCCTTGGTTTTCTAGCTGGATTTTGTCTTTGGGGTTTCTTAAGATGTTGGCTATTTTTTGGTCAGTGGTGAAGGCTGTCCTGATATTGTGCTTGTGGAGAATTTTGCTGATTTTATCTGTGGTGCCTTTGATGTAAGGGAGGAGGGCGATGCCATTGTCCTGTTCTGTATCTTGGTTTTTTGGGGGAGTCTCCTTTTGGATTAGGTTGGTGATTGTTTTTCTTTGGAATCCATTGGAGATTAATACATTTGTGAGTTTGTGTAATTCAGTTTTCAGGTGGTCTTTGTCGGCTAGGCGTTTGGTTCTGGAGATGAGGGTCTTGGCTACAGAGTTGATCTGTGCAGGGTGGTGATGGGATTGTGCATTTAAGTAGCGGTTGGTGTGTGTTTTTTTCTGGTAGATGGTGTGTCCTAGGGAGCCATTGGTTTTTTTGTAGATTAGGACATCCAGAAAGGGAAGTTGGTTGTTTGCTTCTATTTCCATGGTGAATTGTATTTTGGGGTGTAGGTTGTTGAGATGTGTGAGGAAGTTGTCCAGTTTTTCTTTTCCATGTGGCCAAATCACGAAAGTGTCATCAACATATCTAAGCCAGAGTTTGGGTTTGTGTTCAGATTTGTCTAAGGCGTTGGTTTCAAAATGTTCCATGTATAAGTTTGCAATGACAGGTGAGAGGGGTGATCCCATGGGTGCTCCTTCTATCTGTTTGTATCTTTGTCCATTATGGATGAAGTATGTGTTGGTTAGGCAGTGGTTGGTCAGGTCTAGGATGTGTTTAGGGGGGTTGTGTTTTTTCTGGATGGCTGTCAAGGCTTCTTTTATGGGCACTTGGGTGAAGAGGGATATGACGTCGAAACTCACAAGTAGGTCACTGGGTTGTAAGTTTTGTTTCTTTATTGTTTCTATGAAGTGGAGTGAGTTTTGTACCTGTGAGGTGATGGATTCTGCATAGGGTTGGAGCTGTTTGGCGAGGAATTTGGCAAGGTTCTGTAGAGGTGAGCCTATGGAGCTGACTATGGGTCTGAGTGGTGTTCCTTCTTTGTGTATCTTGGGGAGTCCATAGAGTTTGGGGCATCTGGAAGATTTCTCTCTGGGGATGATTCTTTGCTGGATCTCTTCACTGATGGCAGAGGCTTTTATTTTGGATTTGGTGGTTTTTTCCAGGTAGGTGGTAGGGTCTGTGTTTATAGGTTTGTAAGCAGGGTATATATATATATATATATATATATATATATATGTATGTATGTATGTATGTATGTATGTATGTATGTATGTATGTATGTGTATATATGTGTATATATAAATATAAATATAAATATAAATATAAATATAAATATAAATATAAATATATATATATATATATATATATATATATATATATATATATATATATATATATATATATATATATATATATATAGTGTGTGTGTGTGTGTGTGTGTGTGTGTCTTGGGCTCTCTCTGTCTGTCTGTCTGTCTTTCTCTCTCTCTTGGAAAGCTGCGGCTAGGCCAAGCCAACAAGCTCTCCTTGGGGTGCTTCTCTACTTTTATTTCTTTTTGAAATCTGAGCTGGCT
Source organism: Natrix helvetica (assembly GCF_964273705.1). NCBI lineage: Eukaryota > Metazoa > Chordata > Lepidosauria > Squamata > Natricidae > Natrix > Natrix helvetica. The sequence continues at coordinate 62,770,177 of NC_138550.1, forward strand.
GAGGAATGATCACCAGCTATGGTGAAGGCTTGCCTTCAGGCAACCCTCCTCATCAGCTCGTGAACCCCTGGCCAGCTGTGGTGGGGCCGGGAGGGTGTGCACATGCAGGGAGACCCTCAAGCAAGTGCCAAAGTGCAGCAAAGGCGCACAGGGGGCGGCTGGCTGCTCGCTTAAGGAGGGTCTTAATAGGATGCAAAAGGATGCAGCTTCGCTCCTGCATTAAGGCTCCGGCCATTGCCTTGCCATGTCCCCTCCCCCCTGCATGAGCCGGAGGTCGCTGGAGCCTTAGTGCAGGAGCGAAGTGGCCCTGTACCTCCCTTTGTGCTACATTTGCGCATAAGGCCCCCCACTTTGGACTGCCACTTCATACTGGAGCTTGTGCCCTCGGCGCTTGGCCAAAGAGCTGCTGGGGGGGGGGGTGATGATGACATGACAAGGCGATAGCCGGAGCCTTAGTGCAGGACAGAAGCCGTGTCCTTTTGCATCCTATTAAGACTCTCCTTAAGCAAGCGGCCAGCCACTCCATTTGTGCATGAGAGAGCGAGAGCGAAAGAGCTGCCAGGGGGACGACGACATGGCAAGGTGATGGCTGGAGCCTTAGTGCAAGAGAGAAGCCATGTTTTTTGCATCTTGTTAAACCCTCCTTAAATGAGCAGCCAGCTGCCCTGTGCATGCATGAACACGCACACAAGAAAGAGCGAGAGAGCACAACACACACAAAGGCATACACAGAGATACAGGGAGGGGGAGAGGGAGAGGAAGATAGGGAGAGGGGGAGAGAGAAGGGGAGAGGAGGTAAGAGAGAAAAGGAGAAAGAGAGATGGGAGAGAGAAAGATGAGAGGGGGAGGAAGGGGGAGAGGAAGAAAGAGAGTTGGGGAGAGGGAGGGGGAGAAAGATGAGAGGGAGGGAGGGAGGGAGAAATAGTTGGGAGAGAGGCAGGGAGAAAGAAAGATGGGAGGGAGAGGGAAAGAGAGGGAGAGAGAGAGGTACCTGTTTCCCATAGAAAAGAAAACCTAGAGAGCCACAAAACCTGGGTAGGTGTGGCTGGGGGCTGTCATGTGACTTCAGGAAAGTAACTGACATAGAGTTAGCCACGCCCACCCAGGTTTGGTGGTTCCTGGTGTTTTGTTTTCTGTGGAAATCGGATCCAAATGGCTCTTTGAGTGTTTAAGGTTGCAGACCCCTGCGCTGTACTATCATGTCTTGTATGTCATAATGATGCATACAAGCATGTTACCATGCAGAGAACTAAGCTAATTCATGTGTATGTGTGAGAGATTGTAATGTATTGTAAGGTTCACAATTCCATTGCTTCTTCATTCAGTATAGTTGTAGCATTTTGATAAAAAAGCTTTCCACTGCCATAGCAGAATCTCTAAGCATAATCTATGAGATATCTTTCAGAACCAGTTCCATGCCCAACCTATGGTCTTTAGCCACGGTCATCCCTATCTTCAAAAAAGGAGACCCCAGCCTAGTTGAAAATTACAGACCAATCTGACTATGTTGTGTCACCTGCAAAGTAATGGAATCAATCATTAACCAATCCATTACCCACCACCTAGAGGCAAACAACCTTCTCTCTAATAAGCAGTTTGGTTTCAGAAAAAAATTGTCTTGTAATCTGCAACTCCTACACTGCAGAAAAATTTGAACTTCACAGCTCAACCAAGGTAAAGCAATAGACATAATTTACATAGACTTCTGCAAAGCCTTTGATTCAATGGTACATGACAAATTAAAACTAAGCTCTTATGGCATTTCCAGATCCCTACATAAGTGGATAGCTGCATTCCTATCAAACAGGCAACAAATAGTCAAAATAGGGAGAGCCCTATCAAACCCTGCACCAGTTAACAGTGGTGTCACCCAAGGCAACCTCTTAGGAACTACACTCTTTATACTTTACAGAAATGACCTTTGCAATCATCTCAAAAGCAGCTGCGTCCTCTTCGCTGATGACGTACAACTATTGAACACCACCAAAAATGCTGTTGCCCTTCAAAATGACCTTGACTGTGTGTCTGAATGGTCAAACAATTGGCAACTCCAAATCTCAACCAACAAATGCTCTGTCTTACACATTGGCAAAAATAATAATAATCAGAACACCAAATACAAGCTAGGCAGATACAATCTCGTAGATGACCCCCACTCTATCAAGGACCTTGGAGTACTCATATCAAGTGATCTAAGCACCAGAGCTCACTGTAACAGCATTGCCAAAAAGGCATTAAGAATTGTTAACCTAATCTTGTGAAGCTTCTTCTTTGGTAATATTGTACTGCAAACTAGGACATACAAAATCTTTGCTAGACCAATTCTCAAATACAGCTCATCTGTCTGGAATCCACACTGTATATTGGACATTAACACAGTTGAGTGAGTCCAGAGATATTTCACAAAAAGAGTCCTCCACTCCTCTGCTCGCAACAGAATACCTTATGTCACCAGGCTTGAAATTTTGGGCTTGGACAACCTAGAACTATGCCGCCTATGGTCTGACCTAAGCGTAGTACACAAAAGTATCTGCTACAACATCCTACCTGTCAATGACTACTTCAGCTTCAATTGCAATAATACACAAGCACACAATAGATACAAATTCAAGGTAAACTGCTCCTATTTACCTTGCAGAAAATGCGACTTACCAGAGCGGTCAATGCCTGGAATGCATTACTTGACTGTTGTTACATCCTCAAACCCCCATAACTTTAACCTTAAACTGTCTACTATTGACCTCACCCCATTCCTAAGAGGTCAGTAGGGGTGTGCATAAGTGTGCCAGCATGCCTAATGTCTCTGTCCTACTGTCCCCATTTATTTGTCCCCATTTCCTGTGTTCTTATTCATGTTTATTTTTATTCCTGTTATCTTGTACATGAGTGACAAACTAAATAACTAAAATAAAATAAATAATAAAGGATTGTTTCAGATGTGTGTGAATAGATTACTGTACTATAAATGTATATAAAGTAATTGCTGAATGAAAATTATTAACATTTTTAAGATCACAATAATAATAATAAAATTCTTATCAAGTCATAATCTTGCAGAGTGAATTTAATAAAATCAGTGTAACTTCACTTTTATTCTGGGCAGCTAACATTAAAAGTACAGGTCATCCCTGACTTACGACCACAATTGAACCCAAAATTTATGTTGCTGAGTTTTGCCCCATTTTGTGACCTTTCTTGCCATAGTTGTTAAGTGAATCATTGCAGTTATTAAGTTAGTAACATGGTTGTTAAGTGAATCTGGTTTCCCATTGACTTTTCTCGTCAGAAGATTGCAAAAGTTGATCACATGACCCCAGGACACTGCAACTGTCATAAATATTACTCAATTGCCAAACATCTGAATTTTGATCACGTGACTATGGGGATGCTTCAACAGTCATGTGAAAAACAGTGATAAGTCACTTTTTCAGTGCTATTGTAGTTTTGAATGGTCACTAAACAAACTGTAAGTCGGGGACTACCTGTATATACACAAAGGATTTGTTTAGTAATCTTAAAAATTGTCCTTCACTCAAGAAGGCTTCAGTGTAACCTTAACCTGTGTAAAATGTTAAAACAGTACTGGTATTAAATCTAGTTCCAACAAAACTGAATGGAAAGATGAACAATAAGTGCTGTGTTTTCTAAAAATACTAAACTCATTCTGTCAAGTTCTGTAATTATGAATCTGTGTCCTGGTTTCACTACTGATCAGTCAGCATCTTTTACCAATAGCCAGGATTACATCAAATCCTTTTTTGTTATTGATCTGAGCATATGTTATATAAATCTAGCACAAACTCCAAACTTCCCATGCTGTAGCTTCTGCAGGAAGCTGAAAGGCTTACTGGGGACTTGATTTAACACTTTAAAAAAAAAGAAGGAAGGAAGAAGAAGAGGAGGAGGAGGAGGAGGAGGAGGAGGAGGAGGAGGAGGAGGAGAAAGACAAAACATCAAACTCTAGCATAAACTTTAATTTTAAATAAACCTCAAGGCATTTTCAGGAAATAGGAGAAATTGGAGACAGAAGCAGTGATTCATTTAGAAATCCAAGAGTTGGAGAAGACATACTGTATAAGAAGCTGCGAAGTAAAACCTAGTTTTTGGGGAGGAAAACAAGGGGGGGAAATCTGCCTCTGCCTCCGAGCAATTTGCGATTAAGTATCCAAAGTTTTTCCCATTTAGCCAAATCCACATTATAACCTAACCACATTTCAGACTATACTTGTACAGATGTCAGGGTTCCAAATAGCACCCAAAATTAAATCAGAGTCCAAGGCAAAGTATTGCTCAAAATTCCAATTTATTAAGAGAGCCACGTTGGCACAGATGGGAAAACCCGAATCTGAAAGCTTCTCAGTTTTCCCCACCCAGCTGAAAGTTCACAATCTTGCACCCACACCCACAAGTCCATCACATGGTCCAATCTTCCACTGCCATGCTGGCAGTTCCACCCATCCAGTTCCAGTCAGGTGCAGAGGTGCAGAGACAAAGGATGACCTTTGCTTTCTAGAAAGGAATTTTATTTTGGCTACATAGCATTTAACTCCGTACCATTCCCCCCTCCCGTTTTCCCACAATAGAAATGGCATAGTAGAATAATAGAAAGTATGACAGGCCAAAGATCCAAAAGGAATATGACTGCAGGCCTGACAGGCGGCCTCTCCTCAGAAGAAAAGTGTTTCCTGAAAAGAGAATAATGTAGAGGTTAACATAAGCAGAACTAACCACCTCCCCCCCCTCAGGGGGGGGGGCTTTGACTTATTGGGAAACTTATCATAGAATTGTTTTACTAACTTATCAGCTTTTATATTCCAAGTTTTTACCCAAGTAGCTTCGGACAAAGGGTACCCCTTCCAAATGCACTAAATATTGCAAACAACCGCTATACAGCCTAGAGTCTAAAATTTTCTTCACTTCATAGCGTGTTTCTTCTTCTCTACTGGGAAAGGGGGAGTGGATGGTCTTAGGTTGAACCCATCACTGGCTTCAGTAAACTGCAATGAAAGCCTGAGTGAATTTTCCCTAGAATTCTGGGGCAGACTGAGCTGAACTGGGTTAATTAATTATTTTTACTATTGGGAATGGACCTAGAAATTTTGGGCCTAATTTCTTGCTAGGTGTTCTTAACTTTATGTATTTGGTGGACAAGAAAACTTTATCCACCAGACAGAAGGGGTTTGGAGTGAGCAGTGTTTATCAGCTTGTTTCTTGTACTCTTCTGCTGCTTCCGCCAGAGCTTTTTTGTATTTTCCCACCTCTTTTTAAGAGCGTCCATCCATTCAGTCAGAAACATGGAAGAGGGGGGTTCCCTGGGCAGTTCAGGCATGGGAACAAATTCCATGCCACTGGTAACTTGAAAAGGAGTTAATCCCGTGCTGCTGTGGACAGTGTTGTTGTATGCGACTTCGCCGAAAGGTAGCAAATCCGACCAGTTGTCTTGTTGGTAATCCACATAACAAAGGATGTATTGCTCCACCATTGCATTGGCTTTTTTGGCTGCCCAGTTCGTACTCAGATGAAAAACTGAGTTAGTCCTTGTGTGGACCCAATGCACCTCAGAAACTCTCTCCAGAACTTGGCGGTCAACTGAGCTTCACGTCTCTTGGGTACTCTGTACAGGCGGTAAATATGTTTAACAAACATTTTCGCTAACTTCTTTGCAGATGGTAGTCTTGAGCAAGCAATGAAGTGGGTTTGCTTGGAAAATAAGTCAATGACTGTCTAAATTACTTTATTACCGCCACTGTCTGGGAGGTCGATGATGAAGTCCATTGCAATCTCTTCCCATGGTCGGCTGGGGTTGGCCACCCATTGCAGTAATCTGGGGGGCTTGCCTGGCAGTATCTTCATGGTTGCACAAGTGGCACAGCTTTTTACGTAGTCTTCAACTTCAGCTTTCCCTTTTGGCCCTCAAAATTGATGCCTGGTGAGGTGGAGCATTTTTAGGAATCCAAAGTGGCCTCCTAACTTCACGTCGTGGCTTCACTGTAGTACTTCTAGTCTCAAGTTAGTGGGAACATACAGTTTGGATCCTTTCTAGGCTAAGCCATCTCTCATCGTCAGGATGTCCTTGTTGTCGTTGAGCCAGGGGTCTGCAGGCAGTGCCAATTTCATTGCTGCAGTCAGCTTGTCCTGGCTGAGGGTAGGCGGCCGGTTAGTCTGGCCTCTGATGGTGACTTGGGCTGCCTTTTGGTGGGAAGGGGGAAGGATGGGGTGAACCACTTCTTCCCTTTTACTGTCGTATTGCGGTTTTCTTGATAAGGCATCTGCCAGCAAGTTCTTCTCTGGGGATGTGCTTCAGTTCGAATTTGAACCTTCGGAATATTGTGCCCAGCAAACTTGCTTTGGGGACAGTTTTCTGGGGCTTTTGAGGTCTTTGAGGTTTTTATGGTCAGTCCAGACCTCGAATGGCACATCCCCTCTTCCAGGAAATGTCTCCAAGTGAGTAGGGCCCACCTGGCCGCATATGTGGAAACCCTTTGGGAAAGGTGTATTTTTGAGGTTTGATGGCTAATAACACCACTTTTTTTGGAGTAGTACCATAAAATTATATATCAATGGAAAAATAATTGAACCAAGAAGGTAATGCAACAAAGTTTGTTCAATTATCTGTATTCTATGGAAGTTATAGCCAAATAACCAGAAAAAGGACGCACAACTTGAGCTTAGGTTGATATCAGGTAGCTTTCCTTCATCTGATTGTAGCCCATGAACATGAGTGTTTAGAGAGCCAATCAGGTGTCATCTTGTTTTGGCAATGTCATGTGTTGAAGCTGAGAGGAGGACATTTGTCAGTGTGTTATGTGATCACTATCAAGTTGGTTGGGTTTTTGTGTGAGTTCTTTCATTTAGTGAGCTTGTAAAACATAATAAAATTAAAGTAATGGTGCAAAGAGTTGACTGATCACCTAGAAAGCAACGTAAAACAGAATTATTAAGTGAACAAGGGTACAATTATAAAGAAATTAGAAGAAAAATTGGTGGAAACTTAACCAAAAGTGGCATTTCTAAGTTTTTGAAGAGGTATAAAGAGACTCAGTCACAACAAAACCACACTAGTAAAGGCAGGAAAAGGTGCACAATAGCAAGTGATGATAAAAGAATTAAGAGACTGTGCCTACGTGACAGAAGAAAGCACCTAGGTATATACAAGATGAAATGGCACAGTTGGTTGTGTTTCTCTGTGTTCTTTCATTTAGTGAACTTGTAAAGTGTAATAAAATTAAAGTACCATATTTTTTGGAGTATAAGGTGCACCAGAGTTGCACCAAGGTTTTGAAGAGGCAAATTTTTTTAAAAAGTAGGTAGGTAGATAGAGGAATATAGAGGGAGAGAAAGAGAGAGAAATACAGTAGGTAGGTAGGGAGAGAAAGAGAGTAGTTAGGTAGGTAAGTAGGTAGGTAGGTAGATAAAGGGAGAGAGAAAGAGAGAGACAGAGAGAGAAATACAGTAGGTAGGTAGGGAAAGAGAGAGTGTGTGTAGGTAAGTAGGTAGGTAGAGTGATAGAGAGAGAAATAGAGAGAGAGAAAGAGAGAGCGAAATGCAGTAGATAGGTAGGGAGCAAAAGAGTTGGTAGGTACATAGGTAGATAGAGGGGGGGAGAGAGAAATACAGTAGGTAGCTAGGGAGAGAGAGAAAGTAGGTAGGCAGGTAGATGTTTCCAGGTGCATTCATCCATGGACTGGAGAAGGAAATCGCTGACAATCTGCAGCACCTAACACTTTGTTTCTCCTGGCACAGCACTTGATCAATGTAATTCTCATCAATCAGTTAAAGAGTTTTCCAAAAGGGAAAAAAAAGTTTTTGCACTCTGCAAATCTCCCAAAAATGGCCCGTTTTTCGCAAAAACAGGCCCATTTTTTTAAAAAAGGCATGAATAGCCTTGGGTGGTGGTGGTTGCAGAGTGCTCCTGGGGGTTGGGGGAGGGCAAAAATGAGCAAAAAATGGTCTGTTTTTTGCGAAAACTGGGCCGTATTTCATCAAAAAAATTGCATGCTTAGCCTTATGGAGGTTTATAGAGTGCTGCTGGGGGCTGAGGGGGCAAAAAACTGCCCATTTGTTACTCATTTCTGCCCTCCCCAGCCCCCAGGAGCTCTCTGAAAGCCTCCATAAGGGTATGCACGGCCATTTTGGTGAAGGGGTGGGACTTCAGGAGGCAAACAAATGCTGTATTTGGTGTATAAGACACACCCAGCTTTTCAGCCTCTTTTTTGAGGGAAAAAGGTGTGTCTTATACTCTGAAAAATATGGTAATGGTGCAAAGAGTTGACTGATCACCCAGACAGTGATGTAAAATAGTATTATTATGTGAACAAGACTACAGTTATAAAGAAATTAGAAGAAAAATTGGTGGAAACTTAACCAAAGGCGGCATTTCTAAGTTTTTGAAGAGATATAAGGAGAGTCACTACAAAACCACACTGATAAAGGCAGGAAAAGGTGCACAAAAGCAAATGATGTTAGGAGAATTAAGAGACTGTGCCTATGTGACAGAAGAGAATCATCTGGGTGTATACAGGATGAAATGGCGCAATGCAATGTGAAGTTGAGTGCAAGGACTGTTCAGCGCAGACTGCAGGAATTTGATCTACGTGTTTTTCTTCTTTATAACTGCTATTCTAATAGCAAATCCTTCATAAAAGTGATTGCATTACATTCTTGATTCAATTATCTTTCCATTGATATATAATTTTATGGTACTGCTCCAAAGAAAGTGGTTGCTCGTCGCCGTCGGCCACCGGAACCGGAAGTCCAGGTTTCCACAATTTTGACCACTACTGTAGTTTTAAAAAGGACTAATGGAAACCAAGGAGAGTGGGAGCCATACATATCTCCAGGGGGATGCTGCTTCAGAAGGCAGTGGCAGTGACAGAGAAGGCACACTTTCTTTGTTCCATTAGATTACATTCAATGGAGGTTATTGGGTGGCAGAAAAAACTGGAGACGGTAATCTTTCAAGAAACTGGGCCCCATGAGTATAAATATATCACATTAAGGGCGTTTCTTAGTTTATTATTTTTAAATTTTGAATGTCCTTGAAACCTTCCCTGAAAAAAATATGCTACATTATTGAAATGGTACAAATGCTCCAGTAAGCAAGTTAGTAAATATGTAAATGTAAATACACATATACATAAACAATACACAATGAAAGCACCTAGAAGAGTACTTAAAAGTCCCTGTGTAGTAAATACCTTTAAAATTAATATACAGGTATACAGAGGTGGGCTGCACATAGTTTAACAACCAGTTCACTGAAAATTTGAGTATGTGTGCATGCCTACTTCTCATGCACACTATGCGTGTGTGCCTTCTGCATTTGCGTACAACACCTAAAACAAGGCTTTTTCAATGGGAGCAACTTCCTGTACACTTGCTAGGTCAGCCACAGTTAGTAGAACAGGAGAGGCGCACAAATCAGCTTGGCTGCGGTGCGGTGCAAGCAAGTTGGAAAGTGAGATATCTAGGACCAGAACCGAACCAGTGCTCGGAACTATTGGTTTAGGCAGACTGGTCTGAACCGGCAGCAGCCCACCATTGCAGGTATATTAAAAGTGCTGAGAAAATGAATGTATCTTTGCCACCCAGAAATCTTTGCTTAAGTACATTGTTACTGGAAGACATAATGCTAACCAATTAAATAATCTTAAGCCAATTTATTCATGTAACTTTTATGTTTGGCTGGATTCAACCTATTGTTTAGCCAGGGAAGATACTGAAAACACATATTTGCTATTCTGATAGTTAAGCTAATTTAAAAATAAATCATTAAAATAAAAACAGAACTATTGCAGTTGTCTGTACTTTTATACATTATAATTTATTATCCAAATCAAACAGAGGTGCAACAACAATTTCTGAATGTCATAATTCTGGAAAAAACAAATGGAAGAGCAAGATCAAATATATACTGTACCTTGCCAATATAGCAATTACATTGTCCCCACGGTTTAAAGTCTAGATAGAACTTTGCAAATATAGAATGAATTATAGAAATTATGAGATTGATGTGGTGGTTAGGCTGAAATGGCTTTACTCACTGAAAGATAATAGTTACTTCTCTTAGCCTACCATGAAATACATGTGAATAAGGCCTGTTGATTCAATGAAATATGCTTAGTATGGAAATGTCTGCAAATGTGGGTAGTTTTGTAGAATTCCACTGTATATAAAACCCTTCATATATATATTGAGCTGAGGCCTATCTCATCTTGAATGCATGAGTGACTTTTATATAGCATTAATAACATTCCCAGTGACATTCTTTTGTGTGCTTGGATCTCCTATCCAAATAGGGAGTTTTCTCTTCTTCCTTCCCTTCCCTCCCCCCCCCCCCCTTTTGCCACTGCATTCCCAAAGACTCCAAGCACATTAACAATTAATAATATAAAATTAAAACATAGAAAACCAGTAACCTAATTTACTTATTTCATGCCTTCTTTAAAAGAATATTATTATTTTGCCTGAAGATTTCAATTTTTAATAGGGTTAGACAGTTGGGATATTTATTTCAAATACTCCACTTTATTACTAATTGGTTCATTTTCCTCTGAAGAAATAATTTACTGCACTTACTGTGGTTTTACTGGGATAACTGCTGCACATTGTAAAGCAAGGAGAATATCTGGAAGATCATTGTGAAAATGATTGCAGAAACTCCTTGGAAATTTTAGTTGTTTCTTACCCTGAAATTGTACATTGGGTTAATGAAAAGGAGTACTATTACAACTATGTGGTCAACCTATTGTATATAGACAGTGGTCCTGAATTGATAGCTGTCTTGACATGCTAATTTTAGGATATTTAAGCTGTATTAAAGTCAGTTGTTGTAATGTATGGGTGACCTTGAGAGAATGAGGAGAACAGATGCTGCCTAGGAAACAATCAGACAAGTGTATGAGGAGCCCCCAGTGGATTAACAGTCAGAGAAAGAAACTTAGAAAGGACACACCTAATTGTTAAATGGTTAAAAGTGGGACTGAAGTTTGTACATTCATAGTCACATATCCTGTCTGGTTTACCCAGGAAAACTGATAATTATTTTGCTGAAGAACTGAAACTTGTTAATAAATTAATATTATAAATACAGTAAAAGACTTTTGAGGGATGTATGGGGAATTGAAGACAGCTCTGCAAAAGCAGAGCTGATGTCCACAGCAGAGACCAAGGAACCAGTGAGTAGACCAATTCCTTGGAACATCTCCAGATAAGGAGATGACAGGAGATTGCCTACAAGTGCTCTGGATGGCTGCTCCTTATGAGGAGATTGCAGACAGCAATTTTCAATGGGTTACACGCTGGGAAATGATGAGATCAGCCATCTTGCTCACAAACACAGTGGAGACTTTTAAAGAACAAAATGTTTACTAACTTCACATTTTAATTCAGAAATTGCCCCTTAAGTATTTTAAAATTATTAAAGCTGACAAGAATGACAAGTTTCAAAAGTCTTCAATGGGTGAATTTATCTTCAACTCTAAACAAAATAATTAAAAGCTTAAGAACATAAAGAGTTTGAAATAAACAATAACAAGCTAAATAAGTGTTTGGTCCAAAAAGTCTCTCCCTCTCTCTCTCTCTCCCTCCCCCTCTCCCTTTTCTCTTTCTCTTTCCCTCTCCCTTTTCTCTTTTCCCTTAGGTACGAGATAACCAAAGTAATTTTTAAAAATAATTTTATTGTTTTAATTAAACAAAAAACACACACAAAAACATTCTTCATTACATCTTCCAGAAAGCATGTCGTTTGGTTACAAATAAATTTCGTGCGTTACTACAATCATTCTTTATACTTCATTCATATTGAATTGTACATTTTAAATCAAAAATCTTTATACCATCAATATACCATCATTCTCATTTAACTATATTTGTTTGGACGTGCTTTTGTCTAGAATCATTTATATTTATACTATAATAAATCTAGACAAAAATTTATTACTAGAATTTATAAGTACCCAGGAGAGATTACATCTTTATAACAAAATCTAAACAAAAAAAATATTAATAAAATTAATAAATCTTTTCCCCAGGTCCCATATTATAGTTTATATCCAAATTGTTTTTACCAGTTAGAGTTATTATTTCATTATTGTTGTCATGATGGGTTATCTGTTAACGAATATACCAGTGGTGGGTTTCAAAAAATTTTGGAACCTACTCTGTGGGTGTGGCCTCCTTTGTGGGAGTGGCTTGCCAGCCATGTGACCTGGAGGGAGTGGCTTGCTGGCCATGTGACCGGGTGGGAGTGGCTTGCCGGCCATGTGACCGGGTGGGAGTGGCTTGGCAGTCATGTGACCGGATGGGAGTGGCCAAGACAATGTCACTGAATTTTTTGCCCCAATGAATGATCTACAAAAAGAAGATATAAAAAAGGAAATTTATTATTTTGTGCACTTACTACTTAAATAAGATTAAAATAAGTACACAAAACAATAAAAGAGCTACTTACAGAAGGTAAGTAGCTTACTACTTACTACTTGTATTTCAAAGGGAATAAATACATATTTAATTTTACACATGTTAACAGCTGTTGGAATTGTGTTTGCACAACAGTGGAAAAAACAAAGATATGAAAATGAATAAATATTAGAATGTGCAAGAATGAATAAATTGACAATTAAAACCAAGAAGGCTTTGAATACTTTTTCACGTGGAATTTGTTTTATCAATTGCTAACTAACAAAAACAGCAATTAGAAATCTAAAAGTATGAAAGAAAACACCAATTATGAAAGGAAAGGTCACTAAAATGTATAAGGAAATATTATTAGCACTTGATCATTATTAATGTGTAGATAACTGCGGGACATTACATACCCACAAACACAAACTATGACAGTGCCAGGAAAACACACACACACACACACACACACACACAAACAATTTCCCCCCAAAAGACTGCAGATGAAACCAGTTTTTTTCCCTAACCCTAAGAACAGGAAAGACAAAGCCACTGGAATCAAAACCATCAAGGCATTGTGGGAAATTATAAAGGACAGTGCCAGGAAGCTCACAGAACCAGCAACCACATCACAATTACATAAGCAACCAGGTATCACACAGAAACACACAAAATCTGGCAAAGCTGCCTTGCACCAACCTGGCCTGCCCATAGAAAAGAAGCCACCTTGAGACACATACCATACACCAACCTGTACACTTAAAAGCAACATATTGCATCACAAATAAAACATTTGCAAGAAGGAATAACATTTCTTGTAATAAACTTTCTATAAACAATAAATAAATAAAAATTCCCTAAAAATAATTAAAAACCACCAAGTTCAGAGAACACCAAAGGACCCCACAGTCCTCTCCCTCCTTATCTTTTTCCTTTTTGTCCTTCGACTTCTCCTCCTCCTCCTTTCCCCACAACCCCATCTAGCACTGATGATGTTACCTAGTTTGGTAGTGAAATGTCTGTAAAAAAACCACCAAGCTCAGAAAGCAGCAAGGATCCCACTTTCTCCCACCTCCTCCCTCTTTCTCCTTTTTGTCCCCCCCCCCAAAGACTGCAAATGAAACCAGTGTTTTTTCCCCCCTAACCCTAAGGACAGGAAAGACAAAGCCACTGGAATCAAAACCATCAAGGCATTGTGGGAAATTATAAAGGACAGTGCCAGGAAGCTCACAGAACCAGCAACCACATCACAATTACATAAACAACCAGGTATCACACAGAAACACACAAAATCTGGCAAAGCTGCCTTGCACCAACCTGGCCTGCCCATAGAAAAGAAGCCACCTTGAGACACATACCATACACCAACCTGTACACTTAAAAGCAACATATTGCATCACAAATAAAACATTTGCAAAAAGGAATAACATTTCTTGTAGTAAATATATTTTATAAACAATTAAAACATAAAAATTCCCAAACAATAATTTAAAAAAGATATTCTATAAATAAAAAAAAATCCTTAAAAACCATTGTTAAGTATTCCACCAGCAATAATTTATACTATAACTATTTTAAGGTATTGTACCAACTGTAACCATTATTCCACCAGCAATAATTTATACTGTAACCATTTCAAACTATTCCACACACAATAATTTAAAATGAAACCATTAAAAATATTCCATACTACAATTAAACAATTTAAAACAATTATATGCACAATACATTTTAAAGTATTGAGTATAGAATATTTTAAAATGGTTTATTTTAATTTATTTTGGATAGAATCTTTTTTTAAGTAGTCTAAGACAATTTTAAAAAAAGAATCCACACACAATAAATTGAAGTAAACCATTTTAAAATATTCTACACTCAATACTTTTAAGTAAAATTATTTTAAAAAATTCTATGCACAATAAATAAAATATTATTTTAAAATACATTTAAAAAATAAAAGAAAAAAAGCCAGGTTACTTACCAGCAGGCAGAATCAGCAGCTCTCCGATGCGATGGATGGATGCAACAGGTAGCAGACAGGCAGAGAGGCAGCAGGACAGGTAAGAATGTTTAAGACTGCTTAGGGCTGGAGAGGGGTGGGGGGGGCTTTTGGCCTAGCCTCGCGGAGGCTTGCCACCCACGCGAGCCCGGCGCTTCGTCTCGGAAAGGCCCGAAGGCCTTTCCGAGATGATGCAAAGCTCCGGGCGGCTGTGCCGCCCACGCGAGCCCAGTGCTTCGTATTGGAAAGGCCCGAAGGCCTTTCCGAGATGATGCAAAGCTTCGGGCGGCTGCGCCGCCCACGAGAGCACGGCGCTTCGTCTCGGAAAGGCCCGAAGGCCTTTCCGAGATGATGCAAAGCTCCGGGCGGCTGCGCCGCCCACGAGAGCACGGCGCTTCGTCTCGGAAAGGCCCGAAGGCATTTCCGAGACGATGCAAAGCTCCGGGCGGCTGCGCCGCCTACGAGAACACGGCGCTTCGTCTAGGAAAGGCCCAGAGGCCTTTCCTCGGCGAAGCAAGCCTCCCGCCGGCCGCGTCGCCCACGCGAGCATGGCGCTTCATCTCGGAAAGGCCCAGAGGCGTTTCCTCGGCGAAGCAAGCCTCCCGCCGCCCCCCCTCGTGCTTAGTTGCTTACCTGAGGGAAGCAGCAAGCTCCCAGCGAAGAGAAGGGAGTTTTGAAATGGAGGACGACCCGCTTTTAAATGGGTCGCCTCCAGCCCGCTCACTGATTGGCTGAACTCCAGCCAATCAATGAGCGGCTAGCTGGGCTAGCTAGCTTAGTGCGGACGGGCGGGGGAGCGAGCGAGCTCCGTTGGGATGGCAAGGGGGATAAAGTGACAGGACCGGTGCCGGTTCCCTGTTACTTCCGGGTCCGGTTACTTCCGGGTTCGGTCTTCAACCGGTTCGCGTGATCCGGTTCGAACCGGTCGGAACCCACCACTGGAATATACATTTTAAAAACAAAAACATTCTATAAGCATCTACAAAGTTCTACTTATTAATCACCAAAAATTAACTAAGTTTTTATTTTTATTATTTTTTTCCCATTCAATTGTATTTTATTTGGGTTTCACCATTCTTAACTTTTTTATTTTACTCATAACTATTATTTTTGAGTTTTGTTACATTCCTTCATTGATTCTTGTTTCTTTCCTCCATCCACCTATACCATTTATCCCATATCTGGTAGAATTCTGATTCTTCTTTTCCCTGAATTTCTTTAGTTAGTTTGTCCATTTCAGCACAGTCCATAGCCTTTCTTATTATTTCATCTTCACTTGGAGTTAGTTTGTTTTTCCATTTCTGGGCATAGGCAATCCTTGCCGCCGTAATTATATGTAGTATTAAATATTGGATTTCTTTTTTGTATTTCGCAGATATTATTCCTAATAAAAAGATTTCCGGTTTCCATTCTTTATAAACAAAGTTTTATTGGTTTTTTAAGTATTTTGCAAAGGAAAAAGGTAGGGGAAAGGTTACAAATTTTGGCAACTGCAATGTGCGGTAGGTGCGCCCCCCCTCCATACTCATAGTATACATTTACATATAATTCATTATTAAGTAGTAGCATATAGTCAGCATATAAATTCAATTGGTAATTTCGATCAGTTTATGTCAGGTGGATTTTCTTACTCATTTTTGTGATCTGAGCTTTTTCGGTGTTGCCCCATCTCCCCCCGCCGGCAGTGCTCCGGCCCCTCCCGTGTCCTGTGTGTCTGGTGAAGAATCATCAGGTTTTTCTAGGAGTAGTTTATTTTTTTCCATAAAGGCCTGTGCCTCTATGGGTGTATTAATTCTGACTCTTGTCTCCTCCCAGAATATTAGCATACCTTCAGGCATCAACCATCTAAACCACACCCCCTTCTGGTATAATTTATTCGCTAATTGTGAATAATTTTTTCTTTTTTCCCTCACTTTCTTGGGGATCTGTTTCAGAATGGTTATCTCCTTATCTTTGTATGTCAGGGCTTGCCCCCTTTGTGCGCTCAAAATTTCATCTCGTACTTTTTCTGAGGAATTTAATGTCTACGTCCCTGGGAACATTTTGTGTTCTAGCATAAGCTGAATTTACTCTATAAACCAGGTCTATTTCCCACCCCATCTGTTGCTTCTCTTTCTGGATGTAGTCAGCCAAAATGTTTGTCATGATGTCCCTTATGTTTTCATCATCTGTCTCTATCACATTTTGAAATCTAAGATAAAAAGACATTCTCTCAAACTCTATTTTCATATGCTGGGTGTCAAGTTCTTTGTTTCCCTTTTGCATCCCTTCCATCCCCTCCCTCATCTCAGCCGCCCCACCCTCCAAAAGGTCCAATCTCTGTGAGTTCTTATTAATTTTGGCCTGGTTCTCTTTAATTTCTTCTTTCATCTCCTGCAGTTGTTCCTTTATTTCCTCTTGTCCCTGCAGGAGTTGCTGAAACATTTGTTGAAACTCCATCTCCAAAGGTTTAGGTTGCATCAAGGCTGTTATCGTTGATTGTGTACTAGGACTGGAGGTTGCAGATGTCGGGGCAGAGGCAGCAAAGCCAGGCTTTCCAGGAGGTGGTTTTTTAGGTGACATTCTTTGTAGAATAAAAAGTTCAGTCAGTAAAGAGAATGGTCAATCAGAAAGACAGGAGAGCCAGGAGAGTCCAGGAGACAGAAGGTCCAGGCAGGAGAGAGTTTTTGTTTCCACAGACCCTGGCAATAGAGCAGAGTTTTTCACTCCAGGGAGATCAAAAGTTTCCATTCTATTTTAACTCCCGTTATTGCCTCCAGCCAATTTTTGATCTTTTTCCAAAACTTTTTAGCCTCCTCACAGGTCCACCATAAATGGTAATACGTTCTGTGTATCGATTCGCATTTCCAACATTTTGGGGAGGTATTTGTTGATATTTTAGCAAACCTTGTTGGTGCCAGGTGCCATCTATAAAACATTTTGTACTGGTTTTCCTTGTATGCAACTGAGAGTGTCATTTTTAAGTTTGTTCCCCAAAGTTTTTCCCATTTGTCTAATTCAATATTATATCCAAAGTTCTGCGCCCATTTTATCATTTGTTCTTTCACAATTTCCTCTTCCATTTTATACTTCAGGAGAAATTTGTATATTCTCCCTATCATTTTTCTATCTGAGCTTTGAATGATTTTATCCAATTCCTGTGGTTCTGTTTCAATGTCATATAATTTGGTTTCTTTATTGTATTTAGTTTTGATTTGAAGGTAAGTTAGCCAGTAAACTTTCATGTTCTGTTCTGCCAATTCTTCAATTGTTTTTAAGTTTCCCTGTCTATCAATTAAGTCTCTATATCTTAGCATTTTGTTCAAATCTATAAAATTTGGATGAGTCGTCCTTTCTGTCGGTGATAGCCAATTCGGAATTTTCACATACTGGGTTTTTTTTTTATTTTGAGCCTTTTTTGCAATAACGCTCTTCTAATTAAATGATTTTGAAAGTATTTGTGCGTTTTATTTTTATCATCCCATAGGAATGTGTGCCAGCCTGCTTGCAAATCATGGCCTTCCAAGGTCAAAATTATTTTATTCTTTAGCTCTATCCAATCCTTCACCCATGTTATTGATACTGCCGATGCGTATAGACCCCAATTTGGTAATGCTAAACCTCCCCTCTCCTTGCTGTCTTGCATTGACTTTAGTTTAATCCTCGCTTTTCGTCCCTGCCAAATAAACCTAGCGGTTATTTTGTTTAATTATTGTAAGAATTTTTTACCCGGATTAATAGGTGCGGCTTGCAACAGGAATAAGATTCTTGGTAGAATATTCATTTTAATTGTCGCTATACGTCCCATGAATGATAGTTGAATATTTTTCCAATTTTCTCTTTCTTTATTTGCATCACTAATTTATTATAGTTATCATCTTTAATTGTGGAACATTTTGCCAACACCCAGATCCCCAAGTATTTCACTTTCTTAGTTATTTGCATTCTGGTTGTTACTTCCAGTTCCTCTTCTTGCTTTTTTGTCATGTTCTTAGTTATCATTTTTGTTTTGTTTTTATTGATCTTTAATCCTGCCACTTCGCCATATTCTTCTAATTTTTGAATTAATTTCCGACTGGATTCTAATTCTACAAATACTAGGTCATCGGCATAGGCTTGGGCCTTATATTCTTCATTTTTGAGTCTTAAACCTTTTATTCCCTGGTCCTTCCGAATTTCATTTAATAAAATTTCCAAAGTCAATATAAACAGCAAAGGAGAGGGGGGGCATCCCTGTCTGACTCCTTTTTTTATTTCGATCTTCTCTGTTAATTCTCCATTCATCAGAACTTTGGCTGTCTGATTGTTATAAAATCCTTCTATCATTTTTATAAATTTTTCACTGAATTTCATCTCATCCAATATTGTTATTATAAATTTCCAGATTACGTTGTCAAATGCTTTTTGTGCATCAAGGAAAACCACTACCATTTGTTTTTCTGGATGCGCCTCGTAGTACTCTATTATATCTAGGATGATTCTCGTATTATTTTTAATGTGTCTGTGGGGTAAAAATCCATTTTGGTCTGGGTGCATTCGTTCATTTAAAACCTGTTTGATTCTTCCTGCCATAATTGCTGCAAATATTTTATAATCGGAGTTTAGTAATGAAATTGGCCTGTAGTTTTGAATTTCTTGTAGGCTGGTTTCTTCTTTTGGGATCAGCGATATTATTGCTTCTGTCCATGATTCAGGTATCTTGGCTTTTCCTAAAACTTCATTAAACATTTCCACCCCTAACTCTTCCAATATTATTTTATTATATTTGTATAGCTCCACCGGTATTCCATCTGGTCCTGGGGTTTTATTATTTTTCTGGTTTTTCAAGACTAGTTCCACTTCGGCTAACGTTATTGGCCTGTTTATTGCCTCCCTTTGCTCTTTTGAGATTGGTGTTATCTTTGCTGTGTTTAAATACTGCTTTATTTTGTTTTCCTCCATACTATCTTGTGCGTATAGTTTTGTGAAGTATTTATGAATAATATTCTTCTTTTCTTCTGCTTTGTATTGAATTCTTCCCTCATCATCTTTTAATTGATATATCATCCTTTTTTCTCTTTCATTCTTTTTTAATGCAAACTGTAATTATTTAACTGGAAAGAATACATCACTTCATTTTCTCCCCAATACCTCATACATTTTTCAATTGATCTGGCTTTGGTTCAGTCCACATGGGATGGATGGTTAATACAATACAATAGCCGAGTTGAAAAAGACCTTGGAGGTCTTCTAGTCCAATCCCCTGCCTAGGCAGGAAACCCTATACCATTTCAGACAGATGGCTATACAACATCTTCTTCTTCTTCTTTTTTGTAAATTTTTTTATTGGTTTTAAAACATTTATGGGGTAAAGGTAAAAGGGTACATAGAAAATTTTAGTAGCTTCCATGTTGGTAGTAGAAATCCCTCCAAATCTCACGCTTCTACAATTTTAAAAATAACATATAAAAGATAAGCATAAACAGAATTCTTACTTTATATCAACCATGTGTTCAGTCATCTCTTTCTTTGTCACTTTCTAGTATATCAACAATTACAATAATATTTCAGATATATTTATTTTTGTGACCTGAGCCTTTTTGATATTGCTCCCTCCTCCCTGTCCCGAGGTGGAGCCATAGCGCCCCCCTTCCCATGTCCTGTACATTGCTGCCTTTTCCCCCACCTCCGCTATCTTCGTCCTCTGGGAGAGAAAAATATCCAACATCTTCTTAAAAACTTCCAGGGTTGGGGCTTTCACAATTTCTGGAGGCAAGCTGTTCCACTGATTGATTGTTCTAACTGTTAGGAAATTTCTCCTCAGTTCTAAGTTGCTTCTCTTCTTGATTAATTTCCACTCATTGCTTCTTGTTTTACCCTCAGGTGCTTTGGAGAACAGTTTGACTCCCTCTTCTTTGTGGCAACACTTGAGATATTGGAACACTGCTATCATGTCTCCCCTAGTCCTTATTTTCATTAAACTAGACATACCCAATTCCTGCAACTGTTCTTCATATGTTTTAGTCTCCAGTCCCCTAATCATCTTTGTTGCTCTTTTCTGCACTTTTTCTAGAGTCTCCATATCTTTTTTACATCATGATGATCAAAACTGAATGCAGTATTCCAAGTGTGGCCTTATCAGGCATTATAAAGTGGTATTAACACTTCACGTGATCTTGATTCTACCCCTCTGTTTATGCAGCCTAGACTGTGTTGGCTTTTTTGGCAGCTGCTGCACACTGCTGGCTCATATTTAAATGGTTGTCCACTAGGATTCCAAGATCCCTCTCACAGTTACTACTATTGAGCAAGGTACCACCTATACCAGTGATGGCGAACCTTTTTTGGCTCATGTGCCAAAAGCAGGGGGAATGTAGGGGGGTCATGCATGGGCATGTCACACCAATAATGCAATGTGCAACCCCAGCGTGTATGGGTGCATGACCAGCGCTCCCCCCATTTTTTACATGCTTTTTTCGCCCTCCCATGTTCCAGAGGCTTTATAAGAGCCAGGGGAGGGCGATAACAGCACCCACTGCCCCCCCGGAGGCCCCCCAGAGGCTTCAGGAGCTTCCCTGAAGCTGCTGGAGGGCAAAACCAGCCCTATGGTCAAAGCGGAATTTCTGGAACGGACTTCCGGTTTGCTCGTAGGGCCGGTTTTGGCCCTCTAGAGCCTTCAAAGAATGCAATAAGATTAGTCTGGCATGATCTATTTTTGACAAACCCATGTTGGCTTTTGGCTATTACTTTGTTTACTTCTAGGTGTTCGCTAATTCATTGCTTGATTAACTTTTCCAAAATCTTCCCTGGTATTGAGGTCAGGCTGATAGGTCTGTAATTTCCTGGATCTACTTTTTTCCTTTTTGAAGTTGGGAACCACATCAGCTCTTTTCCAGTCCTCTGGCAGTTCCCCGGTGCTCCAGGATCTCTGGAAGATAGTTCAGTGGTTCTGAGATCTCGTTTGCCAGTTCCTTCAGAATCCTGGGGTGTAATCCATCCGGTCCTGGTGATTTGAAGTCCTCTAGGGTAGACAGGTGCCGACTTACTGTTTCCTTCCCTATTTCAACTTGTGTTCCTAATCTGATTTTTGTTGTGCTGTTTTTGATAGGTTGGACTGTTTCTTCCCTTCGTGTAAAGACAGATGCAAAAAAATGAGTTAAATAGTTCTCCTTTCTCCCTGTTGCTTGTTATCTTCTCGCCACTTTCTCCCAGCAGTGGACCAATTGTTTCCTTGACTTTTTTCTTGTTTTTAACATGTTGGAAGAAGCTTTTTTTGTTATTTTTTACTTTTGTGGCAAGCCTTTCTTCATTGTGAGCCTTAGCTTTCCTCACTTCATCTTTACAGGCTTGGGCTATTTGCTGATATTCTACCTTAGTTATGTCCCTCTCTTTCCACTTTTTATATTTATCCTTTTTGTCTTTCAATTTGTCAGAGAGTTCTTTATGCAGCCATGGTGGTTTCTTTTGAGAGCTGTTATTTTTCTTCTTCATTGGTATTGTGCTAGACTGGGCTTTTATAATCTCATTTCCTAAGCTTCTTGAGTTGTTTTCCCCTTGAGGATTCTCATCCATGGAATCCTTCCCAAGCTCTCTCTAAGTTTATTGAAATTAGCTCTCTTAAACTCCAAGATTCTAGTTTGACTTTGTTCTACTACTTGTGTTTGCATAATGTTGAATTTCAATATTGCATGATCACTTGCCCCCAAGATTCCTGTAGCTTCAACACCTTCTATCATTTCCTCTTTGTTAGTGAGAATTAAGTCCAATATGGCTGATCCCCTTGTTCCCTTCTGTACTTTTTGGGAAACAAAGTTGTCTACTAGGTTTGTTAGGAACCCGTTGGATCTTCCACTTGGTGCAGTGTCAGCCTCTACTTTGCTTGCTTGCTATCAGCTGCCAGAAAAACAGGGAGGGTGGGGGCTTAAGATGTTTGGGAAGGAAACATGTTTGGAGGAGTTATCAGGAGGGGGTTGAATCTCACCATCTTCTGTGCATGCTGATGGCCTGTGTTTGGACTTGGTTAAGGTCAACTGTCTCTGCATACCAACTGATTGAAAAGCTTTGAAGATGCAACTCACATGACACCTTAGGGAGGTGAAGATTAGTTATTGGGTTGGGGTGACTGAGGGGAGGGTGCTGGGTAAACGTTTGATATATACTTGTTCGCACCTTTTTGGCTCAGATCTTGCTTTTATTTCGCTGCTATCTTTTCATAACCAGTAAAAGTATCTTTAATTCCACAAGCAATGGAGTTGGGAGCTTTCTTTCTTGGTTATTGATGGAGGTATGCCTGACATTAAGCAAGATCTCCCTTCGCACTCATCCTGGAGCTAAAACCTTCCATGGGGAATGCACATAAAAGGGAAAAAATTAAAACTCCCAAAGATGTCCAATTCCTGCAGTGACCAGGAAGACGTGGGGGCTACCAGATCCTCTTATCCCCTGGGAACGGAATGGATGGCTGAACTGGATTTGGAGGAAAGGTCTGTCCATCCCAGATGGTCATTGGGAGTGGGGCAGAGAAGTGATCCTGAGGAGATTCCGGCCGGAGTTGCCACCAGCCGATGCCAGTGACCAGATGCTGCCTGGCAGGAAGCCAAACAAGAGGACCTCATGATGACCCATGCTCTGAAACTTCTTCAAGAGGCGTGGGAGAATCACTGTTTCTGTGAAAGCCATGCTGAGAGGGAGGTTGAATTTGCTGAGCAGGAGGAGAGACGTGCGGACGACCTGTCTAACCCTGAGACGGCCATGGTGGCAGAAAGCGGAGCTGATTGGGATGGGGGAGCCCCAGCCGCAGCAGCAGCCGCAGCAGTTTGAGCCCTCCAAGGGGGGGGGAGCGTGGCCCCGCAGATGCCAAATGCCAAAGATTTCTCCCCTTGGAGTGAAGTATGGAGGAGATCCCAAAGAGCTGGGGTTTTTCCTGGTCCAGGTTTGGAATTACATGCAACAATATGGAGAAGATTTTCCATCAGAGGAAGCCAAAGTAAGCTGTTACGATGGCATTGGAGAACAAAGCGGCAGCCTGGATGGTTGCTTTGCATAATGATGACTCTCCCCTGCTGAGAGATTACAATGTGTTTATAACAGCCCTGAGGAAGCACTATGATGACTACCTTGCCAATCAGAAGGCAAGAACCAGGATGAAAACCCTAACTCAGGGGAGAAGACTGGTGGCTGAGTACACCCAAGAATTTCGCGAGCTGTCTGTGCATATGTGGGGGTGGTCCAAGGAGGCTTTAATGGAAAGCTATAAGGATGGTTTGAATGAGAATGTGTACCAGAGCTGTGTGAACAGGGGGGGGGGGGCACGCAACTTGCAATGCTGGCATGAAGAGGCAGTGGATGTGGAAATTGACCTAGCCAGAAATCAATACCGTGGAGGCAGCAGCAAAATCAAAAATCCCCCCTGCCCTAAAAGAGGCTCCTAAAGGAGGAAAGGGATGGTCTGCAACCAAGCCCCAGTCTACTGCTTGTTTCCATTGTGGAAAGGAGGGGCAGTGAGCTGCTGACTGCTATTCAAAAATTGGCCCAAAACCCACCACTGCTGGAGAGAAGAAACCAGACCAGAAACCAGGGAAGTGCAGAGAAAACGCCTTGAAGGGCATGAAAGTTGCTGAGGATTTCCCTCCGACCCAGGAGGGAGAAGAGCTTCCCCTTCTTTCAGGAGAAAGTGAAACTGACTCTGTTGATGACCAGCTGGTAAGTCCTTGGTCAGGCCCCATAACCATTCCAGAAGAACTTAAAGTGCCCTCTACTGGAGCTCAGGGAAAGATGCTGGCCCTTTTAGATTCTGGATGCACCCGATGTGTAATTAGCCCAGACATGGTGGAGAAAATGGGGTTAAGACTGAGGACTCTGAAAGTACCCATTGCCTTTTACCAATTGGATGGATCATTGGCCGGCGAGGTGCACCCATTTTGTAACCGAACCAGTAGAAATGTGGATGGGAGTTCACCAAGAAAGCTTGAGTTTCATCATGGCACCTGGGATGGATTGGCCCCTCATACTGGATTACTGTGGCTGCAGAAATGGAACCCACACGTGAACTGGAGGAAAGGGTGGCTATGCATCCGTTCCGCTAAACCACCAGAGTGGGAGGGGAAGATCTCCCACATAGCCAGTGCTGGAACAGACCTAGCAGCTGCGATGCATGAGAAACTTGAAGGGGAGGAGAAAATCCCTAAAGAATATTGGGACCTCAGAGTGGTTTTCAGTGAAAGAGCTTCTGACCAACTTCCTCCCCACTGCACCACTGATTGCAGCATAGAGATCCTCCCAGGGGAAAAACTCCCTAAGCTCAGATGTACTCGATGACCCCACGTGAAATGGAGGAGTTACGCAATTTTATTAATACAATTTTTTTTTATTGAAAAAGTTTTATTCAAACATATTTTCCCCCTTTAAGCCCCCCACCATACAGTATAAATCCCATACAGATACTATACCCCTCCCCTCCCCCCAGCCCCCCCTAAAGAAAGGAAATTCAAATATTATACCAATTATTTTACCCCCTCCCCTCCCCCTGTCTAAAAGTAGATTACTCATACACATATTGTACCCCCTCTCTTCCCAACAATCACAATATAAATTTCTCTTGGAATAATAATAACCCATCAATCCCTTCTTCTAAACTAATTTAACATATATAAATCATAATATAAATTTCTCTTAAAATAATATTTCATTAATCCCATCTTCTAGTATATTTATCCATATATATTACCCCACCCTCCACCCTAACCCCCCCCCACCTCCCACTCAACCCCCCCCCCTGACTTCCACTATACACCACTCTAATGATTCCAAGCATCCCATGTATTATTTACTCTAATCAACTATCAGTCTAAACAATCTTAGCTAAAGGCTACATAATACCTCCTAGTCTGATACTTATTCTGTATATAATCAATCCATTTTGCCCATTCTTGTGTATAATTCTCCTGCTTCTGATCTTTTAAAAAAGCTGAAATTTTTGCCATTTCGGCGAACCCCGCCACTTTCTGAGTCCATTGACCAATTGTCGGTAAAAAATCTTTCTTCCAATGTTGCGCAATCAGCAGCCTAGCTGCTGTGACCATATACAGAACCAATTTTGTTTCCCCTTTAGTAAGATCCTTAGCTATGCCCAGTAGAAACATTTGCGGAGTAAATTGTATTCTTTTTTTCAGTACATTTTGCATGACCCACCATATTTTTATCCAAAAAGCCTTAACCTTATTGCAGGTCCACCATACATGAAAAAAGGTAGCATCTAGGCACCTGCATCTCCAACATTTTGGTTGAATATTTGGGTACATGCATGATAATTTTTTAGGATCTAAATACCACCTGTAAAACATTTTATAAAAATTCTCCCTTAAATTCTGTGACTGTGTAAATTTAACATTCTGAACCCATATTCTTTCCCATGTTTCCAACATAACAACTTCACCAAAATTCTGAGCCCATTTAATCATACAATCCTTAATCAATTCACTTTCTGAATCTCTTTCTAACAGTACATTATATATTCTTTTAACTTGTTTTGGGCCAGTCTCTTTTATCTGCTTAATCAGATCCACTTCTTTGTCCATAAAACCGACCCTTCGATCTTCTTCCCATCTCTTCTGTAGCTGTATATAATGTAACCAATTTAAAACAATTCCTTCTTCCAACAGTTGTTCCAAAGTTTTTAACTTCCATTCATCCCCATCAGCGATAAGCACATCTTTGTATAAACAACCCCCGAGTGACTTAATCATAATCCCCATGGTGTCTGCAAGATCCAACCAAAGCGGTATTTTATAATCCCAATTGGGCCGGTGCTTCTTCCATACTCTCATCAGGGCACTTCGGAGAACGTGATTGTTGAACACTTTGTCCACCCTATCTTCATAAAAAAGATATGCATGCCATCCCAGAACAAGATCATGGCCTTCTATATTCAGCAAATCCATTTTTGTTTTCCCGAACCAGTCTGCTACATGCGTTAGTACCGCAGCTTCATAGTACAATCGAAGGTTTGGGAGTCTGAGGCCGCCTCTTTCACGAGTATCTTGCATAATCTTCATCTTTACTCTCGGTTTTTTCTCCTTCCAAACAAATTTATTTAATGTTGCTTGCCAATTTAACAAAGTTTTATCTGTTTTAAGCACCGGTATCATCTGGAATAAAAAGATAAATCTAGGTAGAATGTTCATTTTAATTGCTGAGATCCTTCCAAGCAAAGACAATTGTAGCTTTTTCCATACTTCAAGGTCTTTCTGGATCTTTTGCCACAACACTTCATAATTATTTGAGAAAAGTTTTGTGTTCGATTCTGCAACTTGTATTCTTAAATACTTGACCTTGGAGACTATTTCAAAGCCTGCTAAGCTTTCAAATCTCTTTCTTTGAGACTCTGTCATGTTTTTAACCATCATTTTCATTTTGTTTTGATTTAGTCTAAACCCAGACACCATGCCAAATTCTACTATAATATTTTTCATCTGGATTATTGATTTCAAAGGGTGTGAAAGGGTAACAACCAGATCGTCGGCAAATGCTCTAGTTCTATATTCCTTTTGCCTAATAGTTATGCCATCTAAGGATTCTGAGTCCCGAATTGCGTTCAACAAGACTTCCAAAGTTAAGATAAATAACAATGGAGATAATGGGCAACCTTGTCTTGTACCTTTTTGTATCTCGAAAGTTGTTGACAAATTTCCATTAATAATAAGTTGTGCATTTTGTTGCTGATAAATTGCTCCAATCGCCTGCCGAAATCGTGGTCCCATATCCATCTTTTCCAAAGTCTTGGTTAGAAAATTCCAGTTCACTCGATCAAAGGCCTTCTCTGCATCCAAGAAGACCAGCGCTGCCGAGATCTGCTTATTCTTATCAAGATAGTCAATTAAATCTATGAGTTGCCTTACATTCTCCTTCATATGTCTGCCTTCAATAAATCCTGCAGGATTAATACAAATTTAAAAAGAGGGTTCATACAACCAGCTAGACCATGGGTGGCCATGCCCATCTTATTCAGAGAGAAAAAGGATCACTCTTTTCATCTATGTGTCAACTATAAGAACTTGAACACCATTTGCGTGGAAAACATGTACCCTCTGCCCCTCATGAAGGACATATTAGCCAATTTGGGCAAGGGAATTTTTTTTCACGAAGTTAGATCTAAGAGAAGCCTACTACAGAGTCAGAATAAAGGAGGGAGATGAGTGGAAAACTGCTTTTAATGGCCCTTGGGATGCTTCCAATTTAGAGTACTCCTGTTTGGACTTCAGGGGGCGCCAGCCATCTTCATGCAATTAATAAAAGATGCTGCATGAGCACCTGTACAAGGGGATGTTAGTTTACCTTGACAACATCCTTGTCTACACGGACACATGTGAGGAACACGTGACATTGGTGCACTTGGTCCTGAAAAAGCTCCGGGCCGCTGAACTTTATGCCAAATTGTCTAAGTTGAATTTCACCAGGAGAGAATTGATTATTTGGGATACCATATTTCCCATGAAGGCATCAAGATGGACCCGGAGAAAGTCCAGGCTGTTACTGAGTGGGCAGCCCCTCGCACCCACAAGCAGCTACAAAGATTTTTGGAATTTGCTAACTTTTACCGCCAATTTATCCCCTTATTCGCTAGCATTGCACTGCCAGTCATGAATCTCCTGAAATCAAAAGGAGAGACTAAACTTAGGTCTAGTAAGCCTCTGAACTGGACTATGGAATGTCAAGCAGCATTTGAGAAGTTGAAGCAACTGTTTGCAGCTGAACCAGTTTTAAAACACCTGGACATGGATGCACTGTTTGTGATCCAAGTGGATGCAAGTGACTTGGCCGTGGGAGCAGTGTTGCTCTAAACAAACACAGATGCACCTACACCTCCCGTAAACTTACAGAAATTTATTTATTTATTTTTTATTTATTTCTTGGATTTCTAGACCGCCCCCTCTCCCAAAAAGGGACTCGGGGCGGAAATGGAAAGAAGATGAGCAATATGGGAAAAGGAAGCTTTTGCCATCTGGTGGGTGTTGATAACCTGGTGACATTTCCTGGAAGGGGCGAAATGCCCTTTTGAACTATGGACTGATCATAAAAACCTTGAAGCATTGAAGACCCCATGTAAGCTGTCACCTAAACAGGTACATTGGGCACAGCATTTCAACCATTTCAACTTTACCTTAAAATACATCCCTGGAGAGAAAAACTTTATGGTGGATGCCTTGTCCAGGCTTCCCCAGTACAACAGCATGAAATCAACCGTGATTCATCCAGTCATTCCAGCTAATCACCTAGCTGCCCCAATGGTCACTAGGAGCCAGGAAGCTGTGAATTTAGATGTAACCACAGACTTGATGGACAAACTTAAGGAAGGTCTTGCATTTGATGAGTGGTTCAAAGAACATTCTAATGACTGCACCATGAAAGATGGCCTGGCTTGGGTAGGAGCTAAGCTGTATGTTCCTGCCAGGTTGAAAAATATTGTACTTCAATGGGTCCATGACTCGAGAATGGCGGGTCACTTTTGGTTTCTGAAAACTTTGCATTTGATTAAAAGGCAGTTTTGGTGGTCTTCCCTGAAAAACGACATTGAATCCTACATAGGCAGCTGTCCAGTTTGTGCAGCCGCATAAAGACCACCAGGAAAACCTGAAGGACTTCTTCAGAGTGTTGCCTGACCTGATGCACTATGGAAGGAAATATCGATGGATTTTATTGTCAAGCTACCAGAAAGTCTTGGGAATACTGTTATTTGGGTGATCACAGATCTGTTCTCCAAACAAATCCACTTTGTACCTTGTTCCAGATCCCATCGGCAAATACATTGGCTAAATTGTTTATTTTACATGTGTATAGGTTACATGGAGTTCCTGAATGCATTATTTCTGATAGGGGGGTTCAATTCACCTCTCTCGTTTGGAAAGAGTTCCTGAAGTTAATAGACTCTGCCCAGGGATTAAGCTCTGCCCATGATCCACAGACTAATGGGGCTTGTGAAAGGACTAACTCAGTTCTAGAGCAATACCTTAGGTGCTATGCCAATTATCAACAAAATAATTGGGCTGATCTTTTGCCACATGCAGAGGTGGCATACAATAATTCAGTACATAGCAGTACTGGAATGACCCCTTTTAAAGTTGTGTTTGGCCAGGAGTTTGTGCCCATTACTGAATTGCTTCAAGAGAAACTGCAGATTATGTCTTTGTCTGAGTGGAGTAATCAACTTCAACGTTTCTGGCAGATGACCCGCAAGGCTTTAGATGCAGCTCACCAAGCACACAAAAAACAAGCTGGTAAAAAAAGGGCAAAACCAAAAGAGTACCAGGCTGGGGATAAGGTGTTTTTGTCCAATAGGTTTCTGCAAACCACCCAGAAATAGGAGAAATTGGGCCCAAAATATGTGGGTCCTTTTCCCATTGTCAAAATTGTAAATCCCTTATCAGTGAAATTGGAATTGCCAAAAACTCTTAGGAGAATTTACCCTGTGTTTCATGTAAATTTACTGAAACCGGAACACACTTCTTTCATGTGTCCACCCCAACCTTCACCCCCTGTTTCCCTCCTTATCGAAGGAGAGCAACAATTTGAAGTTAAAGAAATCTTAGATTCCAGGAAACATAGGGGACACATCCAATATTTGGCGCCCTGGAAACATGGGTGAACAAATCTGATGTTAGGGGACCCAAAGTTTTACAGAAATTCTATGCTAGGTATCCTGAAAAACTGTGAATTTGATGTATATGATTGGTTGTTATTGTTGGTTTGTTTTTGTTTTTTTTCCCAGGGGTGATGTCCTTTCTGAAGGAGGGCCGGATGTCAGCCTCTACTTCGCTTGCTTGCTATCGGCTGCCATAGAAACAGGGAGGTTGGGGGCTTAAGGTATTTGGGAAGTGAACCATATGGTACTGGAGGAGTTATCAGGAGGGGGTTGAATCTTCTGTGCATGCTGATGGCCTGTGTTTGGATTTGATCATGGTCAACCGTCTCTGCATACCAACTGATTGAAAAGCTTTGAAGATGCAACTCACATGACACCTTAGGGAGGTGAAGATTAGTTATTGGGTTGGGGTGACTGAGGGGAGGGTGCTGGGTAAACGTTTGATATATACTTGTTCGCACCTTTTTGGTTCAGATCTTGCTTTTATTTCGCTGCTATCTTTTCATAACCAGTAAAAGTATCTTTAATTCCACAAGCAATGGAGTTGGGATTTTTCTTTCTTGGTTATTGATGGAGAGTTTGTTTCCCAGTTTATGTCAGGGTAGTTAAAATCCCCCATTACTATTGTGGTGTACTTCCTACATACCTTAGTTAGCTGACTAGCAAAAAGTTCATCTACTTCCTCTGCTTGGTTGGGTGGCCTGTAGTATAGACCTATGGCAATGTCACACACCCCCACCCTTTAATATTGACCCAAATGCATTCAAGATAGTTTTCATCGTTGTTGTGCTCTATTTCTGTATAGATGTAGTTATTTCTTATATATAGTGAAACTCCACCTCCTCTTTTATTTGGTCTATATTAATTCAAATCCTTCTAGCTGTATGTTCCATTTGTGGGTTTCATCCCACCAAGTTTCTGTAATGGCAACAATATCATATCTGCCCTCATTTACTTGAATTTCTAATTCACTCTGTTTATTCCTCATACTCTGTATTTGAGATTTGAGTCCATTTTGATTGACCCTGTGTTTACTGTCTACATAACCTGTGTTATGCCTGACTGCCCCTATTTTCTTGCCACTTGTATGATTCGTGCACATGGTATGGCACTCACTATTAAATGCTTGGTTTTGCTTGACAGCAGGAGTGATCATCTTAACCACACAAACATCTATATTACATGCACTGATAACCCTATGAATTTTAGATTGCTGGGGACAGAAATGTTCTGTATCAATTAATTCTCTTTCCCCGCTGTTCAGTTTAAATGTTTATTCAGAAAATCTGTGAATTTAATGCCAAGTAACTCAGTCCCTTTCTTGGATGAGTGCAAACCATCTCTTTTGTACTGTTTTTCATTGGTTCAGCTCAGACATCATGACTAATAAAACCAAAGCTTTCATTTTTACACCATTCCTTTAGCCACACAGTAAACTCTGTTACACACTGCCCCTTCCCTTTTTGTTCCTTATATACTGGTAAAACCTCTGAAAAAATAAGCCTACAACCTATACTACTAAGTTCATACCTCAAGCTCTAGAAATCATTCTGCACAGAAAGTACATCTTTTGGGGACAGATCATTTGTGCCAAGATGTATAATAGCATCAACATCACGGTCCTTACTTGCATTCTTGACTATCTTAAGAATACGCCTCTTGTCTCTGCTGGCAGTAGCACCTGGCAGACACCTGACCTCTTTCAAAACCTCCATATCCTTTCCTAAATTTACATCCCTTATGATTGAATCACCAACCAGAAGGTGACTTCTGTGCGACTGATGTGTGATACCTGGTTCACCCTTTCGCCTTTCCAAAGTAAGTTCTTCATTTCTCCTCCTCCCCCCCCCCACTCCATTCTAGCACTGATGATGTTACCTAGGCATTTTTTGCATCAGGCGAGCCCGGGATCCTTGCAAGGGGAATGGGACCATGTGTGCAGGAGACTCCTCAGCACCAGCCTCAGATCAGCGCAGCCACGGTTCCCTTCCCCTGCACATATGGTCCCATTCCCCTCCTTCTTGAGCCAACATGAAGGGGACCGTGGCTGTGCTGATCTAAGGCTGGAGCTGAGGAGCCTCCTGCACACGTGGTCCCATTCCCATTGCAAGGATCCCGGGCTCGCCCGATGCAAATAATGGCGAGATCGGCTCACTTGGGGCTGCTGCTGCAATGTCCAGGGAGGCTAAACCAAGCTGCGCGCCTCTCCCAGCCACTTTCGCGGCTTTCCGGAGTATTTTTTTTTTTATTTTCATGATGAGAGCGGTGAGGCTCTGCCTCCCCTGCCTTCCCTGACTGCACGTCACTGGTCCTTTGTATCTCTTTGACTCTCCTCTCGCAGCCAGCAGCTCCATCCACCAGCCTCAGGAAAGTTCAAATGAAATGGTTAAGAATGAGTTAGCATTAGCCAGTCTGTCTCCTCTTTAACTTACCACAAAGGGCAACTTTTCTGAGAACTGTGGTACAAGCTGCCAATTCTAAGAGTCCATCTTTATGTAATTGATGTCCCAGTTTTGATGAGAAATGGACTTCAATTCTTAAGTCAGAATCTGTTAATGTTATTGTTCCATACTATGCAAATATCTGCATTTTCTTGTGTAACTATTACAGTTTTGAAAGATTTATTTCAGCATTGTTTTCTAGTTTATGAATACTGAATAAAAAAATGAAACATTAAGATTTTTTGAATATTCATGTGCCTTGCTTGCAAATAAATAGAAACGCATTTAAATCAAATACTTTTAAAAGGAAAAAGTTGGAAAAGAAATGCCAGAACTTTATTTTTACATTTCATTTATACGTATTGCCATAACTGAAAACACATGTTGAGGTTTACACTCAATTGACTTACAAAAAGCTCACATGGATTTTTTTTTAAAAAAACAGAAACTTACTCTAGTATTTTTAATCTTGAAGTCTCCAGATGGCAAATAACTGCCCAACACGCAAACCGGAAGTTTGGGAATGGACTTCCAGTTTGCATGTTGGGCTGTTTTTTGTGCTCCTGAGGCTTCAGGGAAACCTCCTGAAGCCTCCAGAGGAGAAAAATGGCCCAACGGGCAACCTGGAAGTCTGTTCCTGAACTTCCAGTTTACTTGTTGGGCTGTTTTTCACCCTCTGGACACTTCAGGGAAGCCTCCTGAAGCCTCTGGAGGGAGAAAAATGGCCCAATGGGCAATCCAGAAGTCGGAAAATGGACCGTTTTCGCCCTCCCCAGACTCCAAAAAAGCCGTCTGCTCATGTGTGGGGCAGCAGGGGGGGGGATTACACACACATGCGCAAGGGTCACAGCAGGGGGGGCATAGAGTCTATGCTCTCCAGCTTTAGGAGCAAAGGTGCCCCTTGCAATAGTCTTAGTTATTAGTTGAGAATCTGATTTAGGACTATAGAAAAGTTAGTTTAGCATACAGTGGCATATTAAATAACAGTTAATAAGCTTTCTTTTAAAATATCTTTGTATTTTTAAATAGGCAATAGGTATCTGAGCCAAGTCATGGAGAAGCTCTAAAAGTACCATTATAGATTTTTTTCAGTTTGGTATATGCTTGGGTAGGATACAGTATTGCATTTTATGGTAGTACATGGATTATTCACAAATGGCTGTAAAATGGGTGGCTATATAAATATTATAAATAAATAAATAAATAAATAAGTATTGCTGGTGGAGATATTTTATTTAGTAACATAATATCATTCTGATATGGAAAGTTGTATGCCATGCAGTTTTATGTGGTTTATCAGAACAACTGATAGAAACATTTCAGATGATATAATTGAGCTTTCTGTCATACAAAAGATTGCTATGTATAATGCAAGT
Source organism: Natrix helvetica (assembly GCF_964273705.1). Classification (NCBI taxonomy): domain Eukaryota; kingdom Metazoa; phylum Chordata; class Lepidosauria; order Squamata; family Natricidae; genus Natrix; species Natrix helvetica. The sequence continues at coordinate 62,803,990 of NC_138550.1, forward strand.
CCATTTGTAACCATAGTTTATTGAACATGCCATAGTTGCATAGAAATTAAAGACAAGTGAGTGACTTTGGGCCAGGGTCTCTGCCCAAGTCATCTCATAGGGTTATCGTGAGGAAAATAGGAGAAGAAAGGACTATTAGATATGTTCACTGACTTGAATTATTTATAAAAATAATAAAAGTGGATAAAAACTAAATACACAAATAAAGATAAATAAATAGCAGGCCTCCATACATTATGAACATTCATCCTCCTTATCCCATTCTTGCAGATTTGGGTTGTTTCCTGATATTCTGTCTTTCTCATATTGTTTGTGGTTGAACCTTAATTTTCAGAATCTCCTGAATTGTTGTGGTCCCCTGCCTCAAGACTTCTATCCATGGAATCTTTCTTACTTTTTCCCTTAGCTTTTTGAAACCAGCTTATTTGAAAACTAGAACACTAATCCTGACTGCCTTCAGTTCTTTCTGCCTGAAGTATGTTGAATTCCAGGATGTCACAGTCACTGTCTCCCAAAGTTCCTATAAGTTCCTCCAGTGAACAAACTTTCCTGTTCTTTCATTCTCAATCTTTCGGACAATGAAGTTGTCTGCTAGGCAAATCAGTGCCAGTTCTCCCATATGTTGCTGAGTTTGATTCACAGTTGATGTAGTTGAAAATCTCCCATTATCAAGGAAATGTATTGAATGCAAATTGAAATATGTCACAGAAACAGTGAGTTTTTGAAGACTATTCTGACATAGCAAATGGCTTTATTTCTAATATTAGTTCCATTTATGTCATTTTTCTGCTTGTATATTTGCATTTTAATATTTTCTTATTTCCCCTCCTCCTAATTTAATACTATGTCATCTGAGTTATTTATTTCATGTTTTGTTCCTTCTCTCTCTATTTATATCTTTTTTTCAAGCCAATCATAAAATCACCCCCATGTCCTGTAGTACACTGATTCCTCTTTGTCCTTTATTCTCAATGTCAACCTGTTCATTTCTGCACAATCTAGTATCTTCTTTATTACCTCCCATCCCGATGGGATTTTATCTGCTTTCCAATTTTATGCAAATACAATTCTAGCTGCTGTACAATCAAATATGAATCTTCTTTACTATATTTCTCTGGTAGAATACCCAATAAAAATACATCTGGCTTAAACTCTACAGGCTGATGTATCATTTTCTCTAACCATGTTTGTATTTTAAGCCAATAGCTTTTTGCATCCCTGCATGTCTACCACATATGATAATATGACCCTGGCAATTGATGACATTTCCAACATTTAGCTGATTTATCTTTAAATCAGGTGGCATGTGCCATCTACAAAACATTTTATACAAATTCTCTTTGTATGCTGTCACCATTGTCAATTTATAGTTCCTTTCCCATAGTTGCTGCCATTTTTCTAGTTCTATTGTGTATTCAAAGTGTTTTGCTCATCTTATCATTGTTTCTTTAACCTCTTCTTCTAAATTTATTCTGAATAAATAACTATACAATTTTTAAATCATTTTTTCATCCGTTCCCATGAGTATCTTATCTATTTTTGAATTTTCCATATTAAAACCATATTCTTTACCATCCTTCTCATAACTTGTTTGTATTTGCATTTGTTTAAACCATCCTATATCAATCCTTTGTTCTAATTCTTTCTTCTGTTTTAGTTCTCCCTGTGCTGTTAGTATAACTTTTGTATTTAATAACCTTTTTCATACTACTAATATTCGAGTGTGTCAAAGCTTCACTTCCTACTTCTGGAGTGAGTTCCTGAAGTTGTTAGGCTCCACCCAAGGTCTAAGCTCCACCCACCACCATCAAACTAATGGGGCCTGTGAATGTACAAACTCAGTTCTAGAACAGTATCTTAGGTGCTGTTGGGACAATTGGGACAATTTGCTGCCATTTGCAGAGGTAGCTTACAATAACTTGATCCATAGTAGCACTGCCTTGCCCCTGTTTAACGTTAGTTCTGGTCAGGATTTCATACCCATTCCAGAACTGCCCCAGGGGAAACCCCAGATCCCTTCCTTGGAGGAATGGATTGAATAGCTTCAATGTATTAAGGCCCATCACATATGAGGCACTAGACGAGGCACATCAAGCCCATAAAAGACAGGCTAACAAGAAAAGAGCTAAATGGAAAGAGTTCCAAGTAGGGGACAGGGTCTTCTTATCTGCAAAGTACTTACAGACCACCCAGAAATCAAAGAAAGCGGGCCCAAGTATGTAGGACCTTGCCCCATTGTTAGAATCGTCAATCCAGTCACAGTACAATTAGAGTTACCCAAAACCCTTAGGCAGATCTACCCTGTATTTCATGTTAGCTTGTTAAAGCCTGAGCATGTACCTCCTCTTCAATCAGGCCAATCTGCCCCTCCAATTCCCCTCCTCATTAAAGGTGAACAACACTTTGAAATCAAAGAAATCCTGGATTCCAGGAAACATAGGGGGAAAGTACAGTATTTGGTGGCCAGGAAACATTTCCCTCCCTCACAGTCTGAATGGGTGAATGGTCAGGATGTCCAGGCCCTTAACTCCTACAACGATTTCACACTAAATACTTGGACAAGCCTTAATGTTATTTTACCCCACCCCCACCCGCCCGTATGGTAGATTGTTTCTATCCTGGTAGGATTGTTCATGCTTTGGGAATGATTCAAAAAGTGCTCTGTAATTTATATTAACAATTATTAATTTAATTTATATTAGCATGACTATCCTTCATTAAAGCATATTTCCATGCAAATCTGAAAAAAAGATGTGGATTTGTTAATAAATTAACTCATTAACTCAGTTGCAGTGTTAATTCTACTTTATGTCCATGATGCATTTCATTGCTTCTTAATGTGCATGCGGTGGTTAAACAAATTAAGAAATACCATACTTGAGTCAAATCATTTGCAAAGGTGTGCCAAACTCTATATAGATTAAATCTGTGCTGCTGCTTTATTTGTTGTTGTTGATCACTCAATTCTCAGTGATTTGGATTAAGCCTTGACATGTTATGAGAGTGGAAAAGGAAGGTGCATTAATACCACAAAAATGGTACCTGTCTGTTCTTTTAGATGGTCCAATAACATTGAACAGCAGCTATGTCTTGATTAGAAAACAAATCTCACCTGTGCACCAAGCCATTATTGAAAGCCACATGCTCATTAACACACATCAATTTTATCTCAGTTTTATTATAGCTTTTAGTAGTTTCGTTTCCCTCATTGCTACCCATGTTAGGAATAGTTAACAATAATAAATGAAAAGATTGTGATCTTTTAATGTACATCTTTTAATACATAGCTTAAGAGCATTCTTCAATTTAAATACATAATATCATGCTATGTTCAAACATGTTTCTCTTAGAGAATCTACTGATTTATCTACTGAGAAACCTGCAAACTTCCAGGAACTGTTCAGTTCATTTCAATTTTCAATTAACCCAGCCATAAGAAGCAACTGGAATTTAAACATGGCTTTTCTTTTCTTATCTCCTGTTTCCCCCAGGCCACAAGAATAAGTTGTCTTACTACTCCCTACTACTGTATTACTCCTTACTACTATATCTATTACTTCTCTCTTTGTATCTATTACTATATAATACCCAATAATATAAACTATACAATATGAATTTATAACATACATTATGTATTTGCAATATAAATTTTATTTTATTGTATAATTTTACATATATTGTAGCTATATTATGTATATTTACAATAAATAATTTACAATATACATACAATTATATGTATTTTGTATATATTTTGCAAGTATATAATTTATATTTTATAATATAAATAAAAACTATATATAATAGTTATTTTATAATATATAAAATAGTATATAATATATACTACCCAATACAATTTTTACTATGCCCTACTACTATGACTTACATACTAGTCCCAACTCCTACTTTGCAGAAGTACATACATACATACATAACCAGGGGCTTTTACTTCAACAACAAAAGCTTTACAGTACTTTTAATAATACCGAAGCACTGAGGTTAAACTACCGAAGTATTTTAACAAGACAATTTTTTAAATAATATTTTTTTAAATAATATTCTTTAATTTTGAATACAAATAATACAAACATAATATATCAATCTAAATATAAAAAAAGAAAAATACTACAAATATTACAGTGCAACCCTCTCCCTCGGAGATCCTTTTTTCCCTTATATTTCTTCATCCTTTGTTTCAACTCTATAAGATCTTCCACCATATGAAAATCTAAAAAAAAACTGGATAACCCCAGCTATAATTAATATTATTTTTCTTCAATAATTGACAAACCTGATGCATCTCTCTCGTCCATTGTAAAGTCTCACTACTTAAATCTGGAAAAACTTGTATCTGATGACTCCAAAACACTATCAATGCCATATTTCACAACTTATGCATCAATTTTTCTTTTTTTGCATAAGACCAAAGTTGTATCACAATATCTCTCGGCAATTTTCTTCCCAACCTTTCTGGGCCAACTCTATGTATTACATCAATATCATATCTTGCAAAGGGGACAACTGAGCAGATTGAGGTAGCCCAGTCCAGTACTTCTTGGATCAATTTTGCTTCATTTTCTTCACTTTTCTCTGGATATCCACGTATCCGTAAACTTGAGTGGCACTGATGGTCCTATGTCTCGATCAAATCCTTTTTTACCTGATGCATCATAATTATCTGGCTTTTAACACCCTATCATGTTCTCCCATCTGAGTCCTCACTTCTGTAATATTTTGTGTCATATCCTGACTTTGTTTCACCAAATCTGTTATTCTTACATCCATAGTATCCATTTTTTGCTTCAAATCCTCCTTTATATTTATCTTCATTTTTCTTAACACTTGTAAGAGAACATCAAATTTATCTAATTGAGTCAGTGATTTCTCAGGTGACTTTTTTCCTTGCTTCCATTTCTAAGGCTTTTTCCACTCGAATCAGGTGTAACTCTGAAGGTCTAAGGCCTACTTTGGGTCTTTGCAAACATTTTCTACACTTTTGCTACATTTTGACATCCAACCATCCAAAAAGAGCTCTTGACCTTTTAAGAATTTTACAGTCTATAGTCCATAAATGTCACTTCCTCCTTTTTCTTGTCCTTATCAACTTATCTTCGTAAATGCAACATAACAAAACTAAATAAATCCAGTGGCAACAAGTAACTTTATTACACATACCTTATCAAAGCTCTGTCTTAAAAATATTTATTTCTTCCACCTTCTCCAGATCTCAACTCTTTGGCTGAAAGAAGGGAGTAACGGTCCTTCACACTATACACTTATAAATCAGCTATTATCTTCTCAGCTGTACTCCTTTAAACTCTTTCCAGATTCTTTCTCAGTCTTCAATCATAGGGCCCTTCCTCTCCCATCCCCCTTCAAAAGCCTCTCAAGTCTCTTAACCAAACATCCAAGCTCAAAGCTCCTCTGAAAAGTATCCAATTCCAAGTCAAATACAATCCAATCTTCAGGAGAAAAGAAAAATAGCTCATGTTTCATAATCTCTTAAATTTCATAATCTTTAAATGGATGTGATATTTTTAAAATCCATTCTCTGTGATGGCCCGGAGGAGACAGAAATTCAGCGTCTGTCATCCATTCCGGCTAACTGCGACTCCCTCCCTCCATTTCTTCCATTTTGTTGAGATTTTCATTTATTTAAACATTAAGAAATTGCTTGATTGGTTTTTTGTTTTGTGGGGGGAGACACTACCACTTTATCTGCTTTCCAAAATCATGTTACAGATGTTCCATGCATTTATTTTAGCCTGACATCTAGGCACATGTACAAATAAAAAAACCTGGGTTGCTCTTTTCTGGGGATTTTTTTGGCCTGCAAATCTATTGGCAGGGTCAGCAAAGAAACACAAACAAAAAGGCAGAGAAAGGTTGATGGTTCTTCTCAACTGGAAAAGTAACCTTAAGATTAAAACAACAGTATAAGACCAAATAATATAGTTTGTTGAGCCACGATGTAGATACATTCTGTATATTTGAATGTCTTATTTTTATATTTTTCAATACATCTTAAAACTCATCAACAACTAAACATACTGAATTAACTAAAGCAACAAGCCAACAAAGCAATGTTATAATAATAGTCCCTGTATTTATACTACCTAAGTAGCATTAATAACATTAATAATACACATGTATGAACATCAGCGGTGAGTTCCAGATCCATCGCAACTGGTACACTGCTACGGGGTTGGGCATCCACCACGTGCACGCGTGCACGCATGAGCACCCACTGCCCTGCAACACTCCAGCTGCTCGGCGGTGTCGCACAGGTGCCGCACGCTGCACGGGCGTGCGCAAATGGCCCAGTTGGCTCAAATACAGGTAAGGAACACGGATGGGCCCTCCAAGCACCATTCCCGTGCTCTCAGCAGGCACCAGTATGCCCATACCGGGGCGTACTTGCCGGAACCCACCACTGATACACATGTCAAAAACACTCATTTTTCAGGTAAGCTAATGGGCATTCAGTTGTGATTATATATCTTCTGTGTGGTCATATGAACTGTTGCTCTTCCATTTATATTTGACTTCTGCGCCAACCCTAGTCTAGGCAATACCAACATGGACATGAGTAATTCTTTTCCTTAGGTTAAAAAATGTCAATCCAATGACAATATGTGAAGCAGTCTAGCTGCAGAAGGTGGAGGAGACTTTAAAAATGCCAAGTTTGTTTTCAAGAACAAAAATAATCTGTGACGAACCCAGATTGGATCTTGCAAAATTAACTTTCATTATTCAAAATGAAGCTCTTGACATATGTCCTGTATGCTGGTCTAACTTGAAATAAGCAGATCAGCAGTTGGAAGCTGGAAAGTTTTACATATTCCAATGGTGGAGTTTTTCTATTTGCATTTTTATATGCTTTCAAACTGATAGGTTGGCAGAAGCTGGGACAAGTAATGGGAGCTCACTCTGTTACACGGCCCTAGGGATTTGAACCACCAAACTGCCGACCTTTCTGATGGACAAACTCAGACAAGCCACTGAGCCACAGCATCCCTCTATGTAGGAAATAGGAACCACCTTTGGTGGGAGGGTAGCAGCGTTCCGTGCACCTTGGGCGTTTAGTCATGCCAGCCACATGACAACGGAGATGTCTTTGGACAGCGCTGGCTCTTCGACTTTGAAACGGAGATGAGCACCACCCCCTAGGGTCGGGAATGACTAGCACAAAGGTAAAGGAACGTTTACATTTACCTTTTATGGTGGAATTAGTTAATAATCTTGAACCTAAGTCTTTTATGCAGTAACTCTTAAAAACAAAGTTTTTGCACAATCGATTCACCACATCTTTATTTGTCAACGAAATATTTGTCCCCACATCAATATTTGTCAACCAGGCTATTCATCCTTGTCAAGCAAGGGATTTCATCTTTTTAAATGGATAGCACAGATCAGCTGTTGGGGATTTATTTGTCTGGACTAATTTATCAAGGATGGACCAAAATGGCAGGGACCTAACAGAGGCAGAAGAGATTAAGAAGAGGTGGCAAAATTACACAGAAGAACTATACAAGAACAAGCTTAACATCCCTGATAACCACAGTGGGGTGGTCACTGACCTCAAGCCAGACATCCTAGAATGTGAAGTCAAATGGACCTTAGAAAATCTGAGCAACAACAAAGATAGTGGAGGTGACAGTATTCTAGCTGTGCTATTCAAAACCTTAAAAAATGATGCAGTAAAAGTGCTACACTCAATTTGCTAGCAAATTTGGAAAACTCAACAGTGGCCACAGGATTGGAAAAGGTCAGTTTACATTCCAATTCCAAAGAAGGGCAATGCCAAAGAATATTCAAACTACTGCACCATTGCACTCATTTCACATGCTAGTAAAGTTATGCTCAAAATCCTACAAGCTAGGCTCCAGCAGTATGTGGATTGAGAACTACCAGAAGTACAGGCAGGATTTCGAAGTGGCAGAGGAACTAGAGATCAAATTGCCAACATACACTGGATCATGGAGAAAGCTAGGGAGCTCCAGAAAAACATCTATTTATGCTTCATCGACTATGCTAAAGTCTTTGATTGTATGGATCATAACAAATTGTGGCAAGTTCTTAAAGATTTGGGAGTACCAGACCATCTTTTTTGTCTCTTGAGAAATCTATATGTGGGTCAACTGAACCACTGATTGGTTCAAAATTGGGAAAGGAGTCCGGCAAGGCTGTATACTGTCGCCCTACCTATTTAACTTATATGCAGAGCATACCATGAGAAAGGTGGGGCTAGATGAATCAAAAATTGGAATTAAGATAGCCAGGAGAAATATCAACAACCTTAGATATGCAGACGATACCACTCTAATGGCAGAAAGTGAAGAGGAATGAAAGAGCCTCTTGATGTGGGTGAAGAAGGAGAGTGCAAAAGTTGGCTTGAAACTCAACATTAAGAAAACTAAGATTATGGCATCCAGCCCTCTCAATTCCTGGCAAATAGATGGGGAAGAAATGGAGGTAGTGATAGATTTTACTTTCCTGGGATCCAAGAACACCACAGAGGTGACTGCAGCCAAGAAATTAAAAAACACTTGCTCCTGGGGAGGAAAGCTATGGCAAATCTAGACAGTATACTAAAAAAAAGAGATATTACCCTTCCAACAAAAGTGTGTATAGTCAAAGCTATGTTTTTCCCAGTTGCAATGTATGAAAGTTGGACCATAAGACAGGTTGAGCGTCAAAGAATTGAGGCCTTTGAACTATGGTGCTGGAGAAGACTTCTGCAAGTCCCGTGGACTGCAAGGCGATCAAACAGGTCAGTCCTAGAGGAGATTAACCCTGACTGCTCTTTAGAAGGCCAGATCCTGAAGATGAAACTCAAATACTTTGGCCACCTAATGAGAAGAAAGGACTCACTGGAGATGAGCCTAATGCTGGGAAATATTGAGGACAAAAGAAGAAGGGGACAACAGAAAATGAGATGGCTGGATGGAGTCACTGAAGCAGTTGGCGTGAGCTTAAATGGACTCCAGAGGATGGTAGAAGACAGGAAGGCCTCGAGGAATGTTGTCCATGGTGTTGCGATGGGTTGGACTTTGCAATTTAAACAACAACAACATCTTGAATAGTGGACATTTGAACTATGACAGTGTACTTGCCAAATAATGGAAGGAATTATTTTAACAGATGAAGACACAAAGTGAAAACTCAGATTCCATTACCTTGTACTGAGTATCTATATTAAAAATAGTATACAGGTTTAATGAGGTTTGGCAATATATCCTATGTTGATTTTCCATTCAGGTAAGTATATATTATTTCTTTTATACTGTTAAAACTTTGATTGGCTGGAATAGCTTTAGGTGTATGTAATCACTTTATCTTCATAACTAAGTCTTCTCATACATATAGATGAATGTAGAATGATAGTTATGTCCGCATGATATCTCTCCAATTGTTAGGATGGCTGACATATCTTTGTTTCTTTGAATTGTCTTATAGTGAAACCTTAAAAATATTGATTTGTGATGTAAGATTGCAGCTGCATGAATTTTAGCCTTTCCTGATTTAAAATTGGAACCAATTCAATTATCAATTTTGACATCATGCATCAATAATTTTATGTGTTTCACTAGAAATAGATTTTGCTATACATGGAAGCTTAAGCAATTTGCCTGGCTGTATGATGTTTGTTACATGCTAAATTTTCCTTTGCTTACCTTTGCAAGAACTTAACAGATGCATTTATCATAGAATTCATCATTGAATAACAGAGTTGGAAGGGACCTTGGAGGTCTTCTAGTCCAACACCCTGCTTACGCAGGAAACCCTACACCACTTCAGACAAATGGTTAACATCTTCTTAAAATCTTCCATTGTTGGAGCATTCACAACTTCTGGAGGCAAGTTGTTCCACTGATTAATTGTTCTGTCAGGAAATGTCTCCTTAGTTCTAAATTGCTTCTCTCCTAGATTATTTTCCACCCATTGCTTCTTGTCCTACCCTCAGGTGCTTTGGAGAATAGATTGACTCCTTTTTCTTTGTAGCAGCCCCTGAGATATTGGAACACTGCTATCATGTCTCCCCTAGTCCTTCTTTTCATTAAACTAGACATACCCAGTTCCTGCAACTGTTCTTCATATGTTTTAGCCTTTAAAATGCTTTATATTTTCCTTCTTGCTGCATTGTTTTTTCTCTTTTGTGTTGTAGGATCAGGATATTCACCAATAGAAGATGATGAAGATGTGTATGCACGCAATAAGTATAAAGGTAAATGCTTTGTTTATATACTAATGAGGATCATCTGTTGCCAAGAGAACTTTTTTCTTTTCCTGCTTGGAGCATGAAAGCTTAGGTCTGTACCAGCCAATTTTTGTACAATTTGTTTTATGATGTGTTGTGACCAGCTTATTCAAATTTCATAGTAATTTCATAGGTCCATCAGAATTTTAATTTTAGCCCTACATCACTGTTACTTAGTTTTAATCCATATCTCTCCACTACAGTCTGCTTTTCAACTTTTGCAAGCATTATGGACTTCTTAACGGAGCTGAGTTTTTAGTGTGTCTAAAATATGATAATTTGAACTTGCTCATTAGCACTCTAAAGGAACATTCTGCTTTGAATTGTCTACATTCTATTTGTTTGTTTTCCTGACTATATATGACACCTTCACAAATCTTCTCTATGACCGAAGTTGAGAATCAATGCAGAGTGCCATATGAGTGATGTACTTAGTAATCCAAGGATTACAACAATGAAACCTGTTCATACATGGATACCAGTGGTGGGTTTCAAATCCCGTTCCAACCGGTACGGTTGGAACGGGGCTGGCGGCGTGCTCATGGATGCGCACAGTGTGCGCACATGCATCTTAGCGCCTCCACAATGCTCCGTGATGCTCCAGCTGCTCCACAGAGCATCGCACAGGCGCTGTACGCACCATGCGCCTGCGTGGAAGCGCAGAAGCCTTTAAACACCGGTAAGGAGCTCGGGCAGGCAGATGAGCCCTCCAGAGCAGCGTACCGGAACAGCATCCAGTGCTCCGGGCTGGCTCCGGTACGCGCGTACCTGGGCGTACTGCCTGCAACCCACCACTGATGGATACAGATGTTTATAGTGAGTTAAAAATGAAGAAAATCTTATTGTATAAAGCATAGCATTGTACATTCATTTCTGTAAATATATTCAAAGTTTTGAAGTTGAGCGCCCAGACTTTTTTTTGGGATACTTAATATGATAACTCCTCATTTTTAATATATTACCATTGAACTGATAAACCATGTGGTTGACCTACATTAAGTGATGCAATAGTATTAGCATCTATCAGCATATCAAACTCACAAATTAGAACATAGTTTATACAGTAAACTACTTAACCACTTAATTATTTATGCTTTTACCTCCATCAAATTCTAAAGTGACTGATGCAAATATTTATATATTTTGCAGAGCTTCCCATACTCCATCTAAGACTGTCATCTGATGCAGAAATGTGTACTATTTTTCCTCTTATCTTAAAACCTTAAAAACCTAAAAACTAAGATGCAGTCTGTATGCCAGCCATCGTCCAGGTTTGTTGGCTTGTTCAAAGTAATTTTGTCTGGCTGCTTTAATTTTCTGCGCTAATTCCTTTTGATTTATTAAGTTGAGTTTATGTTTGATTATCTCTCTTTTTTCTTTTATTCTTTGGGTCTTTCTGGAGTTCATCTTCGGCTTCCATAAGTTCCTTTTGCATACATTCTTGTTTCTCTTTTTGTTTTCTAGTTTTTCTCGCCATACAGGCAATCGTAAGGCCTCTTGTGTATGCTTTCATAGTGTCCCAGAGATTTTGAATTGAGGTATCTTCTTTTTTATTTATTCTAAAAAATTGTTTTAGTTCTTTCTCCAGCATTTGAGTGTATTCTATTTCGTTTATAATATTTGAATTCATCATCCATCTTTTTCTTCTTCTTTGACCTTTCCATCTTAATTTTATTGGATTGTGATCTGCCCACTCATTTGCTTCTATTTCAATTTCATCTACTTGATTGCATAGACCAGATGAAATCCAAGCCATGTCAATTCTTGATAGGGACTGATGGGGGTTCGAATAAAAGGTATATTGCTTTCTTGTTTTGTGCCTTTCCCTCCAAATATCGTGTAATTTATATTCCATTGCCATCTCAAAAAAGGATTTGGGTAGCGTATTTTTTTTGTTTTATTTTTCTTTTTGCTTTCATAGTCCATTTTTTAATCCACTATTGCATTATAATCCCCAATTAAGCAAATATTTTCATATTCTAATTCGTTTATTTTGTTGTGTAGTTTCCTATAGAATTCCTCTTGTTTCTGATTTGGTGCATATATGACTATTAATAATATAGGGTTTTCTGTTGTCTCTAATTCATTCATTAGTATCCTGCCTTCTTCATCAGAGTAGACTTCTTTGGAATTTATTTTTTCCTTTATATAGGTTGCTATCCCTCTTTTTTTTTCTGCTAGTGCTGTGTATAATCTCCCTAGTTTTTTGTTTTCCAATAAGTTCTTATGCTCCCTTTTAATATGCACTTCCTGTATGCAGATTATATCTACCTTCAGTTTCTTAAGTTTGTTAAACATCTGCGCTCTTTTTTTTGGTGCGTTCAGTCCATTCAAGTTTGTTGAGATAATTGTTATTTCCTGGTCTATCTTTAGATGGGTTTTTTTTGTTGCTTCTTGTTTGTATCTGACTTTTCCCTCTCGCGCCCTCCTTTTCTGCTCTCTCTCTTTCTTGCCTCTGTTCTTCTTTCCTGTTTCTTTCTTTGTCTTCTGATGTTTCTTCCTCTTGGCCTCTACTTCCACTTTCTAGGTCCTCTTTACTTCTTTGTTCTTCTTCCCCTGTGCAGTATTTCTCATAGAATTCCTGCACTTCTTCTATAGTCTCTATCTTATACCTTTTTCCTTGCCAAGACACCAGTACACCTTCTGGTACCAACCATCTGTACATTATTCTGTTTTTATTTAACTGATTTGTTAAAAATTGGTATTGTCTATGTCGTTCATGAATTCTCCGTGGAATCTGTTTAAGCATGATCAACTCTTTTCCCTGGTATGTAATCGTCCCTTCTCTGGTTTTTTTGTATACTTCATCTCTGGTTGTTTTTTTGGCAAATCTTACATGCACTTCTCTCGGGAGCCTATGTCTTCTGGCGTAATTAGTATGCACACGGTAAGCTTCATCAATATCCCCTCTCAACTCTTGTTCTTTTCTCTGTAAAATTTCAGTGAAGATTCCATTCATTTTTCCTTTCAGGTCTTCCTCCTTCTCTTCCGGTATATTTTGGAATCTTAAATAGAATGCAGCTCTTTCATTTTCAAGTCAAATTATTGATAACTCTAGTTCTTTATTCACTTGTCTATATTCTAGCTCCATTTTTTCCATCTTCTGATCTGTTTGTTCTATTTTTGTTTAGATGTTCTGGATTTTCTGTTCGTTGATTGCTAAGGCATTCTGTATCTTTTCAATTTTGTCATCCATGGTTTTAATATTTCCTTTCAGTTCTCCCATTTCATTTTTCATTTCTTCATGATTTCTCCTTGTCTCTTCATGATTTGTAGCCGTCACTTCTTGGTTTTTCATCAGTGTCTCTTGTATCATTTGGAGCATCAATTGCATACTTTGCATTGTTGGTGCTGGTCCCGTTGTTTCTGCCATCTTTCCGCCTTTCTCCAGCCCCAATATGCTCTCAATTGATCTTTGATTTGAGGAGGGGGGTGTTGCCGAAGTCATATTAGGTGTGGTTTTTTAAATTAACTTTCCTGAAGTTGCCATTCTTATCCCCTTATTTATCCTTGTCCACAATTGCATATAAGTTCTACTTTACTTCTACTTTATCAGCAATATCAATGTTATCAATAATTATATATCTCAATATTTAGCAATAATTAACCTTCCTTAATATCACGTTTCAATATCTATACATTCTTATGTATTATTCCATTCTATTTTGATCCTTAATTATCATATATCCTAGAGTTATATATCACACTGTTATCTTATACAAATAGATGTCTCTCAATTGTATCAATTATAAGGGTAATAAGTAATAAGTTTCTCTCTATGCATATATATCAGCTTATGTCACCGGTTTCTTGCATCAGACCGCAGGGTTCAAATGTTTGATCCACTAGGTGTCACCCTCTGTTCAGTATCACTGTTAGTGTCAATCAGTTAATGCAACAAGTCCAGCGACAAAGGAAAATAGGGTGGGTGGGTGAGTAACGAAGCCCTCTAATCGTTCCAAAAGAGCAAGAAGAAAAAAGTCAACAAGTCAACAACCAACCCTAATGTTAAACAATCCTTCTGTACTTTACACGTCTTCTCAGCAGTTACTATGTCCTACTCCTGTTATCCATGCCGGGTTTTTGTTCTCCCTCTGGCCAATTTAGTTCAAGTTATTTACGCCGTCAATTCCAGGTCAGTAATTCTGCTCTCACAGCTTTTCGGCAAAAATCTGAAAAATCTCCTTCCCAGAGCCTCCTTCTTTCCAGCTCACCCTCTCTGCCAGTTACGCGTTGTTTTCCTCTTCTTTGGGTTGTCAATAATAGTAACAGATGTCTTGATTTCAACTGCTTTCTCTCTCTGCTTCCTTCTTATGCGGTCGCCATTGCTCTGGTCCTGACAAAGTGGCAGGATGATTCCTCGTCCATTTAGTGGGTTTCTCCTGCCGCTGGGAGGATTTGCCTTATCACCCCAGCGTCTTCAGAGTTTCCCCCTTAATCTGTTGGTCCCTCCAGGATCAACAGCACTCAAAAATGAGCCCAAACGAAGAAGTTAGAGTTAGAGGTCAGGAGAGCTCCCGTTCCTCAACGCCAAGCACACTGACATCACCACAGGAAGTCCCTACAATGATATTTCAAATACATTTATTTTTGTGACCTGAGTCTTTCTAATATTGTTCCCTCCCCCCTGTCCCCAGGTGGAGCAGCGGCCCCTCCCTCCTTCATGTCTTGTATATTGTCACCTTTTTCACTACCTCTTATATTTTCGTCCACTAGGAGGGCACTATGTTTTTTAATGAAGGCCTCTGCCTCCACAACTGTATTAATTCTAACTCTGTTTCCCTCCCAGAAGATTAACATTCCTTCTGGCAATAACCATCTAAACCAAACTCCTTTATTATATAATTTCTTTGATAAGGAGGAATACTTCCTCCTCTTATCTCTTATTTTTTTCGGAATTTGCTTAAGAATTTGTCTTTATATTTTAGTGGTCCCCCCCTTTGGGCCCCTAGCATCTCATACCTCGTGGTCTTCCTAAGAAATTTAACATGTACTTCCCTTGGAACATTACGTATTCTGGCATATGCTGAGTTAATCCTGTAAACCAGAACCATATCCTACCACAACTGTTCTTTATCTCTCTTAATATATTCTGCTAAGATTGTACTCATGATATCCTTAAGATCTTCATCTTCTGTCTCCGGTAGGTTCTGGAATCTGAGAAAGAAGGACATTCTTTCAAGTTCTATCTTTACCATAAAATTTTCCAATTCTATATTCCCCTTCTGGACTGCCTTAACCTCCTCCCCCAGCCTGGCCGCACCCTCCTCCAGCACACCAATTCTTTGTTTATTTTCTATTGTTTGCTGCTGTACAGCTTTGAGCTGTTCTCTAAAATCTGCCACCTCTTTTTTCAACTCATTTTGTCCCTGCATAAGAGCCTGGAACATTTGTATAACAGATAAGTTTTTTGAACTCTCTCCAGTCCCTTCTTGTTGTGAGAATGATGAAATTTTTGTCTGTTGAGTCGTAGGGCTGGCTGTAGAAGATGTAGGTGCCAAAGCTGCCTTGCCTGAAGGTGGTTTTCTGGGCCCCATTTGTCTGAGTTCAGAGATGACTGTAAATCTTTTGCAAAAGAAATGGTGTCTGTGAAGCGTGCAACCGAGTGAGTCCGAGAAGACAGGCAAATCCAAAAGTGAAAGTTAATCCTCAATCACAGTTCCAAGCCAAGAAGTCACAAGAAAAAAAAAATCAAATAATCCAAATCCAGAAAGACCACATAACAGGAGAAGCTCCAGGAGTCCTTCAGGAAGGAATAGTAATATAAAGCTAGACTTTCTTCAAAGGTAGTTTCAAAAGGCAGACTTCATTTATAAGTGTGAAGAAGAAGACGGAAGCAGACCATCTTAGCTCCCCCTTTCACAGGGAACCAGGGAGCAGAACATCAAAAATTTCCATAAAGTTTTTAAAACAACTCAGCAATCGCCTCTTGCGATTGTAATATAAATCTTTTCCCATAGTTTGTACAAGTGACTAATTCAACTTTTTTCTCTCTCTCTCCATTCCGAGATTGAGAGATAGTCCAAATGCCGCTTTGCCTGAGAGGGGTGAAAAAACCCTCCTCCAATCTTCCAACTTCAAATAGATTGAATCCACAACTTACAAAAAGCTGCTGCTCATCAATTAAAAGGGGTTAGGGAGATTGTAGTGAACTTCTCACCTCCAGCACTTCAGCCGCTACTTCTAATTAGTTACTTCCTTCCGGAATCCATTCAGTGAAGGTGCTGCTATGCACCCCCCATGCTCCCCGGCTCCTGAGGCAAAGCTGGAAACCCCCCCCATGGCTGCTGCCAATCTGGAGGTTCCAGCTAGCTGCCCTACAGCAGGTGGTCCCTCCAAGACCACCTGTGCTCCTAAAAGGAACCCACCGGAGAAGCGAGCAGTGGACCAACATCCGTCGCCTTCAGAAACCGGAAGTGGGGAAAAACTGGAACTGGTTCTAAACGGCACTGAAGTTTTGTGGAACCTCTTCTATAGAAGAGGTTAGAACTGACAGGAATCCACCCCCTGCTTGAGGCTCAGCTTTTAGGCAGAGTAATAGTTGTTTAAGCCAGAAAAGAGCAGGATGTGTAGCTCATAGTTTGCTTAAGAAGACAGCTATTGTGGCATGTGTTCTATGGTTTCAAAGTATTTCCCTTCCAGAATTCAAACAAAGCAAGCCAAATAAATGGAAGATACTTTGGGTAAGGAATTTTCTTAACAGCAATATCAGTGAACGTATCTAGAAAGCTTAGTGCTCTCCAGTTCCAATCATACTTGCTGGGCCTGAAGGAAGCTAAAAGCCAAAATATTTATATTTCATACCTCTTTATTATATACCTCTTTATTAACTCATGTGCAGATGATGACACCAATGATTAATTGGAATTACGTGCTCTCTTTCTACCTCTCTTAAGGGAGCATACTCCCCTTCCACTTTTATCCCACCAATAGATTGAGATAAACTAGACTAAAAGATGGCAAGTAGCCCAAAGTGATCCAGTCACATTCTGTGACTGGTGGTGTATCTGAATCAGCCAGACACTTAATGAAAAAAAATATGTTAGAGTGATGATACTTAAATTACAGACCTGGCACTGTCTTGCTTGCAGGGTTAGATATACATTTTCTGTGGCGGTAGGCTCATGTGACCACTATCCTTTGCAGACAGCACTTAAACCATTCTTTTCTATGGGACTTTTGAGCATAGTTTTCCTTATACGTGTTTTTAAAATATTTCTTTTTATTGTGGATGTTACCAGAGCCCAAAGATTGAGTAACACAATGAAATAAAAAAGCAAGCAAGGTTGGTTTAATACAGCGGTTCTCAAATAGTGGGGCGCGCCCCCCTGGGGGGGCGCGAGGCTCCGTAAAGGGGGGCGCGAAGGCTCCCTTTCCATCTGGGTGCAACGGCGGCGAAGGCGTGGGCGAGGCATAATATATCCCGCCTGGAAGTGGCAGCACTTCGGACTGTGGATTTTCATTGGAGCCGTGGGCTGGAGCTGTGCAAGAAGCCTGCTCGGGCGGGGGTGGGAGGGAGGGAAGCATGGGACCGCCCATCTTCGCCACCGTGTAGCTCGCCTCCCCGCCAGCAGCTCCACCGCCAGCATTCCGTCTAGAAGCGGAAGCGCAACAGCCGCTGTTGGGGAAGGGACAAAGGGGCGGCGGTCGCCCGATCTTGCCACCGCCACCCCTTAGCCCCTGGTAACGGCGACTGTTGTGCTGCTGCTTCCAGATGGGATGCTGGAGGAGCTGCTGGCAGGGAGGGAGGGAAGAAGGGGAGGAGGGAGTAAGGATAGACAAGCAAGAGGGAAGGAAAGAAAGCACGAGGGCAGAAGGGAGGTGGAAGGAAGGAAAGAAAAGCAGACACGCCGGAGGGAAAGAGGAAAGAAGGCAAGGAGGCAGAAGGAAGGAGGGAAGAATGGAACTGGAAGGGAGGCAGGGAAGGAGGGAGGGAGAAAGGAAGGATAGGAGGATAGGGAAAGAGGAAAGAAGGCAGGCAGGCAGAAGGGAGGGAGGTGCAAGGAAGGAAGAAAGCATAGATAAGCAGGAGGGAAAGAAGGCAGGCAGGCAGGAGGAAAGAGGAAGGAGGGAACTGGAAGGGAGGCAGGGAAGGAGGGAGGGAGAAAGGAAGGATAGGAGGATAGGGAAAGAGGAAAGAAGGCAGGCAGGCAGGGGGAAAGAGGAAGGAGGGAACTGGAAGGGAGGCAGGAAGGAAGGGAAGGAGGAAGGGAGGGTGAAAGGAAGGATAGACAAGTAAGAGGGAAAGAGGAAAGAAAGCATGTGACTACGGTGGGAGACGAGGAAAGACCGGTGTGCTATGTTATGCAGAGGTGTACTTATAACAATTTTATAGACAAATGATACTATTTACAGTTGCGCGGGGGGGGGGGCGCGAAATGTTTTCTTCTTCCTAGGGGGGGCATGACAGAAAATAATTGAGAAGCACTGGTTTAATATATGGTTTGTGCTAATTAATAAATATGGTTTAGCATCCTCAGTCTCCGTAATATCTTGGTAGTCAATTTATTCATCTTTAATATGTCAGAATCTAATGATGTTGAAAAAGACTTCAGAAGCTAACTACTTATTGAAGACATGAACACTGACTGGGTAGGATGACAACTGCCAGGAAATAAATATGAAGAGTAGATTTCTTGTTTCTTCTCCTTCCAAAATTTGTTTGAAATATTCTAAGTACATTCTTAGAAGTACACAAAAAGTCTTGTAAATGTTTAGACAAAATATGTTTCAATGAATCCATATATTAACAAAAGCTGGCAGAATCTCTACTTATTTAAGAGTAAGTAAATCAACCCTATTTATTAATTTAGTTTATGCAAATAGCGGTTGAAAGGTAGTGAATAGGACTTGTTCTGTTATGACAGTCTGGTAAGGTAGTGCACACAGGTAGCAGGATCAGATACACTAATTCTACTTCGTTATACAGAATCTTGCAAATCTGAATCTTTTTTTGTACAGAATCTTGCAAATCTAGAAATACATTTCTTTGCTTTTGCCTTTGCCTTTACAGCCCAAGAAAGAAGAGAGATTCCCTTCTGAAACATTTGTCACATATTGTACATATTCCTTTTTCAGGCTAAGCTACCTCTTGTCTGACCATTACCCTAGTTATGGCTCTATGCCCTGTCTCCCCACGTCTTGTAAGAAATAAATGTTTATGGGGAGATGACAAAAAATGGCTGTGAATGGGAACATTCTTCTCACTTGGTTCCAGTTGATTAGGTTAGAAGAAGCAAAAATAAATTGAACTGGGAATTGAAGATGTCTATGTGGTTATCTGCTTATGATCTAGCAATAGCAATAGCACTTATATACTGCTTTACAGCCCCCTCTAAGTGGTTTACAGAGTCAGCCTATTGCTCCTCAACAATCTAAATCCTCATTTTACCCACCTCAGAAGGATGGAAGGTTGAGTCAACCTTGAACCTGGTGAGATTTGAACTGCCAAATTGCAGGCAGCCAGCAGGCAGCAGAAATAACCTGCAGTACTGCACTCTAACCACTGCATCACCATGACTCATCTAACAATACATCTCATCATGGTCACCACTTGAAGTGATTACTGCGATTTGGGGTCTTCAGTGGATAAGTCCCAGAGCAGACAATATTTTTACAGTAGAAGCTTCTTGAGAGATCTGATGGGCTTTGGTTTCTAATTGTTTCGGTATATGGAACAATTATTGCCCATGCAAATGTTGCAGAAAATGACAGGCATTAGACTTCTCAGGATACAGGAAGAGTTTATTTGGCAGCCAGGTTCAGAAAAGTTAGCCCATGGCTAACGTTGTGAATTTCTGAATGACCTTCATTATCGAAGCACACATTCTTATACATTCTCAAAGACAGCATAACACAGAAACACTTAACTCATTTCTTATTGGTTACCTTGAGGAAAAAGCCTTATAAGGAGATGGGGGTCTTACTTCTCCTTTTGTTACAGGTATGGACTACGTGCCATTAACGAACTTTAATTGAACCTTGTGGTTTTGGACTTTTGACATAGGGACATTTGCTGGAACATGTTGTGGTTGAAGGCTGATGACATTTCCTTGTCCCTTTAAGCAAGCTTCTAACTGTCCCTTTTATGCCACGTCTTCATTCTTATATTTTAATCCATATTTTATTCTACTTTATTTCCCCCCTTCTAGACTCTATTAATACCCACAATTGAGTCTAGCCTGTTATCTTAACAATATAAGCATGCAGGGTACAGAATAGCGAAAAAGCAAGGATACAAGCAATACACATCTTAGGGCTTATCTTCCAAAATCACTTTCTCTACTTCTAAGAGTGCAATTTGAATATCATCTTGAATTTTGAATTTGAATTTATTATATTTGTTAGCCGCTCCCTCTCCACTAAGGGACTCGGGGCGGCGTACAATAAATAAAGAACACATATTATACAATTAAAACATTTCACGGAGGAGGTATCAAAATCGCATAGTACAATACATAGTAATAGTCTTAATAACATTAAAATTAAAATACCCCAATATAAAATTACAAATTTAAAAGATTGCCAGGAGGATAAAGATGGAACTATCATTGAGCCAGGCCGGCTAGTTGAAAAAGGTGGGTCTTGAGTTTTGAATGGAAGGAGCGGAGATCGGTAGTAATCCTAATGTCGGGGGGGAGGTCATTCCAGAGGGCCGGGCCCATCACAGAGAAGGCCCTGCTCCTGGGCGCCGCCCTCTGGCACTGCTTAGTGGACGGCACCCGGAGAAGTCCCTCTCTGTGAGAGCGAATTGGTCGTAGGGATGTATGGGGCAGGATGCGATCCCGCAGGTAGCTAGGTCCTGTGCCATGGAGCGCTTTGAAGATGGTAATCAACACCTTGAAACGCACCCGATAGAGGGTATGTGGGATTAGGCTTTCTATTTAACATTAACTCCTTTTCAGCCTGTGCTTCTTTTACAGACCTCATAACGAGTTGTTTAAGCAAGGGTATTATGCAAGGGAGGAAGGCTAAACTTGCGATTCCACATAATAAAAGAAATAGCATTTGCTTGATCAAACCTGTTCTCGGTAGCCAAGAGAACCACGCATCTGTTCCTTGTATTTTTTGACCAATAGAGGAAGCTCGAACTCGTAGTTCTTGGCCCAACCAGCAGACTGCCCCTGATCTATTCATATAGAAACAGCAATCTTTTCCCACATAAGAAGAAGACTCCATTTTCCCCTACACACACTCCTATGTTCATAGAAAAGGCATGGGCTCGGAGGTTCTTTTCATTAGTCCAGCCCTGTAAGGTTCCTCCCAAATACATACCAGTCAGGGGCTGTGATGGAACTTCTTGGCCTATCCCTGAGAACTGGTCCTTCAAAGAGATAGTAGCAACTGGTGTTTCCAGGGGGAAAATGAACACAAAATCCCATGGTGGATTGTATTGAAAGCCAAATGGGAAGGCAGGGTAGCTGGAATGGCCTTGGGCACCATCCAGTAGTCAGACTCTCCTCCCAACAGTTAAAAACGAGTGTGGGCGGGAGCGAGAAAGTGACCTTCTGTTGGAAGAGCTTGTGAGCAGAGGGAGACATGCTGCAAGTTAATTTCATGTCTACAAGGGTTTTCCTGGGGGCAAGGTACATTTCAGATGGGCATTGTTCCTCTGATGACTTGACTGGCAATGCATGATAAGATGAGGGTCCGGCAGACAAACATAACCAGCATTTCTGGCCCAGGGCAGGGTCAGACTGATTAATTAGGCTTTGACCTAACTCTAGCACTCTTTTTTTATAAAAAGCTTTTATTGGTTTTTACAAATATTTTGGGGGAAAGGGTACATAAGTGTGGAGAAAATTTTTGACAGCTACATCATACAGAAGGTGGTGCTCCTCCGAGATCTTACATCTCTCTCTTATTTTATATATATCAAAATATCATTATTACATACATATTAGCAGTTTAGGTTTACCTCAAATTCTTTAACATCTTCAATCATACTTTATATCACTTCTAACCATTTCATTATATTAACAATTGCAATGTACTTTTAATTCATTTCTGTGACCTGAGTCTCATTGCTGCCTTCTCTCCCTGTCTGTTGGCTGAGCCATGGCCCCTCCCCCTTTCATATCTTGCGCACTGTCACTTATTCTGTCTTGTGTTTTTCCATGAAGGCTTCCGCCTCCACCACTGTATTAATTCTCACTCTACCACCCTCCCAGAAAATCAACAACCCTTCTGGAATTAACCATCTAGATACCAGATATTTTTTTCATACAGTTTTTTTTGTTAAAAAGTAAAGTTTCTTCCTCTTATCTCTTATTCTTTTTGGTATCTGTTTTAAAATGGTTATTTCTTTATCCTTATATCTTAAAGGTTCCCCCCTTTGAACCCTTAGAATCTCATCTCTTATAGTCTTTCTAAAAAATTTAACATGAACTTCCCTTGGAGCATTGTGTATTCTAGCATATGCTGAATTAATTCTATATATCAAATCAATATCCCACCTTAGCTGTTGTTTATCTCTCTTAACATAGTCTGCTAACATTGTTATCATAGTCTCTCTTAAATCTTCACCCTCCGTTTCAGGTATATTTTGAAATCTAAGAAAGAAAGACATCCTTTCAAATTCCATGTAGTTTTCAATTCCAGCATTATCTTTTTGCAGTGCCTTCACCTCTTCTCTCATCCCCACAGCACCCTCCTCCAGGGCGTCTATTTTCTGAAGTTTGTTGTTGATTCTCTCAGAGTTGTTCCTTTAAGTCCTCCAACTGCTTTTTAATTTCATCCTGTCCCTTTATAAGCATCTGGAACATTTGTTGAAACATTTCTTGAGACAGCTGTTTCCCCTCAGAAGCTTTAGGTTGTAAAAAGGAAGATAATTGTATTTGTTGGGGAACAGGACTTGAAACAGAAGATGTTGGAGCCAACGCTGGTTTGGGGGGGGGGCATTTTCACAGGCATTGCAAAACTCAGAGAAAGTTATAAGTCTAGACAGAAAAAATGGCATCTGCAGAAGTGCACTGTCAGGGGAGATCCACAAGCAGGCAAAGTCCAATGTGGGCTATTAGTCTTTCAATACAGCTCCCCGCCAATTAAAATCAATTTTTTCCAGCCCAAGGAAGATTATGCGAAGAGATGCCTCTAGGATTCACTGGGGTATAGTAATTCCAACCCAGAAAATTTTTCAAAAGCGACAGTTCATTTGTAACGGCAGTAGAAAAGGAGGGAGAAACTCCATTTTGGCTCAGCGCTCCCAGGGGATCAGAGAACAACCAAAAAGCAAAGGTTGGAAACGGGACGATAGTTGGTTAACATAGCTGGATCCAGGGAAGGCTTCTTGAGTAGGGGCCTCACCACCACCTCTTTCAAGGCGGCCGGCAGGAACCCCTCTCTCAAAGAAGCGTTGACTAACTCCTGGAGCCAGCCTCGTGTAACCTCCCAGGATGCCAGTATAAGCCGGGAGGGACACGGGTCCAGTAAACATGTAGTGGCTCGCAGTCGCCCACGCAACCTGTCCATATCATCGGCAGCAACAGAGTCAAACTCCTCCCAGAATGGTCCATCAAGACTCGCCTCCGACACCCCCCTTGGACTACTGGGGGGGATCCACTCGCTATGGATTTGAGCGATTTTGTCCTGCAGATATTCCCCAAATTCCTCTGCTCTACCCTGCAAAGGGGCTTCCCGCGGCCTCTGTGAAAGGAGGGAACGGGTCACCCGAAACAGGACGGCAGGGCGGTTATCTGCGGACGCAATAAGAGTGGCGCAATATTGACGCTTGGCCACTCTTAATGCCACAAGGTAGGTCCGTAAATAGGCTCTTACCTGTGTTCGGTCAGATTCGGAGCGTGAAGATCTCCATTTGCTCTCTAGGCGTCTCTTGCGGCGCTTCATCACCCTTAGGTCCTCGGTAAACCAAGGGGCCGGGGTGGCTCGCTGCTGCAGGAGAGGCCGCAAAGGCGCAACTCGGTCCAAGGCCCCGGCAGCCGCATTGTTCCACGCGGCCACCAGGTCCTCCATCCGGGAGCAGGTCAGGGCTACAGGAAATGGCCCAAGCTCCGTCTGGAACCTTTCAGGTTCCATCAGGCGCCTGGGGCGGAACCATCTAGGACCTTCTGGTTCCACCTCCCCGCGATGGGGGGTAGCGCCTGGGAAGTCGAGTCGGAGAAGTGAGTGATCTGACCATTACAGGGGTGTAATAACTAAATCCCCTATTCCCAGATCCCTCTTCCACTGGCCAGAGATAAAAATGAGGTCCAGCGTGTGGCCTCCCTCGTGTGTGGGGCCCTGAATTATTTGGGTCAGGTCCATGGCTGTCATGGAAGCCATGAACTCCTGAGCCGCCTCGGATGACTCGCCTAACGATGGCAAGTTGAAATCCCCCATAACCAATTGCTTGGGGGTCTCAACTGCCATCTCTGCAATCATCTCGAGGAGCTCAGGCAGGGCTGCTGATGCATAGCGGGGAGCCAAGTATACAATCAGCAAGCCCAACTGTCTACCTGGGCCCCACTTCACGCCTAGAGACTCACACCCGGATATCTGTGGCAAAGTGAACTCTCTCGCCTCCAGATCCTCCCGTATAATCACCGCTACCCCACCACCCCTACCCAGGGCCCGCGGCTGATGGAATGCACGGTATCCTGGTGGGCACATTTCCACGAGGGGTAAACCCCCCTCGTGGCCCAACCAGGTCTCTGTTATCCCCGCAAGGTCCGGCACCCCCTCCGAGATCAAATCATTAATGAGGGGGGCCTTATTGACAACGGACCTCGCATTGCACAACATCAGCCTCAGGCCCTGGCTCTGTAGCTCCTGGCCACCTAGGGTGCGGGGGTTGGTACAAATGACCGGGCGTGTCCAATGGCCACGGTCTCCCAACCGACTGAAGAGTCTTCGTCTATCCTCGCACCCACCCCTCCCTACGATCGTTGAAATAAAAAGACCCTCCGATGGAACAGTATTCTCCCTCCCCTCCCCAGCTCCGCTCACTTCCCTCCCGACCACACCTGTTTGCCTGGCACTAACCCCTCCCTTGGCCGGGCTAACCCTCCCCCCCACCCTGGAACCCACTAAAACATTTAAAAAACATTTAACTAAAAACCCCCTGAGTCTCATAGTTTATAAAGTCAGCTCACATTCTTTCTTTCGCAATTGTTCTAGCAAGTCATTGTCCCATTGCTTGAAAGAAGTGAATATCAAAAGGGTTTTTTTCCAATTCTCTCACTCTCCTCCGAGAGTGAGATCGTGTAAAGCCGCTTTTCTGAGAGGGGGGGGAGAAAACCCCCTCTCCAATCTTAACACTTTTCCAAGATCGAAGAGTCTTAGGGAAGCTGCTAATCCTTATTTACTTATTGCTCCGAGAAGAAAAAGAGAGACCCCGGGGGAATTCCCCTCTCACCACATTTCAGCTGTTGCCTTCACATAGAGCGTTTCTTCCGATCTCCTCAGGGCGAAGACGCGCGTGGACTGCGCACCCCTATGCCTCCCGGCACCTAGGGCAAAGCTGGCAGCCCCCCTGCGGCCGCCGCCACTCCAGGGGGCTCCAGCAAGCTGCCCCTTTGACAGGGCGCCCCTACAAGGCACCCTGTGCCCCCCCCTGAATCAGGGGGAGCCCACCAAGACGGCAAATGGCAGACAACATGTCCGTCGTCCCCAGAGACTGGAAGCAGAATCCCATAACTCTAGCTGTCAGGCCTGTAGTTATATTCTTTTTAGGATCTTTGGCCTGCCACACTTTCTTATAATTTTCTATGCTGTTTCATTAGTGTAGTAGTTGGGAGGGGGGAATAGAAAGGAGTAGGATTGTGGAATGTATTGTTATGGATTTTCTTAGAAGCTCAAGGTCGTCTTTTGTCTCCGCACCTCGACACCTGGCCGGAAGAAGAGGGGTGTACATGCCAGTGTGGAAGATGAAGATTGGACCATGTGATGAATTATGGGGTGTGGGGTTAGATGATGAACTTTTAACTGGGTGAACTCACAGGATGTACGTTAGAGTTGAAATTTTACAGCATAATGCCAAAATGTCTGTCTTATTAAATTGGAGTTTTAAGGATAACTTTGCCTTGGACAATGATTTAATTCTGCATGATATTTGGAACGCTGACACTAGCACTCTTAACATAAGGTTCCCTTTTCTCAATTGTTGCATGGGCCCGTTTTCCCTATGCTCTGCCCTTTTTCTTACAGGGTTTGTCAGATAATTGACTTTAGGTGTTGGGATTGGCTTACGGTTCTGTCCCCAAGCATAAATGATGCACTGTTGATGGGAGCGGACCTGTTCCACATCCTGTAACTTGATTCCACCCTGTTCTCCAGGATTTTTAACATCCTCGGATCTTTCTTCAAGAGTAAGGGGGGTTGCTCGGGTATTTTCGCAACATTGGGAACTGCTATTCAAGACGTTATCACTTAGCAAGTCCTTTGTCAATAACAGCCAGAGCCACAAAAAGCTTATAATCACCTCTCACGCAAAACTTCTCCTAACACAATTCTTTTAGTCCACTGAATCACCACGTCAGGGAGAAGGCAGGGGTTATATATAGTTTGAGGAAGGGCAATATCAGCTTTGGGCAATCCACAAAACCAAATCTTATTTGCTAAACGTATCACCCACAATCCAAAAACTCCTATTATACTGCAAAGAACCCATTCCCACGGTTCTCCAAACATAAGTGTCATCAGAAGATTCGCACTCCTCTTTGTCACAGTCAATGATTTTAGCCTCAGCACCTGTCTTCCTCTGGAGGGGGCAGTTCCTGAGGGATGAATATGCAATACAACAAATAAGTACATTCACTAAAGTGAGAGATAGTACAGTTATGACTATGAATACTTGGCTTGCCATTTCCTGACAGGTGCTCAAACTTTCTAATACATCTTATATCTAATAAATGGAACATTGTCTTCCTCCTCCAAATCTTCAGCTATACGTTGAGAAGTCAGCTTCCAGGAGGTGACTTCAGTAGGGCCTCTTCTGCCCATTGCCGGTAGGACAGTTTTTAGGGGGCGTTTCTTTAAGTGTATCACTAGAGGATGGGCTTCTTCCTGGTCTACCTCCCAATACTCATCAGCAGCTGGCTCAACTTGAGTCTAGTGAATCCAAAACTTGGATTCCAACACTTTTACTGTGAGTGGAGAACACATGACCACAGTATATGGGCCCTTCCATCTGGGTTTCAAATTCTTCCCTTTCCAGTGTTTTACCACACTCTGTCCCCCATCTGAATATTATGACTGGAAGTTGTTAAAAATGGTGGGGGTAAGGGAGACACAATACTGTTGGATTTCTTGTATTTACTTATTCAATTCTCCTACCATTTGATTCACCCATGAGGACCCCAGCTGTCCTAGGTCCCTTATATGATTTTTCAAATTATGGCTTATAACCAGTGGCCGTCCAAACATCATTTCAAAAGGAGATAATTTAAGTTCTTTGCATGGAATACATCTCACAGACCAGAGAGCTAAGGGTAAGCCATCTACCCATTTAAGGTGGGTTTCAAAACACACCTTATCTTTTCTTTAACAGTGCAATTCACACATTTGCTTAATTTCTTTCCTGAGGCCGTTAAAAAGACCTCTTTCCCTATAATCGGCAGTATTGATATGCAAAGTAAGGAAGGCATACAGAGTCAGTTCAGATGTTCACCCTTTCATTCTTTGTCCTCTCTAATGCACGGATTAAAGCCCATATTCTGCTATTAGTGCCTTTTGAGTCAGGAGTGTCTGATATTTGTAAATTCTAGGGTTTGTTAACCATAAATGTCCCTTCATTTCTAAAATTCTTTGAATTGTGTGGCTGGTGTGCTGGTAGGCTGTCTGAAAATTAATTTATTAGCTTCCTCCATTAGGAGAGTATTAGCAGCCAGCCTTTTGCATCAAGTGTTTGGATAGATAAGCCACAAGTTGTTGCCAACTTCCCTTTTCTTATCAGAGCCTGAGATAATTCTGACTTTAGGGCTTTGTACGCCTGTTTCTGCTTTAAACCCCAAGCAAGTGTTCTTTTTTTTCCCACCCCCCTTCGTAGATGCGTAAGGAGGTTTGGCTAGAAGCGTGAAATTTGAAATCCTCATCCCGCAATATCCTGCTGTGCCCAAAAGTCCCCGTTGGTTCCGCAATTTGGCACACAGCTTCTTTTCGCTCATGTCCTATTGCTCTCTATTCTCGACTTATGGTGTACCTTAAGTATTTAACTTGGGGCTTTTCCAGCTGAGCTTTTTGCCTTGGGGCACGATGTCCCTTGTCCATTAACAGATGAAGCAATTGATTGATTGGTATTTTTTTTCTTCAAAAAATCTCCTTTGTCTGTTCGGTTATTGAGATATTATCTACATATTGGAGTAGCACATCTTCATCTTTGCAAGGCTGGAAATTTTCTAGGTCTGAGGCCAAGGCTTCGCCAAAAAGGTAGGTGAATTTTTAAATCCTTGGGGAAACCTAGTCCAAGCAAACTGCCTCTTTTGACCTGTTACTGGGTCTTTCCTACTCAAAAGCAAACAGTTTTTTTGGTTGTCTCTATGTATTTGAGATGGTGAAGAAGGCATAGGCGGACAGGCATGGCTAGAGGCTTCACTTGTATAATTATAGGTGCATGATGATACGCATGGCCTGGTGGATTCTTGAACCACCATTACTCGCCATATCTCATCTGGGGAGTGCCTCATCATTAGAGCCATTTTATCTTCCTCAAAGGACAATGTAGCTCCCATTTTGCATAGGATATCACGACCCAAAAGAGGAACTGGGCATTCAAGCATGTCTTGGGACATTCTTGTAGCTAGTGGCCTTTTTTGCTTACACCAATTACATCGACCTCTGCTTTGGGCTTTGGAATTATTTGACAATGCAACTGTTAGCAATTCAGCTTTACGTTGCATCCTGTCATCTCTCTTTCTTTCTTCTACTTTTCACAAAGACCTTTCATGCAATTTCCATTTTATTCAAGCCACCCAGACCTACATGCACATCAAAATCAATTGAACACCATTCAATTCTACATGTTATTAGTAAAGATATAAACCTAAGAATTACATCAAATGAATCAAGTCCAATTGCCTAGATCTTCCTATTCAATAGGCTTTACCTTTTTATGACCTAAATTTCTTACTTTTGCTTGAAGCTATGCCCGTTGTTCTATCTCCTTAAGCACTAGATTATTAATACCTGTCTCTGCCCTGGGTGTTCCGTTTCTAATTTGGATCACTAATTTTTAAAGATCAAAACCTTTCTATCTTGATCTTCCAGCCCACGCTGGCATATTTTTAAAGATCAAGATGTATAGAGACAATGTATAGAGATGTTTGTCCACACATTGTTTGCATTCGGCGAGGGTTCCAGGTTGGATCTCCCAGCCAGCGCTGGCATATTTTTAAAGAGCCAGATGTATGGAGACTTTCATTAACACATCGTTTGCATCTGTGTGGGGCTCTTGATTCACCTGATGGTGGCCAGAACCTGAGGCCCTATTCAAAGGCACCCCAAACCTTGGCACAATGTCCTTTAGTACACCCAAAACCAAGAGATCTCTAAATCCCACTTTCTGGGAAAATTGTGGGGACATCTACTTGCCACACAGCACCTAGGAGCCCTAGGAAGTTTCCATCCTGTCTTTGGGTTGTTTTGTCACAACAGAGACAGGCTGCAGCAACCTGAAAAACCTCAGCATGTGTGCCTCTAACTACCGATCCCCGCAAACAACCTCCTCGACAATTCTTCTGGGTGGTCCCCTTGCCTCCCACTCTGTCTAAGAGTCTTGGCAAGAAAAAAATGTGTTTCCTCCTGCCTTTTGAAGTTCCTTCTTCTCTGAGGTTTTGAGCCTTAATTCATCTACACTTTGTATGCTCATTCCACAAGTTCAGAGATGCCTTTCCTGGCCCCCCTTTTTTCCCTAATGTCATCTGCAGAGTGACCAATGAAGATACAATACAATACAATAGCAGAGTTGGAAGGGACCTTGGAGGTCTTCTAGTCCAACCCCCTGCCTAGGCAGGAAACCCTATACCATTTCAGACAAATGGCTATCCAACATCTTCTTAAAGACTTCCAGTGTTGGGGCATTCACAACTTCTGGAGGCAAGCTGTTCCACTGATTAATTGTTCTAACTGTCAGGAAGTTTCTCCTCAGTTCTAAGTTGCTTCTCTCCTTGATTAGTTTCCACCCATTGCTTCTTGTTCTACCCTCAGGTGCCTTGGAAAATAGTTTGGCTCCCTCTTCTTTGTGGCAACCCCTGAGATATTGGAACACTGCTATCATGTCTCCCCTAGTCCTTCTTTGTTGCTCTTCTCTGCACTCTTTCTAGAGTCTCCACATCTTTTCTACATCGTGGTGACCAAAACTGAATGCAGTATTCCAAATGTGGCCTTACCAAGGCCTTATAAAATGGTATTAACACTTCACGTGATCTTGATTCTATCCCTCTGTTGATGCAGCCTAGAACTGTGTTGGCTTTTTTTTGGCAGCTGCTGCACACTGCTGGCTCATATTTAAATGGTTGTCCACTAGGACTCCAAGATCCCTTTCACAGTTACTACTACTGAGCAAGGTACCACCTATACTGTACCTGTGCATTCCATTTTTGTTGCCTAAATGTAGAACCTTACTCTTTTCACCATTGAATTTCATTTTATTAGATAGTGCCCAATGTTCAAGTTTGTCAAGATCCTTCTGTATCTTTGGCCTATCTTCTGGAGATCATATTGACCATTCTCTTATTTTCTTCAACCTCAGGATGTAATGTGGTATATTGCCTAAAGGTTTGATAAATGCATTTTAGGAATTCCCCTGGATTTTCATCCTGTTTCTGTTGAATTTAATAGACCTTCCCTAAATTCTTAACTTTTGTTTGAATCCTAACAAAACTAAGGTCCAATAGTTTTGCAGTTGAATGTACTATGGTTCCCAATCTGGTTTCTTCAGTAACCATGTCCAGTCTGGATTTTTTTACATGATCTGTCTGCAAAGGCTTATTCATGGTTACCTTCACCAGCTTTCTTTTCTCTGGGGTTAATAAAATTTCCATCAGACTTTGTATGTCAGCCCAAGCAGACTGGCGAGTTCAGAAAAATGGATGCAAAAAGGACATGCATCTCATCTGGATTTTCTCTATAAGCAGGAATTTGATTTTTCCAATTATATAAATCAGCCATTGAGAATGGAGCATATATCCATACCTTACGTAGCTCCCCCTCAGCTTCTGCCAATAAAATTCCCTTAGGGGCAATTTGAGGTTTTTATCTCAACTGCTCCCTTGGACCAGGTTTGTGGTCCACTTGATCTGTCCCTTCGATAACCTTTTTGGTTTTCTTTCTCCTGACCCAATCTAATGGGACCGTTTGTTCTTTCTTTTTAACAACAAAAAAAAACCCACTTAAACACATCATCAAGGACAACCATGCAAGTTAAAACAGACAGGAACTAAATGTTTCATTGAGACTCTCTTTTTCTTTTTCTTTCCTCCTTGAGGCTTGTACAATAGGTGTGAGGATAATTTCTCTGCCAGAGACTTTACTAAAACTCTCTCAAAGATTTTTTTCCAACGTGCATTGGAGAGGCATTCGAGGAACACTCCCCACCTTCCCATGTTCTATTTCTAACACAATGTCACCGACCTGGGGTGCCGGAGTATCACGGTCACCTTCAGGAACTGCGGTGATTTAACCTCCCACACATTCTAGAGCCTCATTAGGATACGCCGGTTCCATTGGAAGGGATGCTATCCTGGGCTCAGGGGGTGATCGGGCCCCCTCTTCCACTCCTAACTGAGTGGGTCTACAATTCTTTTGATACTTGCCTGCAGGCGTCTTCTTTCTCAGCTGGTATAATTTTTATTAACTTGTCCTGATCCTGGTCAGATTCTTGGATCGGTGGTGTCCTCTGGATGCCCAAGAGAGATCATCGGCCCCCTTCCAGATAAAGATCTCTGTGGCGCCTGAAGAGGGGTGAGATGGCCTTGATGAGGCACCGGTCGGTCCGTTCCGTCCTCAGTGAAATATTGCTCTAAGTCCTGCCCCACGGTCACCAGAATTGTTGCAGAAAACGACAGGCGTTAGACTTCTCAGGATACAGGAGGAGTTTATTTGGCAACCAGGTTCAGAAAAGTTAGCCCATGGCTAACGTTGCGAATTTCTGAACGACCTTCATTATCGAAGCATGCATTCTTATACATTCTCAAAGACAGCATAACACGGAAACACTTAACTCATTTCTTATTGGTTACCTTGAGGAAAAAGCCTTATAAGGAGATGGGGGGGTCTTACTTCTCCTTTTGTTACAGGTATGGACTACGTGCCATTAACGAACTTTAATTGAACCTTGTGGTTTTGGACTTTTGACATAGGGACATTTGCTGAAACATGTTGTGATTGAAGGCTGATGACATTTCCTTGTCCCTTTAAGCAAGCTTCTAACTGTCCCTTTTATGCCATGTCTTCATTTTTATGTTTTAATCCATATTTTATTCTACTTTACAAAGAAAAAGTCATGAGACAAAGTTAATTGGAAAACAGAATTTTACTTGGTGTGTGTGTGAGAGAGAGAGAGAGAGGAAAGAGAGAGAGAGAGAGAGAGAGAGAAGAGAGAGAGAGAGAGAGAGAGAGAGAGAGAGAGAGAGAGAGAGAGAGAGAACACTTAATACAAAGAATCATAAGTATGTCTAGAAAGTAAATTAAGGAAATAATACACATTATTCTGGTGTACCAAATTTCCTAAGTCTGATGCCATTCAAATGACTCCCAGAATTCTTGGGCAATCTTTGTCATGCAATTAGCAAGTTTTGATATCACATAACAATTTATAAATTCTAAGCCTTAAATGTCAATATAATTCCACATCAATATATTATTAATATAGTCTTTGTATGTTTAAAGCACATTTTCTTTTTTTCCAAGGTTTTCTGTTTTACAAATATATCGAATAAATGTGTGAACAGTGTGGTACCTGGGTGTTACACAGTCTATTACAAGTAAAACTGATAAAATTAATCATAATTATTACATTCAATCAACTTATGTTTTTCGAGTGAGCTGAGGTGGCGCAGTGGTTTGAGTGCAGTACTGCAGGCTACTTCTGCTGATCACCAGTTGCCAGCAGTTTGGCAGATTGAATCTCACCAGGCTCAAGGTTGACTCAGCCTTCCATCCTTCTGGGATCAGTAAAATGAGGACCCAGATTTTTTTGGGAAATAGGCTGATTCTGTAAACCACTTAGAGAGGGCTGTAAAGCACTATGAAGCGGTATATAACTCTAAGTGCTATTGCTATTGCTAATAATAATAATACACATATTAGGTTGCAATCTAACATTATTCAATTATTCCATGTTTTATCTTGTTATTACTTTTATTTTATTATATAAAATGTATATACTAATATTCCCCCTTCTCTTATTTCTATCACTTCTTCTAGCTTTAGTCCTGCCACCCTTTATTAAAAGGCCTTTTCTTTCTATTATGTCTAATTTCTAATCATGTTACCCACCTATGAAAAGAAGAGAGAGAGAGAAAAGGAACAACAACAACAACAAATCAGAACAACAAAAAAGAAAAATAATCTTTGTCTGCTTCAATACTTTAATTGCTATGCTTTAAAGGAAAGAGGTGGGACACGGTGGCTGAGTGGCTAAGACACTGAACTTGTCAATCAGAAAGGCTGGCAGTTCAATGGTTCAAATCCCTAGTGCCGCGTAACAGAGTGAGCTCCCATTACTTGTCCCAGCTTCTGCCAACCTAGCAGTTCAAAAGCATGTAGAATAATAGGGACCACCTTTGGTCCAGGAGGAACAATTCTGCTTTGAGCTCTATTTGGGTGTTTATAATTTCCTGTCACCATTTTTGTATTTTAGTCCAATATTTTTTTGCTTTTGGGCATAACCACCATGCATGAAAGAAGATACCCTGTGCCTGTTTACATTTCCAGCAGTTTGGATTTAAGTTCAGATACATTTTTGCCAATCTCGTGGTGGCTAAATGCCAGCGGTAAAACATTTTGGATTGATTTACTTTGTATGCAACAGATTTTGTTATTGTGTATTTTTTATTCCAAATTCTTTCCCAATCTTCCAGCTGAATATTATAACCCAAATTTTTAGCCCAGGCTATCATTGGTCCTTTTACTATTTCCTCTGCAATGTCAAAATTTAGTAAATTGTATATCCTCGATATTAATTTATCTTCTGAACCTAATAGCAGTTCGTCTAATTGCTTTGGTTCTATATCAGCTCCAAATTCCTCTTGATCCTTTCAGGGAACATTATTAAGGTAAATATATTGGATGGTAATCTGGGAGAACATATACAGAATTCTAGGAGAGCAGCATAGAATTCTAAAAGAGATGACAAGTCCCACAACTACTACCTTGAAGACAGGGAAGAAAACTGTACCAATCCCATTGGTGGTGACTGCCTCTCCATCCAACCAGAGATCGACTGAAGGAATGTCCACAACAGAAAAATCGAATACCTTACCAAACATGTAAGCAATGCAATCTACCTTATTAATGATCCAGGAAACTATGGTGAAGCTCAAAAAATAAATAAATCCCAGAACCATTGAGAGATAAAAGCAGAGATGGGAGAAGTGAAAAGAGAAATGAAAAGTGATATCCAGAAACTGGATGAGAGAATGGGCTTGATACAGGAAGCAATTCAGAAAAATGGCCAAAGAATAAAAACAATTGAAAGAAGAACAGAACAAAAAGAAAAAAAATAGAATTGGTAGACCAGACAATGATAGGGCTGAATAAGGACTTAGAAGATTTGTTGATACATTTAGAGATGGACCGGGCCTCATTTTACCTAAGGTTCCAAAATGTAACGGAGACCAAGGAAGAAGACCTGGGAATGGTAATGGCAGAGTTGATTGCTGAAGCCCTACAATGAGATGAACATGAGATCTTAAGCAAACTGGATGAAGTCTATAGAGTGTACAAGAATTACTCCAGACGTCATAGGTTGCCGAAGGAAGTCCACATATGATTTGCCCGGAAGAAAGTTTGAGACATTGTCTACAAAATTACTAGAGAGAAACTGATGAGATATAAGGAATCATAACACTGAAACAAATTCCTAGAAGAGTCTGAGGACAAAGAAAGGATTATTGCTTTGTGACAACCCTGCTGAATAAACGAAATATATTATTCCGATGGATAACACTGGAAGGAATGTTGGTATCCTGGCAGGATAAAAAAAATTAAAGTAGATATCTTAGATAAGGCGCAAGATCTTTATGACCAACTTGTTGGATCAGAGGAAGAGCATAGCAGCAGGGAGGAATTAGAACAGATGAGCCAAGAAGAAGACCAACAGATTGTGAAATGAAAAGACCAGGAGGAAAGAAGTAAGGAAGAAAAAGAACACCAAGAAGAAGAAGGAGTAAGAACAAGGACACAAAGATATACAAGGACTAATAGAAGACTGTGACTGGCATAACAGTAAGAGAATGAAAAATGAACTAAAAGTGTTTTCACTAAATGTTAATGGTCTTAATTCTCCAGTTAAAAGGAAAGAAATATTTACAAAATTAGTGAAACAGGAAATGGATATTGTGTGCCTCCAGGAGGAAGCAAGCCAAAAAATATTTACAATGTAATAAATTGGGGGAATGTTATGTAGCTCTGGTGGAAGAGAAAAAACAGGAGTGGCAGTATACATCAGGAAAGGGATAAAAGCAAAACAAATATATGCAGATACAAAGGGAAGAGTACTGATAATTGAAATAATTCTAGGTCAAAAAAGTCTCCTCCTAGCAGTGATATATGCACCTAATAAAAATAAAAAGGAATTCTATAGAAAAGTTCATGAAAAGGTTATAGAGATCGGAAAAGAAAAAATATGTTTAATTGGCGATTACAATGCAATTGTAGATATAAAGAAAGATTATGCGAATGACCAGAAAAATAAAAAAAAGAATACTCTTCCAAAAACCTTTTTTGAAATGGCAGAGGAACTAAATTTAAAAGACATTTGGAGAACTCTTAACTCAGAAGAAAGTAAATTTACGTTCTACTCTAACCCTCATAAATCCTGGTCAAGGATCGATATGATTTGGATAAATGTAGAATTAGGTAAAGAAATAAAGGCAGTAGAGCTTCAGCCAAATACCTGGGCAGGTCATAATCCCCTTGTAATAATATGGAAAGGGCAAAAAAAGAAGAGAGGAAGATTGTCACTGAATTCACAAACTTTAAAACAAAAGAAATATATTAAATGGATTACAAAAGAATTAGAATTATTCTTTCAGGTCAATAAGAAAAAACATACCTCCTTACAAAACTTATGGGACACAATGAAAGGTGTATATAAGAGGACTAAAATAGCCTATACTGCTAAAAAAATAAGGAGAAAGAGAAAGATTACAATACACTACAGGAGGAGATTAAAGAGTTGGAAGCCCAACTATAAAAGAAGTCCAGGGATGAGCAAATTAAAAGTAAAAGGGCCCTAGCCAAGCACAAATTGAATATACTGGATCAGGAGAAAAATGCAAGAAACCTAAAATTTGTAAAACAAAACCACTTTGAACACACAAAGGGAATGTAGGGAGATAGTTAACATATAGGTTAAAAAAGAAAGAGAGAAGAGAATAATCCAGCAACTACAAGACAAAAATGGAAATTTACAAAGCAATATGGATAAGAAAAAGAAGGTGCACAATTTATTTCACAAAGCTTTACAAACAAGGAGTTGCAATAGAGAAAATAAAGGATTATTTGAAAGGAGAAAACATGTCCCTACTAACAGAAGAGAAAAGAGAAATTAAATAGGGAGATAAAATTAGAAGAACTTAAGGAAGCAGTTCAAAGGCAAAAATCAAACAAGACGGATGGGTTACCAGGGAAATTTAAAAGAACTTAGGTGAACCAATTGAATTGTTATTACTGGAAGTCTGTAATGATATTTTGACAGAAGCTAAGCTACCAGAATCACGGAGAGAAGCATATATCCCCTGATTTTGAAAGAAGGTACAGATGGCACACAAATTAAGAACTATAGGCCAATCTCTCTTTTAAATGATGACTACAAAATATTTATGAACATTATTGCAAAAAGAATGAAGAAATTATTAAAAGAAAATATACATTCGGATCAAAATGGATTCTTACCGATGAGACAAATAAGAAATAATACAAGAATAGTAATTAATATATTGGAGTATTATGAGGCCCACCCAGAAAAATAGGCAGCCCTGGTCTTCTTAGATGCCCAAAAGGCCTTTGATAAGGTAAATTGGCAATTCATGACCCAACAAATAAAAGAAATGAAGTTTGCAGAGAAATTTGAAAATATAACAGAGTCAATCTATTTCACCCAGAAAGCAAGCGTAATATTAAATGGGGAGATTACCAAATCATTTGAAATAATGAAGAGGATACAACAGGGATGTCCACTGTCACCTCTACTCTTTATTTTGACTTTAGATATTTTATTAATAAGAATTAGATCGTCTTTGGGAGTAAGAGGAACTAAAATTAAACAAGAATATAAGGTCTAGGTGTTTGCTGCCGACCTGGTATTCTTCATAAAAGAGCCATTGGAATTGGGACCAATACTAACACAAGAGATAGAAAAATATGGGGAAGTAGCAGACCTCACAATTAATAAGGAGAAAACTAAAGTGCTGGTTAAAAATTTAACAGATAAACAGAAGAGAGAATTAGAGAAGGAAATGGGGCTGTGGATTGCAATGAAGGTCAAATATCTAGGTATTTGGCTAATGGTGAGATGCTCCTCAATAAAAGAAGATAATTACATGATTCTATTCCAACAAATAAAGACGGACCTAGAAGCATGGGGGAAACTACAATTATCGTTGTTAGGAAAAATTGTGACCATTAAGATGAATATCCTACCAAAAATACTTTACTTATTACAAATGATTCCTGTAAAATTGGATAAAAAAGTCTTCACATATTTAAACAAAATAACTATAAAATTTGTCTGGGCAGGTAAAAAAGCATGAATAAAATTAAATGCATTGCAGGACAGCAAGAGTAGAGGTGGCTTTGGACTCCCAGTATGGGAAACTTATTACAAAGCAGCAAGTTTAGTATGGATTAGAGCCATGATGGCAAACCCATGGCATGTGTGCCACAGGTGGCACGCAGAGCCATGGCATGCTAGGCATTGCCCTGTCTGCTCCAGGGCCAGC
Source organism: Natrix helvetica (assembly GCF_964273705.1). Lineage (NCBI taxonomy): Eukaryota > Metazoa > Chordata > Lepidosauria > Squamata > Natricidae > Natrix > Natrix helvetica. The sequence goes on from NC_138550.1 coordinate 62,842,345, forward strand.
TGACTTCGGCCTTCATTTTTTGCAGTGTTTTGCCCTCTGGAGGCTTTAGGGAAGCCTCTCGAGCCTAGGGAGGGCGAAAAACAGGTCCATCATGTGCCAAAAGTGGGGGGAGGGGGGTCACATGTGTATGCATGGGGGTTGCACGCATAGAATTATGGGAGTGGGCACACCCGCGCATGACCCCCCTGTGTTCCCCCTGGTTTTGGCATGCAATGGCAAAAAGGTTAGCCAACACTGCTATAGCTTGTTCCGTTAGTCTTACATTGGTATTAACCGTCAGCTGCTTCTTTATTCTCAAAATGACAATCTTTATCTGTTTGCACAGTCACTCTCCTGCACCCTTTTCCTCTTCTCTGTCTGTCCTCTCTTTTCTCCGTTGGAGCACAAATCGCTAATTCCTCAGTACAGAGCACACCGTTCTCTCCCCAGTCTCTGGGAACACTTTTCAATCTTCCCTTCTTGCTTCTTCTGAAACTGCTCCTTTCTCTTCTCCTGCTTGTTGTTCCACTCTCCCTGCCAAGTTGCTGCCCGTTCCTCAATGTATTACCCTTCTGATTAGAGACTCACTCTGCAATTTGGGTGCTCCTCCAAATAAGGCTTTGCCAAATTCCCAATGCTCAAAACTCAGTATACTCCTCTGCTCACACCACCATTATTATACTGTACTTCCTCTTCACTTCCTTCTTCTTTGAATCGGGACATGAAGCCTCCGGTCCGCCATAGAGGCCGGCCTCTTCTGTGTCAGAATTGAGGGGCTCTTCTCAATGTAGCGGAAGACCACACCTCTCCACGCTGCCTCCGAAGATTCCCCTCTCTCTTGCCTGTCCCCCCAGGACAGAATTTTGCCTCGAAAAGCCCACTGATTGTGGAAAACTCAGCACAGGGAACAGTGTGCTGTTCCGCCGCACTGCCACGACACAACGTCACCACCCAAAGACCAAGGGTATCCCTTCCAATGCATTAAATACTGCAATCATCCCCTCTGCAATCTAGACTCCAATATCTTCTTCACTTTATAACGAGTCTCACCCTGAACCCAATTAGCTTTGGAGATACAGTAGGTTGAGGTCTCAATCTAGAACCCACAGCAGGTTTAAACAGACTGCAATGGAAGATGGGATGAATTATTCCCAGTATGTGAGGGAGATTTAGAAGAATGGTTACTGGTTTAATCACTTTCACTATGGGGAAGGGACCTAGGTACTTTGGTCCTGACTTTTTACTTTTCAAACTCAAGGGTATGTACTTGGTAGAGAGATATATGTGATCTCCCACCTGAAAGTGTTTCATATTCTCAGGTAAATATAGGATAGCAAGAAACATACACAATATTTTATCCATTTTGATGCAAATTCAATCCACTTTTTCTTTGAAAGAGAAAAAAGGATTTATTGTAGCTGGCCAGTTAGTGGCAGACTTATCTCAAAACAGGAAACTAAGGTGGCAGTCCTTATGTCAGTATAAATTGTTGATTTTAATAGTTCGGTATTTGTATAATATAATTCTGGAACAAACAGGGAAAGCCATAGTTTTCATTTCTGTAATGTTGGAGAATGAGGCCTTTTGATGATATAGCTTCTGTTTCCCTGTGTAACTGCATAGTCTTGTCTCCCCCCCCCCCATGAGCTGCATAATTAATTATATTGTTCTTATTTCCTTTGTTGGTTTTTGTCCTATGGTTTCTCTTTGTAGATACTCCATGGTGCTCTCCTATCAAGGTAAAATATGGTTATGCAAATTGCAGAAGTCCTATGGAAGGGTATTCCAGAAATGTCTTGGGGACCACATGTGGCATTCATTGTCAGAAAGGTTATGAACTGAATGGTCCTCAACATCTTATTTGCCAATCAAACAAACACTGGTCTGGGAAAGTTTTCTGCAAACGTAAGTGGCTCAAGTTCTTTGCTTCTGATCCTGTTGCTCTTGACTATATATACCATATTTTTCGGAATATAAGATGCTCTGAAGTATAAGATGCACCTAGATTTTGGGGAGGAAAACAAGGGAAAAATATCTACCTCTGCCTCCCAGCTATTTGCCTCCTTGCAACAAACAATACAGACAATATACATTGTTTGTAGTGTTATATTTCAGACTATACTTGTACAGATGCTGTTAAAATTGATGTGCTTTCTGGAAGTATAGTTATTCTCTGCTATTTAAAAGAATAGTACTTTTTAAAACAATTGCACGGGATCTCTTCAGATCAATCATTTATTTTAAAAAGCATCTTCATTTTGTTAAGTTGTCTAGAATAATAATAAAGCAGTCTTTAAAAAATAAGTCTAATAATTTAAACATTCTATAGGCATTTGTAGTTGTTGACTTACCTCCTTGCAGCAAACAGCCTGATTAGTACAAGAAAAAAAATCTGCCTCCCAGTAATGAGCAAACAGCAAGTTTCACTTTCAATTTCTCCCGATCATCAGCTGTTACAGGCTGCAGGGATTGCTATAGCTTATTGAAGCCTCCACAAGCCCCCGTTTGCTGCAAAGAGGTAAATTGCTGGGAGGCAGAGGCCAAAGGGTTGGGACCGGTGAGTGGGTGGAGCTACATTATGTGTATAAGACACACCCAAATTTTCACCCTCTTTTAGGGGGGGAAAAGGTGCATCTTATACTCCGAAAAATTGAATTTTAGTGGGGCTTTTACTAGTTAGTGTTTTAGCAGAATAAAAATTAGTTATGGAATTCTTTGCTCATACAGAAGAAACAGTAACTTTAGCAGTGGAGGTTTTTCTATGCTGGTTAAACAGTTGACAGTGTTCATTTTTATACAACAAAATACTTTTTAAGTCTTCCTAAATATTGCAAAGGGAAGAATTTATGTGGGTTTATTTTCATTGCATTGGCAATAGCTGTAATTCATTTCATTTATGTCCTATATGGTTATATAGGCTGCTTTAAATATATGCACATGTAACTTTAAAGATTTGTTTTAAGGGTAATTAATATAGCTTTTATTTAAAAATATACTGTCTGTCAGCATTCCAAATATCATGCAGAATTAAATCAGAGTCCAAGGCAGAGCTATCCTTAAAGTTCCAATTTAATAAGACAGACATGTTGGAACAACTGTGGAATCCTGAATCTGAAACTTCCTGGGTTCCCACCCAGTTGAAAGTTCAATATCTTGCCCCCACACCCACAAGTTCATCACATAGTCCAATCTTCCTCTGCCATGCTGGCATTTCTACCCATCTAGTTCCAGTTAGGTGCAGAGACAAAGAATGACCTTGGGTTTCTAGAAAGGAATGACAACAACACATTCTACAATTCTACTCCTTACTATTCCCCCTCCCAATTACTACACTAATGAAACAGCATAGAAAAATAATAGAGTGTGTGGCAGGCCAAATATCCTAAAAGGAATATAACTGCAGGCCTGACATTGTCATTTTTAAGTTTTCTATGGGAAAGGAGTTGCAAGAAATACATAGCAATAAATATAAACATCAGTACTAAAAAGACAAGGAAAAACCTCAGACTTCAATAAGAAAAATAAAAGCTATTTTCCCCCTTGCAGTGCTTTTGTAGATTTAGTATTTTGGTCCCCTGTTTCTATTTGTTTCTGACCATCCATGCTGCACGTCATGTAACAGCAAGGCAGCAGTAAAATTATTTCCTGTTCAGAGCTCAGTTTCTTTATGCAAAACAACTGATCTTTTGCTTCTGCATGTTGCAAATATAGAAATATTTCATTTCCACAGAGAATTACGAAGGATGCCTTTCAGAACCCTCAGTATATCTCTGCCCCCATGCTTCAGTTTAATCCAGATATGCTATAGATATAGTCAAGCATAAATAAGCAATCTTCAGGAGTGCCAGAAAAATGAGGAAGTTACCCACTATGAGTGAAGGTAAATAGATCCACTTTGAGAAAACTACCGTATTTTTCAGAGTACAAGAAACATTCCCCCCCCCCAAAAAAGAAGGTGAAAATCTGGGTGCACCTTATACATTGAATACAGCATTTTTGGCTTACCGAAACCCCACCCCTTTGCAAAAATGGACATGCAGAGGGTTAGGGAGGCTTGCAAAGTGCTCCTGGGGGCTGGGGAGGACAAAAATGAGCAAAAAATAGGGTGTTTTTTCTCATTTGTGCTCCCCCAGCACCCAGGAGCGCTTTACAAGCCTCCCAAACCCTCTGCATGCCCTTTTTGTTTTTGCAAAAAACAGCTCATTTCCCCTCCCACCCTGTTCCCAGGAACACTTTACAAGCCTGCCAAAGCTCTGCATGCCCTCTTTTCCCCCCCCAAAAAACGAGACATGCAGAGTGCAAAAAACATTTTTTTATGTACCACTTCAAAATCATGGTACGTCTTATACTCTGGTGCGTCTTATAGTCCGAAAAATACAGTAGATGGATTGTTTAGAAAGTTTAGCAATTTTTCCCATCTGGGGAATTAGGGGAATAAATTGTTGTTGAAAGCTGTTCTCCTGAATTTTAAAGGATCATTATCTCATGTAGTGCCATAATGAAATTCAAGACAATTTATCCAGTGGTGAAATTCAAACTTTTTCCCTACTGGTTCAGTGGCCATGGCTTGGGGGGCATGGTTTGATGGTGGGTCATGTGACTGGATGGGCATGTCCAACTTTTTTTTATTTTTAAAGCATTTTTTAACTACCGGTTCTCCCACTGCAGCCAGACCCACCGTTTGTGAGAAGAGCTGTGAGCATCTCCCTCATCTTGCTTCATCTAATTGCTTGGTTAGAGTTATTTGTGAAGTAACTGCAGTTTAATTATCTGTGGGGGGAGGGGGGATCCTATCAAACATATTTGAAAAGTGCTAGCTTGAAAGGAATCATTTGATCTGAAGAAAAAAATACACCTGCAGGCAGGGCTGATTCCTGCCCCATGCCAAGCAATCAAGCTGATGTATTAAGGATGATTTTGTTAGAATCTCAATCAGAGCAGCTCTGGGCTTGGGGACTCCCCCAGCTGGAGGACGACAATCCCAAGTCAGAGGGTCCAACACTGAGGATGTGGGTCCCCAAGCCTTACCACAATGGGAAGGTGTCCTCAGTAAGGTAAAAAAAAATCAAAATGGCAGGTGCAAATGTGATGAAAGACATCACATTTGTTTTGAGTAAAAGTTTTTTTTATTTTGAAACACACACCAATATCATCAATATCATTGCATGGACAGTGTGGTGTTATGAGCATCGTTCATTTTAGTACAAAACAAATATTAATACAAATAAAAATTACTATTTTAATCAAACAAACATAGTCTAGTGGTGTTATATATATTAATATCAGAAAATATTCCGTCATTTTTCAATTAATCAATATTTACTACATCCTTCTAATAGTCAACACTATTATTAGACATATCTAATATCATCCTTTTTTCAAAATCTAATCTTTTACTTCTTCTCCTTCCTACAAAGCTGATTGTCTCACAGCTGACGGGCAGAACATTTTTTTGCTTTTTGAAGCATTTTTAAACTACCAGTTCTCCTGAGCGGTTAGAGGATGCTAAAAAAAAGTTTATAAAAAGTTCTGAATCAGCTGTGTGACAATGAACTGTGCCACAGATGGAAACTTTTTTTAAACTTATTGAAGTGTTTTTTTGCTGCCAGTTTGGGTGAACCAGTAACATTACTACTGGTTTGGGTGAACCAGCCTGAACCAGTAGCATTTCACCCCGGAATTTATCCTTTGCTTGACAACCAATCAAACTTTGTCTCACACTATGAGGAATAAGACCCTTCAACTTTCCAGTAAGAATTGGAGGGATACAGTAAATTGTGGAAGGAACTATGGCCACAAATTTACTTCACCTCAACCTACAGTACAGATACCTTTACAAGAAATGCATCTGCCTTTGTGGACTGGAAATGATAGAAAATGTTACCCATGTTGTATTCCGCTATAACCTAGCAGTTATGGTACCGCCCCAAGCACCTGATGGAGCCGGATAGGTTCCAGACGGAGCTTGGGCCATTACCTGTAGCCCTGACCCGCGCTCGGTCGGAGGACCTAGCGGCCGCCTGGAATAGGGCGGCGGCTGGGGCCTTGGACCGGGTTGCGCCTTTGCGACCTCTCCTGCGGCAGCGACCCACCCGGGCTCCTTGGTATACCGAGGAGCTGAGGGTGATGAAGCGCCACAGGAGACGTCTAGAGAGCAGGTGGAGGTCCTCACGCTCCGAATCTGATCGAACACAGGTAAGATCCTACTTGCGGACCTACCTTGTGGCATTAAGGGTGGCCAAACGTAGATATTGCGCCACCCTTATTGCGTCCGCGGATAACTGCCCTGCCGCCCTGTTTAGGGTGACCCGCTCCCTCTTGTCACAGAGGACACAGGGGGCACCCTTACAGGGCAGAGCAGAGGAATTTGGGGAATATCTGCAGGACAAAGTCGCTCAGATCCGGAGTGGATGGGCCCCACTCAGTGGACCAGACGGGCCGCCAACAGCGAGTCTTGTGAGACCATCCTGGGAGGAGTTTGATTCTGTTGCCCCCGAGGATTTAGATAGGTTGCGTGGACGGCTGCGACCCACCACATGTTTAATGGACCCGTGTCCCTCCTGGTTGGTACTGGCATCTTGGGAGGTGACCCGAGGCTGGCTTCTGAGCCTGGTGAATGCCTCATTGGGTGAGGGATCCTTACCAACCGCCTTGAAAGAGGCGGTGGTGAGGCCCTTGCTTAAGAGGCCTTCACTCGACCCAATGGAGCTAGCTAATTATCGTCCAGTCTCCAACCTTCCGTTTCTAGCGAAGGTTGTAGAGAATGTGGTGGCGCAGCAGTTTCCACGACACCTTGACGAATCCGAGTATCTAGACTCACGCCAGTCCGGCTTCCGACCCGGGCACAGCACAGAGACAGCCTTGGTCGCGTTGGTTGATGATCTCTGGAGGGCCAGAGATAGAGGTTGTTCCTCTATCCTGGTCCTATTAGACCTCTCGGCGGCTTTTGATACCATCGACCATGGTATCCTATTGCGCCGGTTGGAGGGGATAGGAGTCGGAGGTACCGTTTTGCGGTGGTTTGGCTCCTACCTCTCCGACCGGAGGCAATGTGTGTTGACAGGGGGACAGAGGTCGACCCCGAGGCCACTCACTTGTGGAGTGCCACAGGGGTCGGTCCTCTCGCCTCTCCTGTTCAACACATATGTGAAGCCGCTGGGTGAGATCATCCGTGGTTTTGGGGTTGAGTATCACCTCTACGCTGATGATACTCAGCTGTATATTTCAACTCCAAACCACCCCAACGAGACTGTCGAAGTGATGTCCCGGTGTTTGGAGGCCGTCGGGGTCTGGATGGGGGACAACAGACTTAAACTCAACCCCTGCAAGACTGAGTGGCTGTGGCTACCGGCACCTCGGTTCAGCCAGCTGATCCCATCGCTGGCCATAGGGGGCGAACAATTGCCCCCTGTGGAACGGGCGCGCAATTTGGGCGTCCTCCTTGATGCCCGGCTGTCAATGGATGACCATGTGGCAGCCGTGGCAAGGGGGGCGTTCCACCAGGTTCGCCTGGTGCGCCAATTGCGCCCCCTACTGGACCGGGATGCCCTACGCACGGTCACTCATGCGCTGGTGACGTCCCGCCTGGATTACTGCAACGCTCTCTACATGGGGCTGCCCTTGGGAGACTGCAGTTAGTTCAGAACGCAGCCGCGCGGGCTGTGATGGGGAGTACGAGGTACTCCCATGTAACACCTCTCCTGCGCGAGCTGCACTGGCTGCCTGTGGTTTTCCGGGTGCGTTTCAAGGTGCTGATTACCATCTTTAAAGCGCTCCATGGCACGGGACCTAGTTACTTGCGGGATCGCATCCTCCCACATACATCCCTGCAGCCAATACACTCACACAGGGAGGGACTTCTCCTGGTGCCGTCCACTAGGCAATGCCAGCGGGCGACACCAAGGAGTAGGGCCTTCTCTGTGATGGGCCCAACCCTCTGGAATGACCTCCCCCCCGACATTAGAACCACTTCTGACCTCCGCTCCTTCCGGCAAAAACTGAAGACCCACCTGTTCCGATTAGCAGGCCTGGCATAATTCAACTGTCCCTCCTGGCAAATGTATTATATCTGGTTATTTTAGGGGCTTTTTAATTTACTGTATTTGTTTTTAGGGGTTTGAATTTATTTTATATCTGCTTTGTACAGTTCTTTTAACTACATTTTAACCTCCTCCATGTCAATTGTCAACTGTACATATTTAATTTAATTTTATTGTATCCTGTTATATTTTGTATGAACTGTACACCGCCCCGAGTCCCTTGCGGGAGAGGGGGCGGTCTAGAAGCATTAAATATTATTATTATTAAATATTATGGTTAACCTTTTCGGCACCAAGTACCCAAACTGGAACGTGCATATGTGCATCGGAGCATCAGAAACCCAAAGACCACCCGGCTGGTGTGCATGTGCATGCCGGCCACCCGGTCTTTGGGTTTCCGGCATGTGCATGCTGGTCAACTGGTCTTTGCATGTGCCAGAGCGCTGGAAACCCAAAGACCAGGTGGCTGGCACCAGAAACCAGAAGAGCAGATGGCAATGGCACATGTGTCCACAGAGAGGGGTCTGTGTGCACCTCTGGAACATGTGGCATAGCTTCATGATCACGGCTCTGTAGAAATTAACTACATCACAACCTTTCTGTTGTATCACACAGCCAATCAGACTATTTCTGTGTCTCTGTACTGCTTTCATACAAAAATGATTTTGTTACTCATGATGTTGTAAAATGTAGTGCAGTATACTGTAGAGCCTGATAGGAAGTAATAATCATGTCTTCAATGATTAATGTTGATTTTTCCTTTCAGAAAAACGCTGCCCAACACTTTCTATGCCACCTAATGGAGGATTCAAGTGTGTCGATGGTGCATACTTTAATTCCAGGTGTGAGTATTATTGCTCACCAGGATATCAGTTAAAAGGAGATAGAGTAGTACAATGTATGGATAATAAAGCATGGAGTGGAAGACCAGCTTCTTGTGTTGGTAAGTTGAAAATCATGGTGATACACCATTGCATTTAGAGAGTAGTAAGAGATATACTAATTTAAAATGCAAAAGACCATTAATACAGTTCAGGAGTGAAATCCTCCCGATTCGGCAGGTTCGGCCGGACCAGTAGCGATGATTGTCCTTGGTTCTGCGAACTGGTAGTAAATAAAAAGCTTCTAAGGAAGCTTTTTTCCACTTTTTAAAGCATTTTTGTCTTACCAGTTCAGGTGAATAGGCAAGAAAAAATGCTTTGAAAGGGGGGGGAAGCTTCCAATGATCATGTGGCTCACAACTGATCTGCATGATCAACAGAAGCTTTTTCCCCACTTTTTAAAGCATTTTTTCCCTGCCGCTTCGGACAAATAGGATAAAAGAAGCGGTTTGAAGAGAAAGTTGAAGTGAGATAAATTTGCCAATTTGTGGTCATTATTGATAGTCTAAATTGTGTTTGAGTAGTTGAGGGTGATACTTGTGTGAAAAGGAAGTGTTAGTGTTAGATAAAGAATAATTTTGTGAAAAAATTATTAAACATGACAAGCACTATGAATTTAACTAAAATTGGGACAGGGAAGAGACCAGTCAGCCAGGTGTCATCGGCTACCTCTAGTCCATCCAACCAGAGATCTATAGAAGAGATGGTTCAAAGAGAAAGGTCCAATTCATTTAAAGATCTGCAAGCTATGTTGCAATCAATGCAGGAAGCCATGACAAGGAACCATGATGAAATGAAGAAAGAGATAGGAGAGGTAAGAAATTACACGGGAGAATTTAAAGAAGAAATGCAAAAGATGGATGAAAAATTTGAAACTTTTCAACAACAGATTACCAAAAACAAACAGAAACTCCAAGAGATGGAAGAAAGAATGGAGAAAGAAGAAAAAAGAGTGGATGAAAAAGTGACAAGTTAATTCAGGCAAATAGAGAATTAGAAACTACAGTTATCTTTTTGGAATCTAAGAAGGCTGCACATTATTTATGATTCCAGAATATAAGAGAAGAGAAAGGAGATGATTACCAGATATTATGACAGAGTTAATAGAGAAGGCATTAGGAACAGAGAAGGAGGAGATGCTGACAGAAATAGATGAGACTTACAGAATTTACATGAATTATGCAAGGAGGTACGTGTCAGATTTGTGAAAAAATCGATCTGAGATGAAGTGCTCCATAGGACAAGAGACGAACCAATAGAATATAGAAGGAAGAATCTAGTAGTCCTCAGGTCCCAAGAAGAGCCAGAGAGTTGTGAAGGCCTTATCAATTTCTAACATCAATGTTGACTAAATATAACATCACCTTTAGATGGTTGACACTGGAAGGTATAATGGTCTTATGGCAAGAAAAGAGATATAGAGTGGATACTTTGGATAAAGTGGAGGAATTTTACAGTCAACATTTTGGTAATGAGGAAGAACTAGAAGAGATGGAAGAAATAGAAAAAAGAGACCTAAGAACATCTGTGGAAGAAAGGGAACCACAACCACACATGAGGTAAAAAGACAAAAGAGAATGACCAGGGAATAAAGGGGAAAGACTTAAAGAACCAAGAGAGATTAGAGCAACAAGGAGTATAAGACCTATATATAGGTAGAGGAATGCAAGAAGAGCTTAATATTTTATCACTGAACACCAACGGAATGAATTCTCCTTCAAAAAGGAAGAAGACATTTAATAAATTACAAAGATTGAAGCTAGATATAATAGCACTTTGAGAAGTCCATATAAAAGAACAACATAAACAACTACTGGAACATCCCAAATTGGGAAAACAATTAGTATCATTAATACAACAAAAGAAGAGAGGAGTAGTGTTATACATTAAGAAGACAATTCTCGCTAAGCAAATCTATAAGGATCAGGGATTCTGGTTGCGGAAATAATATTAAATCAAAAATAGGTTTTATTAGTAAAAAAATATGCTGCAAATGGGGGACAAGAACAATTTTACAAAAAGTTACATAATACTATCTGTGGCATAGAGTGTGACAACTTCTGTATTTTAGGAGATTTTAACACAATAATAGATTTAAAAAAAATAGAATTAAAAGCAACAGAACAAAAAAGGGAATTAGAAGAATTCTACCTAGAACCTTTTTTTAAATGGTAGATGAGCTAAATATACAGAATATCTGGAGAGAGAGAAATCAAGGGAGGAATCAATACACATTCTATTCCAGTAGACATCAGTCCTGGTCTAGAATTGATATGGTATGGATGTCAATGGAATTAAACCCTGAAGTGAAGGAATTAGAAATAGATACAAATATCTGGGCAGATCATAACCCAATGAGAGTTAGTTGGAGAGGACAAAAGAAAACAGTAAGATGGACTCTAAATAGATCAATTTTAAAGGATGAAGAGTTCAGACTGATGATGGAAAAACAAATGGAACAAGAAAGAAGATACACCCCTACAAAATCTATGGGACACTGTGAAAGCATATATGAGGGGAGTTGCTATATCATACACAGCAAATAAAAATAAAAGGAAGAAGCAACGCCAGAAGGACTTAGAAGAAGAATAAAGAAAACCTGAGGTAGAGCTTCAAAAGGAATCTCAAAAAAGAAATCTAAAACAACAAATGGACTTAACTAAACATAAACTGAACATTCTCAAAAAGGAGGAGTTGGCACAACACATAAAGATAACTAATCAAAACTTCTTTGAGAATGTAAATAAACCAGGGAGGTGGCTAGCTTATAAATTGAAGAAGCAGATAGAAAAAAGATGGATCAATAAATTGCAAAACAAAGATGGAAGTATATGTCATCAAAATGAGGGGGAAAAGAATATAATCCAGGAGTTCTATAAGGAACTAAACAATGATAATGATAATTATATAGAAGAAAAAGCACTACAATGTTTAGAGCCGTGTTGCCCAAAGTACCAGAGGAAACAAAAAGTATGTTAAATAAAGAAATAAAGATGCCAGAACTAATAGAGGCAATAAATACAAAAGAATAATAAAACTCTGAGCCCCGACGGGTTACCAACAGAAATATAAAAAGAATTACAAGACACACTTGGACAAACTTTACTTCAAGTATACAATGTAGTGTTAAGAGAAGCGAAGATACCACCATCATAGTTGGAAGCTAACATCATGTTGATTCTGGAAGAGGATGCTCACTTAACATTAATCAAAAATTATAGGCCTATTTCTCTGTTGAATATGGATTATAAAATATTTATATCAATAATAGCTGAATGATTAAAAAGGTTTCTGAATGAGTTTATACATGTTGATCAAATTGTTTTCTGCCCAAAGGCCAAATAAGGAATAACATGAGAACAATATTAGATATACTAGAATACTATGAAAAACACAGTGAGAAGGTTCCAAATAGCATCCTCTATGAAATAATAGCTCGAGGCAAGAAGTTTCTCAAAACACCAATTTATTAGAACAGACATGTTGGCACATCTGCGAAAACCCAAATTTGAAAGCTTCCAGGTTTCCCCCATCCAGTTGAAAGTTCAAGACCCTGTCCCAACACCCACAAGTCCATCAAATGGTCTAATCAGTTACTGCCATGGATGAAGATTCCTCCCATCCACATCCATCCAGGTGCGGGGATAAGGTGCCTTTTACTTTCTGAGAAGGAATGTTATTATGGATACACATCTCCCAAGTTCCATACCATTCCCCCTCCCAGTTTCCAATAGTAACTATGTTTGAATATGTGGCAGACTTGAGACCCTATCCCCTGATGGCTTCCAAGCCTGGCAAAGGAATAACATGAGAACAATATTAAATATACTAGAATACTATGAAAAACACAGCGAGAAGCAAGTGGTATAGCGCTCAAAGAGGCTAATTATACTAAACTAACAAAACAAATAAAGGTAGATTTAGAGAGATGGAAAAACTTGCAACTCTCCTTTATGGGCAGAATAGTGGCAATTAAAATGAATATCTTTCCAAAGATAGTCTTTTTATTTCAAAATATACCTATACAATTAGAGAAAAAATATTTTGGAAATTTGAATAAAATAATGTATAAATTTATAGGGCAAGGAAAGAAACCATGAATCAAATTGAAATTACTGCAAGAATCTAAGGAAAGAAGAGGATTTGGTCTGCCTGATTGAGAACTGCTACCAAGCTGCAACCATCACCTGGGTTAAAGAGTGGACAACTTTAAGGAATAAGAGATTATTAACACTAGAGGGCCATGATATGTAACTAGGATGGCATGCATTTCTAGGGTATGGAAGACACATGGCACATCAATATTTTCAAAGGAACAATATTCGTCATGCTCTACTGGTAGTATGGAATAAAATCAAACAATAGAATTAAAGAAAAATACTGGTCTGGCTCTCCACTCAAAAGCGCTGGTACACCCAAATCTCATCAACTTGGGAAAAATTGTATCATATAAGGATATACTAAACGAAAAAAGGGAATTGAAAACTAGACTAGAATTAAAAGAACCAGGGGTGGAATTGGAGTGGTGGTCATACCTACAAATTCAATTAACGTTACACGAAGGATGTGAAAATGTGGGGTATTAGTAGTGGTTTAATGACATTAGACAAATTTTTATTGGGGACAGATGAGAAATTGCTAAAGATAGTTTATAAATACCCATTAGATTACAAAATGGAGGAAGAACAATTCAAAGAGTCAATGGTGGTATCGGCCAAACATTTTGGGTATCGTATTGAATTGGAAAAATGCCAAAAACTTTGGGAAAGAAATAGGAAATTACTGCATCTTCATTCAAAGTTCTCTAATTTCTCTAAAACACCATGTCCCATATTTTTTGCACTATCACAATCCCATCACCTATGTTTACATGTTCCAACCTCTTTCTTGCATCTCCAACAAATATTTGTATATTTACCATCTATTAGATTTAATTTATGTGGTGTTAGGTACCACATCCAATCACTTTATATCCATTTTCCTCAACTCTAACTGACATATTCTTATATATTATTCTGTTCCAAATATTTTCCAATAATTATCATTTATTTCTCCAAAATCTGATTCCCAAATTAATTTTAAACCTTTTGACTGAACCTCTACTCTAATCCAGTTAATATTCTATATATTTTCCCAATTCTTCCTTTCCTTGTGTATTCTTCATTGACCTCAAATTCTTTTATAATCCATTTCTCTAATTGTATTAAACTCAACCAGTTTAATTTAATATTTGCTAAAACATACTTTAGTTGTGTTGTATTCTTTATCTTCTTCTTCCAGTCTTCCCATTTATATATCTGATTTTCTTTTAGTTTACTAATCCATTCAATTCAATCTTAGGGAATTTCTCCATTTGTTAAAGGAGAAATTCCTGGCATTAGCCAATATCTCCATTTGCTCCATAATTCTATCAAATTTTTTAAAAAGGGATTTTGAATCCTCCTAGCAATTTTTTAGTATCCTTTTTAAACCAATATGTGTCTTATAGGATCACCCATTTCCCTTAATTGTTTCAACTATATCCCTCCATATTAAATCTCTAGTTACTACTATAATATCTGGGACACCTTTAATTGATTAGCTACCCAATAATTTCTAATATTTGGAAGACCCAGCCCATCCTTTTTTAATAGTTCATGCCATAATGCTTTACTTATTCTTGCTCTCTTACCTCCATTACCATACACCTCCAGCAACTTCTGTATTTGCTTTAATTCTTTTTTTATGTTTAATTTTTTTTATTTAATATTAAAATATCAGACACAGTGCAACCATCCTGGCATTCTCTTCATCCTACACACTACAATATAGAAAAAATATCATATATACTCATAAAAATAAGGGTGGTACCAGTGCTGTTAAAGATTACAATCTTAATATAAGCAATGATAACAATAGTAAAAATGCCAGTAACAATACTGGCAATACTACTTCTACTACTACTACTACTACTACTACTAATAATAATAATAATAATAATAATAATAATAATAATAATAATAACAACGACACCAGTGACTCCCAATAAGCAAAGTGTCTGTTGTGGTTCCCTTCAGAAGCTTTCCAAAATTACCCCTCTGCTTGATATGGGTATTCTATTTCGTCTATCCACGGATAGTCTTTCTTTTTAGTTCATCAGTTATCTTTATGCACTGAAGTCTCTGATGTATCTCTTGCTAAGTATATGATTCCTATTTGACAGCAAAAACTGTGACTTGTCACTACACCAAAGTTCCCTAATATCGAAAAGTCAGCAAATGGATCTAATATCACAAAAAGGAACTTTCTCTCTTCATCCTTCCAATCATACAGATATGTGTCCTCTTTGCCCAGTAGATGTCTCCCTTGTATCTGATCACAGTTCCAAAAGTGCTCTCTCATTGTCCAAGAATAAGGGGAAAAGCCATTTTGTCTCCTACATTTTGTCAACTATTCCCCAGCCTTAGGGCTATCCAGTTCTTCTTTTGTACAGTTCCACAGAAATCTCCAGCCCAGATCCGCCTTGCCAATTTGTCTGCTACTATCACTCCCCCTTGGTTTTGTTTTGTTATGGGTCTTAGAAATGCTCCGCAATTTCCCTTACAGCTTCTATAATTATGGGGGAGGGGGGAATGTCCACCCCTCCTTCGGGCTGAAGCTCCTTCTCCTAAATTGGCTAGGCATTTCACTCAAAATTGCTTTCCTTCCATTCGACTCACTTTGTAGAAGTCAGAACTGATTGTGGCCAGTTCCAGACTACCGATGTTCCACTCTGCCACCGTTTAGTCTGATCAGCTGTCAGCTCTACGACTTGGCCATTACAGGACATCTTTTTCCCCATCTGCCCTCATGAAAGATTTCTCCACCTTCTGACCTGGACCACCATCTAAGTGCGATAGGCACGCCACCCTTATTCTCCAGTCCCTCCCTCCCCCCAGGCAGCTTCGGCTTCGAAAACCCCATCGGACAGCTGGAAATTGGCTGTGCTCTGCTGAGCGCTCGCTTGCACACTCGTTCGGGCTGACAGCTGGCCCCACCTCTCATCTGTAGTTACTTTAATTCTTGATCTGAAAATTTAATTGGGATCATTCAAAACAAAAAAAATAATTTTTGGTAAAACTTTCATTTTTATCATTGCAATTCTTCCAAACCATGATAATTTTACTTTCTCATATTTATCTATTTTATCTTTTATATCTTTAACTTTTCATAATTTATTTTCTTTAACTCTTGAATATTTTTTGGATGTCAATACCTAAATATTTAATACTATCTACTATTTTTAATTTATTTTTTTCCTTTCAATACTTCCACTTCTTTACTATGGTTATATAACATCATTTCTGATTTTTCCCAGTTTATTTGTAATCCATTATATTTCTCAAATTCATTCAGGTGTAAATATATCCCTTGTATAGTAACTACAGGATTTTGAAATGTTAATAATGTATCATCTGCAAATAAATTTATTTTAGTTTACTTCTATAAACCAATTCCTTCAATCAATGAATCTTCCCTAATTGCATTTGCCAAAACCTTCATCAATAATGCAAATAGAACTGGGGATAAAGGGCAACCCTGTCTCGTTCGCCGCCTTAAGGTTATTGTCTTTGTAACACCATCATTGATGGCTATTCTGCTTTATTCTCTGAATATAGTTGATTTATTACTTGGCTAAATTTCCCCCAAAACCTAACTTCTCTATTAATATCTTCAATCAAAGGCCTTAAATACCTTTAATTTGTATAATAACCTATGTTTAATACCCTTCTAATTATGTCTGATATTTGCTACCAGGAACATGGAATATTTTCCCCTTCCATTGTTTTATTAAACAGTATCTTCATCTTTGGCACCAATAGCCCTTTAAATTTTTTGAACTAATTCATCTAACCCTGATGCCTTACCTATTTTCATTTTATTAATAACTTCCACTATTTCCTTTTCTTCTATTTGTGATTCCATTATTTCTTTATCGTATTCTTGAATTTTACAATTTAAATTCTTTTTTATATTTGCCTGACTTTCATTCACATTACCCTTATATAGCTTTTCAAAGAACTTCCGAAAATATCAACAATTTTTCTCTCATCATATTACATCTTTCCCCCTTGTCGTTCTTTATTACTCCAAACAGGATTTTTGCCTTTTTAGTTTGTGTGGCTCTAGCCAGCATTCTAGAATTTTTATTACGGTTTTCATAAAATTCCCTATTTAAGTAAATCAGATTTCTCTGGACCTGTTCTATCTCAATATTTTGCAACTCTTTTCTTTTAACTAATAGTTCCAACAGAATCTTATTCTCTCTACTTTCTATATATTTATTTTCTGGTTCCCTAATTTCCTCCTCCAGCGATGTTATATATTTCTCTTTTTTATATTATAAGAGTATTTTATCCCTAAACTTCTCACTACTGCTTTCATTGCATCCCATATTACACCTGTATTAATACCTCCCTTTTAATTTATAATCCATTTTTCTTTTAATTCCCTTTCCATTTTTTATAAAATCTCTTTATTTTTAAAAATCTTCAAATCCATTCTCCATCTACTTGCCTTTTTATAATCACAATCTATTTCCATATCCATAGTTACCATTGCATGATCAGATATTTTAATTATTTTTATCTCTGCTCTCATTATTTTAGATAATATTTCCGGTGTTACAAATATATAATCTATTCTTGTAAATTTTTATGTCTACCAGAAAAATATGCATAACTCTTTTGATTACCATGTAATTCTCTCCAGACATCTTTCAGTCTATTTCTTTTAGTAAATTTTCTTAAATCTGTATTATTATACTTTATTTCTGCTTTTGATGGATTGGATTGCTCAATTCCGCTATCCATAACCATATTATAATCACCTGCCATTATCACACAATCTTTTTTGACTTCTTCTATTTCTTATAAAATTCTCTTTGATTTATATTAGGTGCATACAAGTTTGCTAAGGTAACCTCTTGCCCATAAATCAAACCTTGAATTATAAGAAATCTTCCCAAATCATCCCTTTTTATAGTTTTTATCACAAATTCACATCTTTTAGCTACAATGATTGTAGCTCTTGCTTTTGCTTTTGATGTACTAAATGCCTTTTCATATACATCAGCCCAGTATAATTTAAGTTCATTCACCCCTTCTTTCTTTTGATGTGTTTCTTGTAAGAATACAATATCTCTTTTGTCTTTGTTAATTGATTTTTCAATTCTTGCTCATGTATGCCCCCCACCAGCCATGTACATTCCATGTAGCTATCGTTTCCTCATCTATTCTATAACTTCTATCCTCTGTAGCTACAATTTCCCCATTTATTCCTCATAATATATATACCCTTGGTCTCCATATGTGCTCTAACATAAATCTTACAAAACTAAAATTACACAGTATACATATTACCCCAAAACATAAATAACCTCTTACCTACCCATAAACATATATAACAGTGATGGCGAACCTATGGCACGTGTACCACAGGTGGCACGTGGAGCCATTTGTCAGGGCACGCGAGGCGCTAGCCAGCTGAGTTCACCCTTTTTAAAAGCCATTTTTCGCCCTCCCCAGGGTCCAGAGGCTTTATAGGAACCTGGGGAGGGTGAAAAGAGCCTCCCTTGCCCTCCCCCCTGAGGCCCTCATGAGCTTCCCTGAAGCCTCCGGAGCACAAAAAACCGGCCTACAGGCAAACCAGAAGTTCAGGAACGGACTTCCTGTTTCCTCGGAGGGTTGTTTTGACTGCTCCCGAGGCTTCACGGAAGCCTCCTGAAGGTCCCTGAAGCCTCCAGAGGGCTTCTGGGGGGGAAGGTTGTTTTCGCCCTCCCCATGCTCCTATAAAGCCTCTGGAGCCTGTGGAGGGCGAAAAAAGCATGCAAAAATGGGGGGGGGGTCGCGCCTGTAGTGGGCACATGCGCACTGGGGGGGTTGTGCATTGCGTTATGGGTGTGGCACGCCAGCACACAACCCCCCTGCGCTTCCCTTACTTATGGCACGCGAGCCAAAAAAGATTTGCCATTGCTGATATATAATGTCCCCATTCCCTTCTTCAGAAGATCTTCCTCCTCTCCACTGCATAAGGCCTCCAGGGGAGAGAGGAGCCATCCATACACAGCCTTCAATCACCCACTTCACCTCCCATAACCATTTTTACCCTATTTTTACACCCAAGCATATGTTATAACACATATCCCTTAATATAACTATTACAAATAATTATATGCTATCTCAACGGCAAACTTGTAACTCCTTTTACTTCATCCAGCCTCAATTTCTCCCATAGATCTTCTTACTTCTTCTCCATCTCCCTTCTTGAGAATTTTGATATTTCATTCATTTTTGGATTTGCTCCATGAACTCTTCTTTATTGATGATTCCGAGCTCCTTTAATTTCTCCATCGCCTCCTCTTTGTTTCAACTCTATAAAAATTTCCACCATATGGAAGTCTAAAAAAAAACCTGGATAGCCCCAGCTATAATTAATATTACTTTTCTTTAATAATTGACAAACTTGATGCATCTCTCTCGTCCATTGTAAAGTCTCACTACTTAAATCTGGAAAAACTTGTATCTGATGACCCCCCAAACACTATCAACACCATATTTTGTAATTTACACATCAGTTGTTCTTTTTTTTTTTTTTTTTTTACATAAGATCAGAATCTTATCACAATGTCTCTCGGGAATTTTCTTCCCAATCTTTTTGGCCAACTCTATGCATTACACCAATATTGTATCTTGTAAAGGGGACATATGGGAGGATCGAGTTAGCCCACTCCAATACGTCTTAGATCAACTTTGCTTCATTTTCTTCACTTTACTCCGGATATCCACATATCTGTAAATTTGAGCAGCACTGATGGTCCTTTATCATGATCAAATCATTTTTCATCTGGTGCATCATAGTCATCTGGCTTTTTAACACTCCTACCATGTTCACCAATCTGAGTTCTCACTTCTATAATATTTTGTGTCATATCCAGTGGTGGGTTGCAGGCGGTACGCCCTGGTATGGGTGTACCGGATCCTGCCCAGAGCACCGGATACCATTCCGGTACAGTGCTCCGGGGGGTCCACCCGCCCGCGTTCCTTACCTGTGCTTTATGCTGTTGCTGCTTCTGCGCATGCGCATGGCGTGCACAACGCCTGTGCAACGCTCCACGGAGCAGCTGGAGCGTCGCGGAGGCTTGTGGAAGCATCATTTTCATAGAATGCATGCGTGTGCTGCACGCATGTGCGTGTCCACCACGCGTGTGCATGTGGGTAACTCTGGGGTCATTCCAACCGGTACAGTTGGAACGGAATCCAGAACCCACCACTGGTCATATCCAACTTTGTTTCACCAAAACTGTTATTCTTATATCCATATTATCAATTTTATCATTTATTTGCTTCAAAACTTCTATATTTTTCTTCATTTTCTTAATTCTTGTAAGAGAACATCAAATTTATCTAATTGAGTCAGTGATTTCTAATGCCTTTTTTTCCTCGCTTCCATTTCTAAAGCTTTTTCCACTCATATCAGGCATAAATCTGAAGGTCTAAGGCCTACTTTGGGTCTTTACCAAACACTTTCCACACTTTTGCTGTATTTTGACATCCAACCATCCAAAAAGAGCTCTTGACCTTTTAAGAGTTTTACAGTCTATACACCATAAATGTCACATCCTCCTTTGTCTCGTCCTTATCAACTTATCTCCATAAATACAACTTAGTAAAACTAGATAAACTAGATAAATCCAATGGCAACGGTTAACTTTATTACACACACCTTATCAAGATTAAAAATTCGGTGGAAGAATTAAAAATATTTAATTATTTAATTATTTAAAAAATATTTAATTCTTCCACCTTCTCCAGGTCTTGACACTTCCACTGAAAAAAGGGAGTAACGGACCTTCACACTATAGACTCATAAATCAGCTGTTATCTTCTCAGTGTCAGTGTTCCAAATATCATGCAAAATTAAATCAGAGTCCAAGGCAGAGCTATCCTTAAAGTTCCAATTTAATAAGACAGACATGTTGGCATAAACTGTGGAATCCCTAATCTAAAAGCTTCCTGGGATTCCACCCAGTTGAAAGTTCATGATCTTATCCCCACACCCATAAATCCATCACATGGTCCAATCTTCTTCACCCACGCTGGCATTTCCACCCACCTAGTTCCGGTCAGATGCAGAGGTGCGGAGACAAAAGATGACCTTGGGCTTTAGATAGGAATGAAAACAACTCCACAATTCTACTCCTTTCTATTCCCCCTCCCAACTACTACACTAATGAAACAGCATAGGAAATTAATAGAAAGTGTGGCAGGCCAAAGATCCTAAAAGAAACATAACTGCAGGCCTGACAGGCAGCCTCTCCTCAAAAGAAAAACATTTCCTAAAAAGAGAATAACATAAAAGTTAGCATAACAAAATTAACCACCTCTTCCCCCCCCCCCAGGGGGACCCTTTGGCTTCTTGGGAAACTTCTCATGGAATTTTTTTACTAACCTATCCGCTTTTAGGTCCCAACTTTTAACCCAAGTGGCTTCGGACAAAGGGTACCCCTTCCAATGCACTAAATACTGTAAGTGACCCCTATACAGCTTGGAGTCTAAGATTTTTTTCACCTCATAATGTGTTTCCCCTTCTATCACTACATGAGGAGGGGGAGCTTGGGTGGACGGTCTTATGCTGGACCCAAATACTGGTTTCAACAAGCTACAATGAAATACTGGGTAAATTTTCCCTAGAATTCTGAGTAGACTGAATTGAACTGCAACTGTATTAATTATCTTCTCTATTGGGAATGGACCTAGAAATTTGGGGCCCAGTTTCTTACTAGGCATTCTTAATCTTATGTATTTGGTAGATACAAAAACTTTGTCCCCCACACGAAAGGGGGGTTGGAGCGAGTGGTGTTTATCAGCTTGCTTCTTGTAGGCTTCTGCCGCATCTGCTAGAGGCTTCTTCGTATTTTCCCATCCTTTCTTTAGTGTGTCCATCCGTTCATTCAGAGACATGGAGGAAGGAGGTTCTCTAGGCAGTTCAGGCATGGGAACATATTCCATGCCACTGGTAATCTGGAAAGGAGTTAATCCAGTGCTGATGTGGATTGCATTGTTGTACGCCACTTCGGCAAAGGGTAGCAAGTCTGACCAGTTGCCTTGCTGATAGTCCACAAAACACCGGATGTATTGTTCCACCATCGCATTGGCCCTCTCCACTGTGCCATTGGTGCTGGGATGAAATGCTGAGCTGAGTCCTTGTGTGGACCCAATGGATCTCAGGACCTCTCTCCAGAACTTGGCTGTGAACTGGACTCCGCGGTCTGAAATGATCCTCTTGGGCAATTCGTGCAGGCAATAAATGTGTTTTATAAACATTTTCACTAATTTCTTTGCGGATGGCAATCCTGAGCAAGCAATGAAGTGTGCCTGCTTAGAAACCAAATCAATAACTGTTCAGATTACTCTGTTCCCACTGCTGTCTGGGAGTTCCATGATGAAGTCCATTGTGACCTCTTCCCATGGCCGGTTAGGGCTCTCTGCTGCAGGTGCTGCAGGTTCTGGGCTCTTGGATTCAATCATCCATGGCTGGCTTTTTTTCCTCTTCTGAGGCCTCCCCCTTCATCACCTTAAGTTGGGGATCCTCTTCCAGAGGTCGTTTGGGCTTTTCCCCCTCCGAGGCCTCCCCCTTGGTAGGACTGCTTGTCACCTTAAGTTGGGGATCCTCTTCCAGAGGTTGTTTGCCGTTTTCCTCCTCCGAGGCCTCCCGCTTGCTGGATTCTTCCTCACCTTAAGTTGTGGATCCTCTTCCAGAGGTTGTTGGCCCAGATGACCCTCCTGTGGTGTCATCTGGGGCCCTCTCTTTACCGCCGTGGTGATTGGTACACACGTTTGTTCTTCGGCAATTCCCTTCTACGAGGCCTTTACTTTGGTAGGACTTTTTGTCACCTTAAGTTGGGGATCCTCTTCCAGAGGTTGGTGGCCCAGATGACTCTTTTCTGGTGGCATCTGGGGCCTTCTTACCGCTGTGGTGGTTGGTGCACATGTTTGTGGCATTGGGGCTGGAGCCAAGCACTCTGACGCTCTGTGGCCAAGTTGACAGCAATGGTGGTATTTTATTGGTATTTAGTGTCAAGTGAAACTGAAGACTGTTTGAATAGAAAAAGCACTTATTTTTACAAAATTAGAATAATTTTGAAAATCACAGGTAACTAAAATGGAAGAATAGGCAAGAAATCACTTTGTTGTAAAACATTTTATTTCTTTGCACACGTGTTGTTATAAATAGTTCTCTAGTATTTTAGATAACATCATTTCATTTTTATATTCAACAGTTCTTTGCACACGTGTTGTTATAAATAGTTCTCTAGTATTTTAGATAACATCATTTCATTTTAATATTCAACAGTTTAATTTTAACTGTCCCGATAGCAGTTTGTGGCTTAATGTTATTACTATTGTTTAAAAATGTTCTATGCTTCAGTAAACACTAGCTTAAAACAAATCATCATGTTTGTCTGTTTTTTTATATATAGATATGGAATCGCCAAGAATTCAGTGTCCAAGTGTAAAGGAGAAAATAGCAGAACCCAATAAATTAACATCCAGGGTATTCTGGGATACTCCAGAGGGACGCGATACTGCTGATGGCATTTTGACAGAGTGAGTAAAGATGTAAAAAGTAAAAAAGTAAATTAAACAATAAAGTGACAGTACATAAATGTAAAGCTGTACACAAAACACACTTTATAAATGCATATATTTTAAAGTTAGTACATAATGCTCTACAAGCTATTTCTCAAAGGTCTGAGTTCCGAACCTAAACCAGTAATATGCCACACACGTTGAGGCTTCCTGGATTTAATAAGCTGGACTCTGGCACACAATGAGTTCCAAATTGGCTTTGGAGGAAACTGGGGAAGGGCAGAGCCAGTCAGGCCAAGGCATTTTAGGATTAGAACAGCTTGTAGACAGGGAGGAACAGGGGCAAGATGAACATGAGAGACAGAGCTCAGGTGATGAGCAAGGACCTCCTGATCCTAGAGCACGCAGAGAAGAGAGGTGGGAACAATGCAGACTGAGCTGGCTATGAGGGACTGAGATGTAAAAAAGATGCCGGTGGTAGGGGCATTTGTCGGGAACAAGCATTGGATCTGTGGAGCATCTGTGTGCACTTGCTGACGTCTGGAGACCACTGTGCTGTCTTGTGGGGCTTGCCTGGTTTGACTGCTTTGCTGAACTTCTGGCTCTGGTTACTGTTTTGCTAACCTTGCTTACTAGACTGCTGGCCCTGGTTACTATTTTGCAACCCTTGCTTACTGGACTGCTGGCCCTGGTTACTGATTTGCTCACTTTGCTTATTGGACTACTCGCAGCCAGAAGCTGATGAAGGTGCATGTGAGAGCTTTGCTCCAGGACGTGTAGTAAATGTGGAGATGTTTGGGGGCAAAGTTGGAGTAATAAAGGGGAGCTAGAACTATTCTCTGGCTGTGTTGCTTTTGTGCCATGCCCTAGGTCATCACAGAAGGCCTCTGTGATGGGATAGCCCTTCCATTGGACCAGGTATTGCAACCGGCCCCTTTGTAGCTGGGAATCTAATATCTGGTCGATCTTGCAATGGGTCTCCCCCCCTACCTCCATAGGGCTGGATACTGGTGCCGTTCATGACTGGACGGAGGCCTCTCCTATTGATTTCAATAGACTACTATGGAAGACGGGATGGACTTTCCCTAACAGTCGGGGTAGTTTCAGCTCCACTGTCACAGAGTTAATTATCCACACAATGAGACTGGGCCTAGGAACTTCAGACCCAATTTTCAACAGGGGACCTTCAATTTCAGGTATTTGGTCGACAGGTACACCCTCTTCCCCCACCTGGAATGGCTTCTGTGGAGACCATTTCCTGTTGGTTTGTACTTTGTGGGTTTCTGCTGCTTTTCTCAAGCCACTTTATGGATCCCCACATTCCCTGGAAGGTTTCTATCCACTCCTTTGGGCCAACAGGGGAAGGGGATTCCCGAGAGTATTCAGGTATGGAAACCACTCTGAAGGGAGTAAAACCCATACTGCTATGGACAGCATTGTTATATGCCACGTCCACAAATGGCAGGAGCTCTGCCTAATTGGTTTGCTGGTAGGTGATCTAGCTTCTGAGATATCTTCCCACTATGGCTTTGGCTCTCTCTGCCACCCTGTTAGTACTTGGATGAAATGCCTAGCTTTAATCCTGGGACAACTCTATTATTCAACTCTATCAGAACCTGGCTGTGAATTGTACCCTCTGATCCGAGTTAAACTTCCGTGGCATACTGTGGAGGTGATAGATATGTGCGAGGAACAGTTTAGCCATTTTTTGTGCCAATGGCAACCCGGGGCATGGTACAAAATGTGCCTATTTTGAAAACAAATTGATGACCGTCCATATGACAGCCTGGCCATTGCTCTCCAGAAGCTCCACAATGAAGTCCATAGCTATCTCCTCCCAGGTTGGCCACAGACTGCTAGAGGTCAGGGGGCTTCCCCATGGTCACACATATTGGACAGTCTTTGACATAGTCCTCTATTTTGTGTTGCATCTGGGACCACCAGAACTGTCTCTTGGCTAAGTGCAGGGATTTGAGAAACCCAAAGTGTCCTGCCTGTTTCACATCATGCTCATCACGTAGTACTTGGGGCCTTAGTGTGTGGGGCACATATAATTTACTGCCTTTCCATGCCAACCTATCCTGTTGGGTGAGCAATTGCTGGTGCTCTAGGAACCAGGAGTCAGTCAGCAGTCCATTTCATAACTGATGGGTTAACTCATCTGCACTAATGGCAGGCCATCGGGCCGAAACCCATGTGGCTTGTTGCGGAGAATGGGAATGAAGTGGTGCACCACCTCCTCCTGGCAGCTGTTATATTGAGGCATCCTTTATAGAGCATCTGCCATGAAGTTTCTTCCTGCGGGGATGTATTTCAAAGCAAACCGGGAGCATTGGAAATACTGTGCCCATTGCACCTCCTGGGGTGACAATCTCTGCAGAGTTTGGAATGCCCTGGGGTTTTTATGGTCTGTCCACACCTTGAACCAGATCATGAGGGCCCACTGGACCACAAAATTCTCCTTTTCCCAAGTGGCCCATGTCCATTCGGTTTCCGTAAATTTCCGGGACATATATGTGCATGGCTGTAATCTGCTCTGTTCATTCATCTGTAGAAGGATGGCAGCCACCTCCATGTCACTGGTGTCTGCCTGAACTATAAAGGCCTGTTCAAGGCCCAGATGCTGATTGTTGTGGCGTGAGGGTGGCGCAGCTCTGAACTTTAAAAGACGCTGGAAGGCAGATGCTCCGAATGCTGACTATCTCTCAAAGTTCCAAGCTCTGGACCTAAACCAGCAATATGCCACATGTGTTGAGGCTTCCTGGATTTCATAAGCTGGACTCTGGCACACAATGGTTCCAGATCAAAATTAGATGTATAGTCAGCGCTGGGAGCATCTGCCTTCCACCATCTTTTAAATTTCAGAGCTGCGCTGCATCCCACTGCTGCAGCAATCAGCCATGCCCTCCCTAACCCTGCAACAAGCTGGCCAGACCCATTCAGCTGATGCCAGCTCTATAGCTGCTCATTGGCAGAACAGCAGTAGCTCCCTGGCTCTTCTCTCTGTGTGCCACTGGATGCTCTGGGACAGCTGATTGTCATCTGAATCACTGCTGGCTATGATTAGCTGGCTTTCAGCATCAGCTGGGTTTCGACTCTGCTGCTGCTGCAGCCTCTCACTGTGTCAGCGCAGCTCCACTGTTGCTGCTGCAAGCTCTCACCATTGTCGTAGCCTCCATGCACCCACCACATCCCCTCACACATGGCAAACCTCAGACTTTGGCACTAGTATGAGTTGAGACATTTATAGCATTTTAGTTCCTAGTCTTTCACTTCCCTGGCTGTTTTGTGCTGTTCGTCCAATAATCTTAGTAGCTGCTAAATTGAATGTGTCCTTGTTCATTGCAGTGGGAGGCTACCAGTGACACTATAGTATTATTGTTGCTTCATATCAGTAGATGGTGTTTTAAAGGGTCAGATTCTCAGAAGTTCCAGATAAGTATAATATTAACTTTAGTCCATATTCTCTAAAATATATACTGAAAGAATGAGACATTGCTGTCTTTTTAAAATTTAACATTACTTTATTTCATTTTTAGTGTTGTCTTGAAAGGACTTCCACCAGGATCATATTTTTCAGAAGGAGATCACAAAATCCAATATACTGTGTATGACAGAGCTAGGAATAAGGGAACTTGCAAATTTTTGGTCAAAGTCAGAGGTAAGATCTCTTACCAGCTGAAAACAAGCACAGTCATTGAACTCAAACCACATTCACATGTTATTCGGAGATGTAGGATTGCCTCTCCTAGCTTCAGAAAGTGAAGATTCTTGAAACTGAGTATTTCAAAAAGAAGCTTTAATTAAATTGAAGGGAAACCATTAAGTTCAAAGCAACGTCTGAATCCCCTTAGGCAATGCAAGTAGAATTAAAGCAGTAGAGACCCCTTCCATTAGTTAGAATGCAGATTTTACCAATACACATGTGAGATGGTTCCTTTACCAACTGCCCTGAGAACCGGATAAACATACATTCCCATGGCTATCTTCCATTAGACATTAAAGTGAACCATCCCACATGGCCATCATAAAGCTTCCCCAAAAGGTGAGGGGATCTCAAGGTGCTTTGGTGCTAGGAAAGCAGTTGTAAAATATCAGTTGTCACAGGCACTGCTAATAAATTGCCTCCAAGGCCCCCCTCCTCCCAATTGAATGGCAGTATCACTTTTAGGGATCTGATAAGCTGCCTTCCTTAGAAATAGGAGAGAAACACCTGTGAAAAGATAAAAACAAAAATTCCATCATAGTATTTTAATAAGGTTTGTCAGGATATTGGGAGGGAATTTTTTTCAGTAAAGTACATGGTGTTTAGTGACCCATTCATTTTGAGATGAAGGTAGATGCTTCAAAGCAACTAAGTATTGGATTTTCCCCCTGTGGATCCTAGAGTCAAGGATTTCCTTGATTTCAAAGTGTTGTTTACCTTCTATCATGATGGGAACATGTGGTGTAGGTGCAGGTGGTCTGAGTGGTGAGATTACTTCTCGTTTGAGTAAACTAATGTGAAATACTGGGTGGACTTGCCTGAGTGTCTTTGGAAGGAGTAGTTCTACTGTTACTGGATTGATGACCCTAATGATAGGGAAAGGTCCAATGAAATTTGGCCCTAATTTCTTTGATAGCTGTAATGATTTTAGAAATTTTGTAGATAAGTATATCTATCTCCAACATGGAAAGTAAGGCGTTCCATTCTTTTCTTGTCAGCTTGAATTTTAAAAGCCTCTCTAGCTTCCTCTAAAGCTAATCTAACTACTGGCCATGTGTTTTGCAAAGTGTCCATCCACTCCTTAAGTGAGGGGGTAGTGGGTTCTTCTGTGGGTAATTCAGGCATGGGGTTGAAATCCTGTCCTGTTGCTACTCTAAAAGGGGTAAAACCAGTACTTGAGCGTATTGAATGCAACTTCCGCAAAAGGTAAAAGTTCATTTCAGTTGTCCTGTTGAAAATTAATAAAACATCTTAGATATTGTTCTAGTATAGTTCTCTCACATTGACTGTTAGTCGGCTTATGGTGCAAAAAGCGCAACCCCTGGGCAGTGCCAAGTAAGTTTGGAGGTGAATTGGACCCTCTGTCAGAGACATTTATCTGCAGGGCTCCATGAAGACAATAAATGTGTATTAGGAATAACTTGGCTGGACTTTTGGCAGTTGGGATCGTTTGGCCAGGTATAAAATGTGCCTGTTTTGAAAACAGGTCTGTTATGACCCAAATGACAATATTCCCCACACTTTCTGGCAGTTCTACAATAAAATCCATAGCAATCTCTCTCCAAGGTGTTGATGGTTCAGCTACCTTCTGTAAGAATCCTGGATTTTCCCTGGATGTGTTTTAGCTGCCGCACAAATAGGGCAGCTAGCTACGTTGCTCTCTATGTCCTTTTTTAGTGATGGCCACCAAAATTGCCTTTTAATTAGGTGTAAAATTTTCACAAAACCAAAGGGTCTAGCTCAGTGATGGCGAACCTATGGCACGTGGAGCCATTTGTCAGGGCACGCGAGGCGCTGCCTTGTCAGCTGGCCAGCGCGCATGCGCGCGCTGACCAGCTGAGTTCACCTTTTTAAAAGCTATTTTTCGCCTTCCCCAGGCTCCAGAGGCTTTATAGGAGCCTGGGGAGGGCGAAAAGAGCCCCCCCCGGAGGCTTCAGGAACCGTCCCTGAAGCCTTCGGAACGCTTAAAACCACCCTCCGAGCAAACCGGAAATGACTTCCGGGTTGCTCGGAGGGTCGTTTTAAGCGTTCCGGAGGCTTCAGGGACCATCCGAGGCTTCCCTGATGCCTTCGGAGCACTTAAAACGACGCTCCGAGCAAACCGGAAGTCACTTCCGGTTTGCTCGGAGGGTGGTTTTAAGCGCTCCGAAGGCTTCAGGGAAGCCTCCGGACGGTCCCTGAAGCCTCCGGAGGGCCTCGGGGGGGCGGGGGGCTCTTTTCGCCCTCCCCAGGCTCCTATAAAGCCCCTGGAGCCTGGGGAGGGCGAAAAAAGCATGTAAAAATGGGGGGTGTCGCGCGTTGTGCGTGCATGCGCACTGGGAGGGTGTCACACGTTGCATTATGGGTGCGGCACGCCCGCACATGACCCCCCTGCGCTCCCCCCACTTGTGACACGGGAGCCAAAAAAGGTTCACCATCACTGGTCTAGCTAATCTGGAGTCATGGCACCTTGCCATTAAGTGCAGTCTTTGGCTAGCTGGAACATATAACTTCCCTCCCACCCAAGCTAAGTTATCTTTCATCAGGCAGCTGGATTTGTGGCTCAAAAACCATTCATCAGTGGCCAAAGCTTGTTTGAAGGTTTTGGTGGTGTCATTATCCGTCAATGTTTGTTTGTTTGTTTGTTTTATTGGATTTATATGCCGCCCTTCTCCCAAAGGACTTTGCCTAGGATCTGGTGATTACTTTAGTGGCTAGCTGATAGTTTTGATATTTTAAATCTTTTTTCCCCCCAAAACGTTTATTGGTTTTTACACATATATGGGGAAAGGTAAATGGGTATACAAAAATTTTGGCAGCTCCCACACTGGTGTTAGTAATCCATCCAGCACTCACAGTTTTTACAATCTTAAAAACAAAATACAAAAGATAAGCAGAAAGCAAGATTTTATTCTATAATGTTAACCATGTGTTCATTCATTTTCCTTTGTCACTTTCTAGAGTATCACCAATTGCTATTTATTTCAAATACTTTTATTTTTGTGATCTGAGTCTTTTCGATATTGCTTCTTCCTCCCTGTCCCCAGAGGAGCCTTCAGCCCCCCTCCTTCTTATCCTGCACCATGCTGCCCCTCCCACTACCTTCACTATGTTCGTCCTCTAGGAGGAGAGAATTCTTTTTGGTGAAGGCTTCCACCTCATGCACTGTATTGATTCTAATCCTATTTCCCTTCCAAAAGATCAACATTCCTTCTGGCAATAACCATTTAAACTAGACTCCTTTATTATATAATTTCTTTGATAAGGAGGAATACTTCCTCTTTCTCTCTCTTATCTTTTTTGGAATCTGCTTAAGAATGGTGATTTCTTCATCTTTATATTTCAGTGGTCTCTCCCTTTGGGTCCCAAGTACCTCATTCCTTGTGGTCCTCCTGAGAAATTTAACATGTACCTCCCTTGGAACATTATGACTTCTAGCATATGTTGAATTTATCCTATAGACTAGATCCATATCCCACCACAGCTGATTTTTGTCTCTCTTAATATAGTCTGCTAAGATTGTACTCATGATATCCTTAAGGTCTTCATTTTCTGTCTCTGGTAGGTTCTGGAATCTAAGAAAAAAGGACATTCTTTCAAATTCTATTTTTGCCAAAAGGTTTTCCAAGTCTACATTTTTAACTTTTGGGGTGTGTGTATTTTAATGTTGTATGCCGCCCTGAGTCCTTTGGGAGAAGGGCGGCATATAAATCCAATAAAAACAAACAAAAACAAACAAGCAAACATTTCCCTTCCAGATTGTTTTAATTTCTTCCCCCAGCCCAGCCGCTCCCTCCTCCAACACCAAAATCCTTTGTTTATTTTCTGCGATATGATGTTTAACATCTCTGAATTCTTCTTTGAGCGCTGTCATTTCTTTTTTCAAGTCATTCTGCCCCCTCATCAGTTCTTAAAACATTTGAGTAACAGATAGTTCTTTTGATCCCTCTCCCGACCCCTCTTGCTGTAACAATGATGTAATCTTTGTCTGTTGCATACTGGGACTGGAGGAGGCAGATGTGAGGGTTGAAAGTGACTTGCCCGTCAGTGCCTTCTTTGGCCCCATTTGTTTAAAGTTCAGAGATGTCAGTCTTTTTCCAAGGAAATGGCGTCCGAGGATTGCGCAGGTGTGCCGGTCCCCAAAATACAAAACAAAGACGAAAGCGGCCGTTCACAGTTCACAGTTCCAAGGCACCGAGGCAAACCAAATGTAGGATATCTAATAAGCAAAGTTCAGTAGAACCACATTTCAGGGAGGGGTCTCGGTTTCCCTCAGAGAGAGTAATAAGGCTGAAGGTGGTTTTGAAGGGCAGGCTTCATTTATGATTAAACAAACAAAGAAGGGCAGGCGCCATCTTAGCTCCTCTTCCACTGGGAGAAAGAAAACAGAAATCTCTATCCAGGTTTTTAAAGAAGAAATGGCTCCACAGTCATTCCTGGCAATCGTGATAAAGATCTTTCACCATTGGCTAGCTCAAGTGATGGCTCAGCCTTTGTTGTCTCTCTTTTAAGGGAGATCGTTCAAATGCCGCTTATTCCGGGGGTGGGTTAGAGGAAAGAAACACACCCCTCTAATCTCCATTCAAATAGGATGAACACAAAACTTACAGAAGTCTGCTGCTTTTCCTTTAATCAATCAGAGAGTTCAGGATGGGTCCCCCACCACCAGGATCCTGCCGCATTTCTCCAAGTACATTCTCTCCTCCGGGTCCATTCGGCAAAAGGGCTGGCAGCGCAGTGCTGTCCCTCGCCCCGCCTCTGCTCCCTGGCTCCTAGGCGAAGCTGAAAAGCACCCTTCGGGGGGCTTCAGCAAGCTGCCCTTTGGCAGGGTACCTCTTCAGGGCCCCCTGTGCTCCTTATGGAGCCAGCCAGGGAGAAGAGCGGCAGACAACACGTCCATCGCCTTCAGGAACCGGAAGTCATCTCATTGCTTGCTGATTATTTTGTACTATGGGTTTGATTATGTCTGGCTTCGTACTATTGTATTGCAATTTTCTGGATAGTGCATCTGCCAGAAAGTCCCCCCCCCCCCCGGGAGATATCTGAGCATAAACTCAAACCATTTAAAGTACTGAGCCCATCATACTTGTTTTGGGAGAGTTTCCTTGGGGTCTTTAAGGCTTCTAAATTTTTATGATCCGTCCAGACTTCAAAAGGGATCTTACTCCCCTCTAGGAAATGCCTCCAGGTTAAAAGTGCCCACCAAACTGCATAAGCTTCTTTCTTCCAAATGGCCCACCTCTGCTCACTTTCATTCAATTTTTTTGATTGGTAAATATATGGTTGTAATTGGTCTTGCTTATTTTTCTGAAGCAGGACCGCTCCTATTGCCACATCGCTGGCACCTGCTTGTATTATGAATGGTTTCTCTGTGTCCGGGTGTTTTAGAATTGGCTCTGCTGACAACAGCCATTTAAGTTTTTCAAATGCAGCTTAGCATTCCATTGTCCAGTTCAAAGGCTGCTTCAGTTTTGGGTTATCCTTTCTCTTTGTTTTTAAAAGCTTGGTGATGGGGAGAGCAATCTGGGCGAAAGTGGGGATAAAATGGTGGTAAAAGTTGGCAAATCCTAGGAAGCTTTGTAGCTGTTTACACGTACAGTTCCCAATCAAGTACTGCCTGCACTTTTAAAGGGTCCATTTCTATGCCATAAACCTTCCCCCAAAGGTGAGGGGATCTGAAGACGCGTCGGTGCTAGGAAAGCAGTTGTAAAATATCAATTGTCACAGGCACTGCTAATAAATCGCCTTCAAGGCCCCCCTCCTCCCAATTGAATTGCAGTATCACTTTTAGGGATCTGACAAATAGCTTCCTGAATGTGCTCATCAGGGCCAATATTCAGAGTTACAGTTCCAATATATCTGGAAGGCACTATACTAGTACAGGCTTTTGTAGACCACACAGTAAACAGGAGCCAGCCTTTTTAAAAACATTGAAGATAATATGTTGATGCATTTTGTATGACTGAACTAGTACTCCATAATCTCTATTACATATAGTGCTGGGATTGACTGTGGTTATCTCTTGAGGATAGCAAATTCTCTCTCAGATTTAGATAAGTATACCTTCATAGTTTAGCACAGTAATTTGTCATATAATTCTATAAAGGATTGAATTGCTGATCAGATCTGAGCATTGCATTCTGTTTATTAATGTGATATGTTGTGCTTAGGAAATAGAAACAATGCAATTAAGTTTGTAGTGGAAATTCCCATCGTAGCAAAGAGGTATAACTAGTGACATTATTCTGGCTTTAGGATCACTGAGAGTTCAGCTTTATAAATGATAGCCCTGTATACAGGATTGTTACCTAGATAGTCTTATTATTATCCCGTGAATTAATTAATTAATATATATATATATATATATATATATATATATATATATATATATATATATATATATATATATATATATATATATATATATATATATATATATATATATATATACTACTTATTAATTAGTTAACTACAAATAAATAATTTTTCAAGAAGGTACTAAATTTTCATTTTGATATATTGGAAGTGATGAATTCTGTTATTTTGTATTTAAAGTTAGGCGCTGTGGAATATTGAATGCCCCGGAGAATGGCTACATAAAATGTTCTGGTGATGGAGATAATTATGGTGCAACTTGTGACTTTTCCTGCATTGGTGGGTACGAGTTGCAGGGAAGTCCAGCAAGAGTCTGCCAGTATAATTTGGGCTGGTCAGGAACAGAGTCAACCTGTACACGTACGTGAGTAATGAATAAATCCTGTAAGAGAGAATATAGATCAGGATTGTGTGCATTATTTGAAACATAGCTTAACCTAATACCCCTTCAAGTTTCTTCAAGTTTTTGTTAACATAACTTACATGTAGATTAATAGGATATTATTTTTCCAATAAGCAATAAAAAAAACCTTTATTTCATGTTGTAAATAGGTTGGCAAAATGGTAGTCAACATAATAGTATTGCATTTTACTTTTGTATTCATTGTATTAAAGCCAAGAAAGTTCTCTTTTTCCATAGATCTTCAGTGTTAGAGATCTATGGGAATTTATGGGGGGGGGGGGAATCTATAAATATACTTTCTGTTTCTTTCCTAAAGTTTCCTCCCATTATAATTCTAAATTATTTTTTAAACTTAAAAAACAAATGATGCTGTACTGTTCAGAATTGGAATGAAGAGCTTTGTGGAACACACTCAGTAAAAGGTTACCTGGATTATGAAAATTCACGGATGTCCTCTAACTTGAGAATTTCTCTTCATCCCATTCCTTTTCTGTAGATTTCTTGGTCTTTCTAGATAAATGTTGATTGTTAAAAGCCATATAATAAAGTTTAGCGATATGAAGGGAGGGGTAGATTGAGATTTTATTTCTATCTCTTTTTTATTTTTTTATTTTTATTTCTAAGATTGGGAACTCAAAGGGAAAAAGGTCTTCCAAAGAATGTGTGGTTGCTCACATAGCACTTGTCTGCAGTTGCTTAAATTAAATGAGACTTCTCCTGGGATTGTGCTGCTGAGCAATCCAGGGGAAAAAAAGACCCAGCTGCTTTAAGAAATTGATGGCTGATGCTGCATCAGCAAATTCTAACTTTCCAAAGCATCTTTCCTCTTTCAAATGCAAAGCTCTACATCACCAACTTAAAAATAACTTCAGATGTTAAAAATAAATTACTTCATTGGACGGTGCTGTGGTCTGGATTTGAAGAGGGGGAAAAGAGGTTGGAGCCTATTTCTGGCACTCTCATAGAGTCTGCTGAAAATGTATACAAAAAGGTTGATCTTTCTCCAGGAGCTGGAAACACTTTTTAAACTTTGGCATTTTTCTATCCTCTTTTCTATGTGATTTGTTGTTTATTTTTAAGTTTCTATATGAACATGGTGGCATGGTAGCATGATTAATTTTTTTGTATATCTTTCAGCGATGAATATTAATATTGGTGTGAGGACAGCAGCAGCTCTTCTAGATCAGTTTTACGAAAAACGAAGGTTGCTTATTATATCCACTCCTACTGCATCCAATTACTTTTACAGAATGCAGCTGGGAATATTGCAGGTAAAGAAAATTTTATTATACATAAGTGAAATTTAATTCTACTCCCAAATTAATATAGATGGACAGTGTCTTTAATAGTATTTTCTCTTTTATTTAATACACATGATAACCTGGACCTACATACTCACAAAGGGCTGATTAATGAAATGAGTTCCAGTTCTTATTAAACAATGAAGGTTCTTCATAATAGATTCTCATAATTTCCCTTTAAATTCACCCCCTACTTTGCCACTACTCACTCTGTTCTAGAAAGTCTTTAATCCATTCTAGATTGGATGGAACAGGAACACAGGGGGCACAGACGAATCAGCAAAATTGATTCCTCTTCTGACCCATTGCTGCAGTAATTCAGCTTAGAAGATAATGGTCTTCATACAGTTTGGAGTTATGCTAATTTTTTCCTCTTCAAAATGAGTCCAAATCATTTTGGCAGGCATATAGATCCCCACATATAAATCCCCACAAATTAATAAATGGTTCATATACAGAATGAAATGAGCTCTTTGTTTTGGATACGGGCCAAAATGGTTCCAGGAAAAAAATGGTCTTAAAAGTGTATGGGATTAAACAGAATTTGGGTGTGAAAGTAAATTTATTGTCCATTTCATGTGTAACCCCACCTTTTTTGACAAGCTTTCAGAAGTAAATAGTTTCCTAAGTGCTAAACTATTTCACAATTAAAGGTAAAGTTTCCCCTCGCACATATATGCTAGTTGTTCCTAACTCTAGGAGGTGGTGCTCATCTCCGTTTCAAAGCTGAAGAGCCAGCACTGTCCGAAGACATCTCCGTAGTCATGTGGCTGACATGACTAAACCAGTGGTGGGTTGCTAATTTTTTTACTACTGGTTTGGGCGCTCTCCTGGGTGCTCTTGCACATGGCGCTTTTGCACATACATAGAAGCATCCGGGCGGGTGGGTGGAGCCTCCTGCCACCGCTACTACCAGTTCGCCCAATCTGGGCCAAACCAGCAGCAACCCACCTCTGGGCTAAATGCCAAAGGCTCATGGAAGTCTGTTACCTTCTCACCAAAGGTGCTTCCTATTTTTTCTACTTGCATTTTACATGCTTTCGAACTGCTAGGTTGGCAGAAGCTGGGACAAGTAAAAGGAGTTCACTCTATTACATGGTGTTAGGGATTTGAACTGCCGAACTGCTTACCTTTCTGATCGACAAGCTCAGCCTCTTAACCACTGAGCTATACCGCGTCCCTATATTTCACAATTAAACATGTTTAATAAAATTACTCTATTAATGTTGCCTGTGTCCAATTATATTTGTACAGGGTAAGGCAGATAATTTAGATGGAAATAGGCAAGAACTACAAAAAGGGCTGAAGTATTTTTTAATCTAAAGCAACAAGATAGCATTTGGAAGGGATTGAGGCAGATGCCTCACTTATAGTGGAATATAAGATGAGGGAGGGGGTACAGCACAATCAGACTTGCAAGATTGTTATTATAGCCAATATCCATAAAAATAGTTTTAGCCTTCCTGTGAAATTGGGCCTCTTATGAATGGCAATTAGATAGGTTTGTGCAAAAGCCTTCCTGACCTCAGCTACCACCTGCTCTTTGAGCAGAGCTGTGAATCCAGGATGATCCCAGATTATGGTTCAGTCTTGACCAGAGACTTTCAACTTCATCCAAGACCAAAGATGAAAACTCCTCAGATGAAGGAGGCTCAAATAATCATAGCCATTTGGTTTTTCCATAATTCAACCTGACCCCGTTCCTCCCTATCCAGACCCAAACAACCTCATTTCATTGCATCAGAACATTGCCATCAATACCGGGAAGGCACAGGGTAATCATCTGCATATTGATGACACAAGACCCCAAATGGATGAATGCCCCTCCCAGCTGTTTCATATAGAGCAGTGGTCCTCAACCTGTGGGTCGGGACCCCTTTGGGAGTCAAACGACCCTTTCACAGGGGTCTCCTAAGACCATCGGAAAACACATATTTTCAAAAAAAAATACGGAAAACATTAAATAATTTTATGTTTGGGGGTCACCACAACATGAGGAACTGTATTAAAGGGTCGTGGCATTAGGAAGGTTGAGACCCACTGATATAGAGGTTAAATAGGCAGAGTGAGAATGTTGAATCCAGAGGTACTTTACAAGTGAGGGGCAATGAAC
This sequence comes from Natrix helvetica, assembly GCF_964273705.1. Lineage (NCBI taxonomy): Eukaryota > Metazoa > Chordata > Lepidosauria > Squamata > Natricidae > Natrix > Natrix helvetica. Next base: position 62,879,730 of record NC_138550.1, read on the forward strand.
CAACCACAGAGGGAGGAGAGCCATTGCAACAGTGCCCTTCCAAATCTTTGCAGCAGTCCAGAAGGATGGTTAATGGTATCAAAAAATCATTAGGATATCAAGGATATCAAGGACTACAAGGATGGTTGCACCATCTCACTCTCAGCTCAGACACCCCAAAAAAGAAGAAGGTATCATTGCCATCAATTAGTTGGTCATATAAAGTTTTTCAAATACAATAGTCCCACGTTAGAGATTATCACAAAAACATTGTATAGATGCTTTTCATAATTAAACCAATTGATTATCTTCCTATTTTACATAGCCAGCACAATGTGGTTTAGATCTCCGGCATGTTACAGTGATTGAATTGGTTGGGGTTTATCCAGCACAACTGGGAAGAATAGGATTAAGATTGATGTCTCCTGCCTTGGCTGTACAACTCAGGTAAATTATATAGACTCTAATTTTTTTTTCAATTAAAGTTTTTTATTTTTTCATTTTCATAACATATAATCACATGTATACTATTACATAACCAATATCATATTATATTGTTAAATGTTTACATCAATTCATCTTACCAACAACTCCCCAAAACCAATTATTGGCTCTTCTGCTCTCCATACACCATATTTGTACTTTATCCATCACTTTCTTCTCCCCCCCTCTCTCCTCCCCATACCTCCTTCCCTCTGTCATCCTTCCCTTCTCAATTTCCCCTTCCTCTCTCCTTTTCCTCCCACCCCTTACCACTCCTCATTTTCTCCTCCTCTCCCCCCCCACTTGCCCTCTCTCCTATCTCTCTCTTCTTCCCTTGCCTTTCTCCTCTACTTCCCACTCTTCGTCTCATTTACTTGGCGTATTTCAGTTTCTTAGAGAGCTCCATTTTACGTATGTTGATGGTATTTATAATTCCTTTTCAATATACATATTTAATTTTTCTCCTCCTTTTTAGTAAAAAAACCCCCACGATATAACAGAAAATTATACATATATAGTCATTGTGCTTTTAAACCCTCTCCCCCAACCTAATTTTGGTCGAGATGTAGACCTGGTTACAATTCCCAGCTATTCTCATCATTATCTTTATATAATTATACATCCTTACATGCCCCCAATTTGTGATTCTGACTTTTTATCACAATAGTTTCCCATTGTAGATATATTTCATGTTCCCTCTCCATTTTCCCATACCTTGGATTAGATTACCCTTAATTGTCTTCTAGATGGCAATCTTCACTGTTCAATGTTCGTTAGACTTCCCTTAATATATTATATAAAATAACAAGCGGTAAACATCTCACTTTGTTCATCATCTTAAAAGTTCTATGTATGTCCATGTTTCATATATTTTGACCCATGCTTAGTTGTCCTTCTATTGTCATATTCAGTCAGTTTGCAACTCAGCTTAATTATCATATTAAAAAGGTGGCTCACAAACCTCTGCTTTACAAGCTCCGCATATCAGTTTCATATTTATCCATATTCCATATATATTAACTTTTATTTAGCTATCTTTCCATTATCATTGTCAACTTCTAAAGCGTTGCCATGACTATTATCAGGCTGGCATGGGGCGGGGGGGTGGGGAATTTCATGCATGCCTTCGGCTGGAGTCGGATCTCATGTCTACAGTCTAGTTGGAGAAAATGAATTATGATGCAGGACAGAAGGGAGGGATTACAGGGATAAAGTTCAAATGCAATTAAGCGGAAGAAGTTTTGGCTCCACCGGAGTCCATGCCAGAATATCAATCCTAATAAATGATTGGATTTCCTTTGAGATATGGTTGGAAGCTCGTAAATTAATTAAGCCGTCTTCTGGGAACTTCACAGAGAGCCAAAACTGCTTCTGCTTAATTGTATTTGAACTTTACCCCTGTAATCCCCTCCCTTCTGTCCCGCGTCATAATTCATATTGAGCCCATTGGACTTGTTTGGGTGATAGTTTCCGTGGGGTCCTAAGTGCCTCCAGATTTTTGTGGTCGGTCCAGACTTCGAACGGTTTCTGGCTCCCTTGCAGCAGGTGTCTCCAGGTTAGCAGTGCCCATCTCACTGTGAAAGCCTCCTTTTCCCATGCGGTCCATTGTCTCTCTGTGTCTGTGAGCTTGCGGGAGGTGTAGGCGCAGGGTTGTAAGCTTCCTTGGTTGTTTCTTTGGAGTAGCATTGCTCCCACTGCCACATCGCTGGCGTCTGCCTGGATCACGAAAGGTTGCTCGGGGTCAGGATGCTTCAGGACTGGCTCCTTTGCAAACATTTCTTTTAGTGTCTTGAACGCCTCTTGGCAGGTTAGGTCCCATGGTAGGGGTTGTCCCGGATGAGGTTTCATTCCTGGGCTCCCTGTCTTCAAGAGGTCTGTCAGGGGTTTGGCAATCTTCGCAAAGGAGGGGATGAATTGCCTGTAGAAGTTCGCGAACCCTAGGAAGCTTTGTAGCTGTCTGCGGGTGCAAGGGGGATGCCATCTTAGGACAGCTTGCACTTTCTCTGGGTCCATCTCTATTCCCTCATTCGACACTCGGTAACCCAGGTAGTCTAACCGTGCATGGTGGAATTCACATTTTGATACCTTGACATACAGGTTGGCTGCCAGAAGTTTCTCCAGTACTTGGCGGACCAGCAGTACGTGGTCATCCATGGCCTCCATGTAGATAAGGATGTCATCTAGGTAGACAAGGACCCCCTTGTAGAGATGCTAGTGCAGCACCTCATTTATTAACTGCATTAATACCGCTGTGGCCCCCTGCAGCCCGAAAGGCATCACTTTGAATTGAAAGCTCCCTAGGGGGCAGTTGAATGCTGTTTTCCACTCATCTCCCTCTCTGATACATACTCGGTAGTATGCTTCTCTGAGATCTAGTTTGGTGAAGAATTTCCCCTTGGCCAGATGAGACAGCATGTCCTTCATGAGGGGAAGAGGGTATAGGTTGTGTATGCACACCCCATTTATCCCTCAAAAGTCCACACACAATCTCATGCTTCCATGTTTTTTTTTCTTTGAAGAGGACTGGTGCCGCGCCCCGTGGCTTGGCTGGCTCAATGAGCTCCCTTGCTAGGTTTTTGTCTATGTAATTGCGCATCTCTTTTTGTCTTTTATCTCTGTAATTGCGTGAATTACATATCGCACTCGGCCTCGCTGAATACTTCTGCGAGGTCCTGACATTCTATTGGAATCAGTTCGGCCTCTGGGGTTTTGTCGGATGTGGTTGCCAGTTGTTCTCGTGGGCTTTCTTGGGGGATTTCCAGCATGGGTTGTGTTTCTGCTTGCTGGTGTGGGAGGGGTTTGGGGCCCCTTGATATCCTAAGTCTGCGGGTACCCCCTTGCCACCAGATGGTCGGTCCCCACTTGTCTAGCCAGGAAAGTCCCAGTATGACTGTGTCTGTCATTTTGGGGCTATTATGAATCGAATTACTTCCCAATGGTCCGCTAGTTCTAGCCTCACTGGTTCAGTTAGGTGGGTGGCATAGGCTCCTCCCATTAGGGACCCGTCGACCTGCTCAAACCAGATCGGGTAGGCCAGTCTTTTTGCTCTGATCCCCAGTTTCAGGACTGTGCTTAGGTTGATCAAGCACCTTGTGCAACCTGAGTCTATTAGGGCTTGAAAATCCCCCTGGTTTCCTGTTTTGGGGGCTGTGAGGCATATTGGAAAAAGGAAAGGGTGAATGGATTCACTCACCATTGGGTCATTTTCTCCCTCGTCCTCGCTGTCATATGATTCGGGCGACTGATTGTCATTGCCTGGGGTTCCATCACTTTTGCCTGAGGGGAAAGGGGCCTTTGTGGCCTGGAGGTCTTTCCCAGATGTGTTGGTGGTCCATTTGGACCCTCGTTCTGGTCGTGCCCTGGGCGGTGGGTCTGGCCTTGGTTTTGGGCTGGGGTTGGGCATGCAGCTGCCATGTGGCCCATCCCCACGCATCTGTAGCATTTGAGTGGACTTCGAGGGAGGGCTGGTCTCAGAGCCTGTTGTGGTGCTGTGGATCCCCGCCGGCTGGGTGGTTTCAGGTCAGGTTGACCTCTCTCTTGTGTGTCCAGTTGTTTGTTATGTCGTTGATGCGCAGCCTGCTGTCGACTTTTGTTGCTACTCGGAACTACTCAGAGAGTTGATTTGGGATGTCGCAGTGGGGGCAGTGCTACTCCAAAGAAACAACCAAGGAAACTTACAACCCTGTACCTACATCTCCTGCAAGCTCACAGACACAGAGAGACAATGGGCTGCATGGGAAAAGGAGGCTTTCACAGTGAGATAGGCACTGCTAACCTGGAGACACCTGTTGGAAGGGGGTCAGAAACCGTTTGAAGTCTGGACTGACACAAAAATCTGGAGGCGCTTAGGACCCCACTGAAACTATCACCCAAACAAGTCCGATGGGCTCAATACTTCAACCATTTTGGTTTTGTCTTAAAGCACATTCCAGGCGGGAGGAACTTCCTAGCTGACTCCCTCTCCCGCATGCCTCAGTACAAATACGAATGGGAGCACGTAGTGGACGCCATCATTCCCTCTACTCAAACAGCTGCCCAAGTAACCACCAGGCGGCAACGCCATGACCAGCACGGCCAACCCGCAAGCAACCTAACCACAAGACTCAAAACTGAACTGCTAGCAGACACCTGGTTCCAAAACAAACAACACATCTTGACGAAAGAGATGACCTTGCATGGAAGGGGATGAAACTCTACATCCCAGAATCCCTACGTACCCTAGTTCTCCAGAGGAGTCACGACGCCAAACCGGCAGGCCACTTTGGGTTCCTAAATATTTTACACTTAGCCCGGAGGCAATTCTGGTGGCCTGGCATAAAGAAAAATGTGGATAGTTACGTGAAAGGTTGCACCATCTGCGCCACAATGAAGAGATGACCAGGAAAAAACCCCGGACTGCTGCAAACAGTAGCAGAGTCAACGAGGCCTTGGGAGGAGATCGCAATGGACTTTATAGTAGAGTTGCCAAAAAGTGGGGGAAACACGGTGATTTGGACTGTAATAGATCTCCAAACAGGCATACTTCATACGCTGTAGAGGACTACCCTCGCCTCACAAGCTGGCTAAACTGTTCGTGAAGCATGTCTACTGACTGCATGGAGTACCTCGAAGAATTATCTCAGACAGAGGGGTCCAGTTCACGGCTAAGTTCTGGAGGGAGTTCCTGCGGTCCATTGGGTCATCTCATGGTCTTAATTCAGCTTTTCATCTGAGCACCAATGGGGCAGCAGAGAGACTGAATGCCATGATAGAGCAGTACCTGAGGTGTTACGTGAACTATCAGCAGTCCAATTGGGCAGACCTTTTATCTTTTGCTGAGGTCACGTACAATAATGCTGTTCACAGTAGCACAGGACTCATGCCATTCAAAGTAGTGAGTGGCATGGACTTCGTCCCAATGCCTGAGTATCCAAGGGATCCTCCCTCCTCTGTCAGCTTGACTGATTGGATGTCGATGCTGATATCAACCTGAGAAAATGTCAAAAAGGCACTGGCTAAAGTGGCACAAACCTATAAGAAACAGGCAGATAAACACCGGGTTCTGCAACAGCAATTCCGAGTAGGAGAGAAGGTTTACCTCTCCACAAAATATTTGAGATTAAAACTTCCTAGCAAGAAACTGGGGCCAAAGTTTATGGGACAATTCCCCATAGTAAGGATGATCAACCCAGTTACAGTGCAGTTGAAACTACATCGATCGTTGGGGAAAATACACCCAGCGTTTCATAGTAGCCTCTTAAAACCTGTGATCGGGTCCACTCTATGGTCATATGGGGCCAAACCCATTATGAAGTTCAATGAATCCTCGATTCAAGGTGGCACAGCAGACAACTCCAATACTTAATCAAGTGGAAGGGCTACCCATTATCAGAGGCATCTTATCCAGGCTCTTATCAATATCCAGGCTGATCGCCTCATAGAAAAATTCCATGCAGAAAATCCAAGCAAGTCTGGAGGAGGGACACATCCTTAAGTTATATACCTGTACTCAAATTGTCTTTGTGTCACACAGGTCGCTTTCGGGAAGTGAGGGGACCCGGATGTCAATGTCTAAAGCGTTGCCATGACTATTATTAGGCTGGCATGGGAGGGGAAAATTCCATGCAAGCCTTCGGCTGGAGTCGGATCTCATGTCTACAGCCTAGTTGGAGAATATGAATTATGACGCAGGACAGAAGGGAGGGGATTATAGGAGTAAAGTTCAAATGCAATTAAGCGGAAGCAGTTTAGGCTCCACCGGAGTCCGTGCCAGAATGTCAATCCTAATAAATGATTGGGTTTCCTTTGAGATATGGCTGGAACCTCATAAATTAATTAGGCCGTCTTCTGGGAACTTCACAATCATATTCAATCAGTTAGCAACTCCATTTTTTTCATATTTAGGGATAAAGCCCTTATCTTAACTTTATATTTTCTCATATGATAGTTTCTAGTTATCTGGTTTTTTCCTATAAGTCTTTTGTTCCACTTCTCTGTTCCTGTCTTCTCCCTTTTCTTTATTTTGACACATCCACTCCCTTCAATTTTCCACAGATCACCATCAAAAGAATATTTTATATTTCTTTTGGTTGGGGCATAATCTCCTACTTCAATTTTCCTTATGCCACTAACAACCTCCAAAATCACTTTTGTCTGCTTTTCCCCCTTTTGTTGGGACAGCTCCCCTTTTCACAATTTTCCCTACACCACTGCTGGGACCAAGGACGTCTGCTTTTTATTTCCCTCCATTTCCGCTTCAATGTCTTGCCCCCCTTCTTCTTTGAGTTCTTCTTTAGCTATCTGCTTCTCTGGATTCAGAATTCTAATTAGGCTTGATATTAGTGATTTATGCATATTTTTATAATTTCATATAGTTCTTCAAATTCCCAGTTTTCCATGATGTCCAGTTCCAAAGTTACAGTTAGTTATACAGTTATGTAATTCTTATTTCAGCTTTCTGTTCCACCTTAAATTTATCTGCTTCAGTTGCGATGGTGAGAAACGATGTGGGCCATCCTAGTCTTTTGTTCTTCCTTAATGTCCAGTTCCAAAATTGAAGTTAGTTATACAAATTTTTATTTCGAGATTCTGGTCCACTTAAATTCAAACTGGAAGAGAAGCTGGGGCCATTTTAATCTTTTGCTGAGTGAAAAAGGAGAAGAAGAAAAAGCAAAAAAAACAAAGCAAAAAAAAACCTTTGTATTTCCCAGTTTTTGATTCTGTTATTATTCTTTCCCTTACTGGGTCCAGTCACTTGTAGCTTACTCACAATATATCACTTGGAACAGATTTGCGATCCACCAGATTTGGGTATTTTTGTTTGCCTCCTACTTTCCCAAATTCTGATTTATGGCAGTTGGTTAATTGAAACTTCCCGCACAGTCAAAGTTAAGTTATCAGTTATCAGTAAGAAGAAGTGGCTTTTTTGGGAGTTAAGATATATTAGTTGGAAAGACTTCAAACAGAATAAATCCTTCAGAATAAATCCTTCAAAGTATTTGGTTTCTATTTCAAATCCAAAACCAAGTTTAGAGTTTATATTTGAATGGGTTTGTCATTTCTCTGCTTTCTCCTTTCTGTCCGAAATAGTTTCAAATAAAAACTTGGGGGGGGGGGTGTTTCAACCCTCCATTTTTCCTTTCTTTCTTTCTTTTTGAAATAGTCCTGATCTGACCATCAATATTATGTTCTCAAAATTTCTTTGCCTTTTCCAGGTTTGATTTATGGCTGTGGGTTAGATAAATTTTCTTACCCGGTCTTTCATCTCTTCCACTCCCCTCCTGTTCCATTTGCTTTGACAAAAAGTCAGCATCTTGTCAGCCATGTTGAAGGCTGCTGCCCTGACTCCGATTCATAGGCAAATCTCTGACCTACAAGGGACCTGTTTCTTCCCTCTAGGTCTGATGAGATGCTGCTCTTCTTTGCCCCCACCTCCAGTGGGGGTTCTGATCCAAAGGATCTCGGAGATGGTTTGTCAGACAAGGTTCATGTGAGACTCTTAGGAGCCCCCACCCCCCACGTCTGTCCAGCTGGAGAACTTCCTGTCGAATCCCATATAGATTCTTAATTGTAAGAAAAATGTCTTCTGGCTGTTTGTCTTTAATGTCTTGATTAGATTTTAGAGCAGGGCTTTATAGAATAAGATTTTTTTTAATACAAGAGGATTCGTTATATTAAAATTAACATGTTCTTTAAAATATATTCTTTGTCAGCGTTCCAAATAGTATCCAAAATTAAATCAGAGTCCAAGGCAAAGTATTGCTCAAAGTTCCAATTTATTAAGAGAGCCATGTTGGCACATCTGGGCAAATCCGAATCTGAAGCTTCTTGGTTTTCCCCACCCAGGTTAAAGTTCATGATCTTGCCCCCACACCAACAAGTCTGTCCAATCTTCCACTGCCATGCTAGCAGTTCCACCCATCCAGTTCTGGTCAGGTGCAGAGGTGCCAAGGCAAAGGATGACCTTGGCTTTCTAGAAAGGAATTTTATTTTGGCTACATAGCATTTTACCCCGTACTATCCCCCCTCCCAATTCTCCACCATAGAAACAGCATAGTAGAATAATAGAAAGTGTGGCAGGCCAAAGATCCAAAGGGAACATGACTGCAGGCCTGACATTCTTTGCTTCATTAATTTGTGATAAATTGTTACATTCTGTTCATTGCACAGATACTGTTGTAGCATGCTGAACTGTGCCTAAGCATATATCTCTCTTCCCTGCATTGTCAAGCAACTGTGGGAAATATAAATGGTCTAAGTTCGGTTTTTTTTCAATATTTAGTGCTGTAAATTGTTTGATTGAATTTCTTTTAAATATCATATTTCAAGGTCATAATTTGAAATTTCTAACATTATGGCTTAGTCCTAATGAAAAGCAAACAGTTTCCTTAAACTGTAAAGCATCAACCTTTTTCCCTACCCTGTTTCCCCGAAAATAAAACCTCCTGGATAATAAGCCCAATCGGGCTTTTGAGCTCATGCGCTAAACTAAATCATCCCCTGAAAATAAGCCCTCCGTGAAAATATTGCAACATAGCAGCAGCCATGAGGTGACCATGCTCGTCGCCTCCTGCACCTCAAAAATAATAAGACCTCCCCCAAAATAAGGCCAAGTGCTTATTTCAGGGGTCAAAAGAAAATAAGACCCTGTCTTATTTTTGGGGAAACACAGTACTTAGTAGTACAGAGTTATATTTCAGCATAAGGACAACACTGATTTGTTTTTAAAAATGTTCTCTGACCTTTGGTTATAGAATTATATAGCTCTCCTGGAAATCTATACCAGTTAGTGTACCTAGGAAGTATTTATGCAATTAAATATTTTCTAAAGCAAGAATAAAGTGAGCATGCTTACTGTCTAAAAACAAGATGGAACATTGCTATTAGAATTTGAAATGTACTAGATATGCAAGGTAAAAATGCAATGTGAGGACTGGATTATCTTTGCTTGATATTTAACAATTATATCTGGAAACTATGTTAACTCTTTATTGTACTCTCTAAGGAAAAGGAATATTACTGTACCTAGGAATGAAGATCAATTTCATCCATACATAGACTGGAGAAGCAGCTTCAGGAAACTTGTTGAGTCACTCTTTTCCAAATAATGGTCAGCTCTGTTGATGATTGTTTTGGATAAAAGAGAAGAATAACCTATTGAGGCTTCCTGCTTCAGTGAGAAACCAAGGGCAACTAAAGGAGGGGGTAGATATGAAGAAGTATTCTTTTTTTCCTGTCCTACCCTTTTCTTTGCTTGTCTTACCTTTACCTTTACCTTTACCTTTTATTTCGATTTTTATACCGCCCCCTCTCCCCAAAGGGACTCGGGGCGGTGTACAGTCAAGTGAAATAGATAAAATAGACTACAAACATGGAAACATAAAAACATAGAAGAGGAGGCAATACAACACTGACATGTTTAGTTTGTAAGCTGCAGACAGAGACTGATACATGCTGCTTTGGGATACTTTCTAGATACAGATGTCTTGAGAGGCCCTTGAATGACCATGAGCATGACCATTAGCAGGAGCAGTGATCAAGAGTGCATGGTAACTTTTTTTGTTAAAAAGAAGGGAAGTTGTTAACAAATTTGTTTCTTTTCATACCCTCAGGTTGTTACTTCGTATCCCTCACTATAACTTTTATATGGTAGTAGTTGATAAACATGGTGTGGACAAAGAACGATATCCTTTTCCAGCAACCCCTGCTGAACTCTTTGCGCTCATTGACACTTTCCCTTTGAGAAAAGAAGAAATGAAATTGCAAGCTGAAATTGGCCGGTCTTGTCTCTTTTAGACTAGATATGTTCAGTATTTTCGCTGTCTAAATTTTTCTGGTGCTACACAAAGTGTGAGATTATGAAAGTTACTGCTGTACAGAACTTTTTTCTTGTATGTACAGTATGTATATATGTATGTATCTGTGTGTGTGTGTGTGTGTGTGTGTGTGTGTGTGTGTGTTTAGGCTATGGATGTTGCAAACTTTTTATTTAACCATAAATTATACCTCTTTATTTTCTGGTGTGAAAGGTTGTTGTAATGATTTTGAATTGCTTTGGTTAATCCTTGCAGAATATTAGTTCCCATGTAAATGTTTTCATTTCTTTCACAGATCTTTTATTAATAAAACATTTTTGCATTTCACAGATTTAGTATTTACATTAACTGTGTTACAAAACTGTTTGTTTTTCATTCAGCAAAAAGACTCCAGACAAAGTTTAAAGGAGTCTTCACTGATTTCAGTCAAACAAAACATGACTGATGAGGGATTCATTGTTGTTATGCAGCTCACAAAATGTTCTCTTCTTCTCGCTATAAAGCTTCATTGGGATATAGGCAGTCCTCAACTTACAATCATTCATTCATTGAAAAGTACAATGGTACTGAACAAAGAGACTTTCTACTTGTGCCTAAACTTATAGCTGTTTCAGCACACCTATGGTCATGCCAGGCCTTCTTACCAAGACTGCCTTGCACAATTTGGAGAATGAGGATTCCAAAGCTGCCCAAAGTCACCTTGCAGCTGGATAAGTGGCAAACAAAGTTGATAAATAAACAATGCATTACAAGAGCAGGCTCCATTCTCATGATTGTTTGGAAGCCTCATTTTTCTAAGTGTGGAATTTGGAGAAGGGTGTTTCCAAAGAATCATGAGAATGGAGTGTGCTTGGAGAATGGTGCAAGGCAGCCTTGGTAAGCAGGCCTGGTGTGGCCAACAGCGACCTTACATATGTAAGCAAAATGGTGAAGTGGAGCACAGCAGATCCTATGCAACACAGGAAAACTGGGGCTTTGTAGAATGGTGCTAGGGTGTCAAGATGCAGTGTGGGACTTCAGTTTAGTTTAGTTTACTTTATTGTCATTGCACCTTGTAGAACAAAATTAAATACCATCTTCAGTGTACATTAGAACTATAAAAATAAAACACAAACACACATCCTTCACATTCTATACAATTGAATTGAAAACCCGATATTGTATTAATATTGCACTATACCAGGGGTGGCGAACACGCGGCTCGCGAGCCGCATGCGGCTCGCGGCCAAAATAAATGAGGCTCTTTGCCTCTTACCATTATTTAGTATACTGTGGCTCAGATCGCGCGCTAAACCCGGAAGTACGGTCGACGCGACAACGCTTGCCTCCGTTCCACCAGCTCGGCTTCCGTTCCCAGCCGAGCTGGTGGAGCGGAGGCAAGCGTCGTCGCGTCGACCGTACTTCCGGGTTTAGCGCGCAATCTGAGCCACAGTATACTAAATAATGGTAAGAGGCAAAAAGCCTCATTCATTTTGGCCGCGAGCCGCGTGTTAAGTTAAGATGAAGTCTTAAGTTAAGATGAAGTGGAAAATGGGTAATAATTAGGGGAATGGAGACTTTGGGTTGTGGAGTCCACTTTTTAAAAAAAATACAAAAAAACCAGCCCTTAGAACTTGAACTTTGCTAATCAGAATAAAATGCTAAGTAGTCAGAGGAAGGTTGTAGCAGTACTGTCAGTCACCTATTGCACCTCATCATGAATCAAGTATTCTATATTTTAAAAACTTATATCTTAGTTACTAGAGATCAAAGTGTCCAAGGAAATAGATTAATTCAAATGCAATGAATTAATCATTATACTGAAGTTAAAAGACAAGCAATTATCAGAATGGTGGCTATGGCAGAGATCTTTCTAAATTTTTAACATTTCATTTAACTTAAAATACTGGAAGTTGGAAAAGATTGGTGATCTGCCAATCATTTGTAGATATACCAAACCCATAGAATCACAGGGTTGGAAGAGACCACAGAGGTGATTGTTCAATTTTTTCTTTAAATAAGATTAAGACAATTTGCTTTGTAATCCAGTCTAAGATTAAGAAATGCTGCTCCTCTATATCTTTCTTTTGAGTCTTGTATGATTTTGAATCTTGCTCCCCCACCCCACCACCCAGCTTCCAGTTGGTGCCATTTGGAATAAAACATTTATCTTAGATAATATCTAAGTTTCAAGGAATTGTTCATTTCATTCAATAATTTGTTATAATTGTTTTCAAATGTATTATTATTATATCCTATTAAATAAGAGTTCTAGATATTTCACTATATTTTTCTCATATCCCAATCCCCCTTTTCATGTTTTTTTTCATTGGAAATTGAATGCCTTATTATCTTACTTTTCATTTAATTTTTTATCTCTAAAAGGTAGCCAAAAATCTTTGGATTCTGCCATTAGTATCTTATGGAGCTTTGTGTTTGCATAATCGTTACTACTATATCATTTGCATAGCATTTCATCTTGTAGCTCTTTCTACCTGAATCTTTAGCTGAAATATTTGTTTAGCTTTTCAGTTCTGGCCCGCCAGGACCTCCTAACCCAGGGGTGTCCAAACTTGGGAACTTTAAGACTTGTGGACTTCAACTCCCAGAATTCCCCAGCCAAGTTTGGACACCCCTGTCCTAACCAATTATAAATAATAAAAGAGAAAATGCACATCCTTGCCTTTGACTTTCCATATTAAAAGATTGTAGAGATTATTCCATTTACTGTGAATTTTAACTTGTCAAAAGCTTTGTGTCTAAAAATATTTCCGTTGCCTTCCGTTGCAGCTCTAATGGGTTTATAAAAATTTATAACAAAAAACACCTGACTGAGCATGTTATATTATGTGTTTAATATATTATTGTTAAAATTATATGCTTTTGTGTGAGTGTTTGTCTGTTTTGGCAGGTCACTGCGTGGTGTGGCTCTCTGACTCTCACAGTTTAAAATTTTGGCTCTTTTTGTCGAACTTGTTCGCCACCCCTGCACTATACAGTAGAATTCAATATAGTTACTGCCCTGGGGATAGAAGCTGTTTTTCAGCCTAGTTGTCCTTGTTTTTATTATCCTGCACCGTCTGCCAGATGGTAATAGTTCGAAAAAAGGGTGCCCAGGATGAGATGGATCTTTAAGAATGTTTTGACCTTTCTTAAGACAGTAGGAGCTATAAAGCTCTTCCAAAGAGGGGAGAGAGAGCAACCAATGATCCTCTGGGCAATGATGTTAACCCTCTGGAGTGCTGTCCTATCTGCCACTATGCAACTGGCAAACCATACATAGGTGCAGTAAGTTAAAATACTCTCTATGGTGCAGTGGTAGAAGGTCACCAGCAGTTTTTCATTCAGTTGTTGTTTCCTGAGAAGTCTCAGGTAGTATAATCGCTGTTGGGCCCTTTTGACCACTGCTGCAATGTGAGTGCCCAGGTCAGGTTCTCTTTTTGGATGATTTGTGGGGCTTAAGGCAGCATAGATCAGGGTTGGAGAGATAGGCAAATGGGGGAATTGTAATGCCCCTTAAGTCATAAGCTCTGTTTGCCAGGTTGGTGGCTGAGATTTCCTGGGCTATGGGAGCTTTGTAGGCACTGTTGGGCTGAATGGGTGACTGAGGTTTCCAGAGGCAGCTGCAACTTTGCTGCAGGACTCCCCACTCCCACCCCACACCAGGCCTCCCAGAATCTTCCCCAACTGGGAGTGCCAGGACTGAGCGAAACCATCACATGGCCTCTCGCTTAATGACTGCTTTGCTCAACAACTGATATTCTGGTCCCAATAGTGTCAGGAAGAGTACATGTTCAACATAGACACAGCCCAGGTTTTAGTGTGATAATTCAAATAAAGTTGGAGCTTTAATATAAAGGATAATATATTGTGTAAAACTTTTCTGGCAAGTAATTAGAGAGTTATATTACAGCATACACTTGCAAGTCGGTTTTCAAAAAACGGATTCATTGATAAGCAAATGGGATACTGATTTGTATGCAGGAAAAATTAAAATTGCTTCTTTCAACCACACAGATCAAATGGATGCAGATTGATTTATAATTACATTTAAACTTGAATGGCCCAATTTTTAAAATCTAGTTTACTGGATCAAGTCTAGATAATCTAATAGTGTCTAATGACAACCAACATTCAGTTTTGTTTTCCATTAACTACTGCTAATTTTACAATTTTATTGTAGTTTTAACATTAGAATGACAATATTAAAAAACAGCTTTCTGGAAAACATTTGAGCCTTTTATTGAAGAATTGGAATGAGAGATTCCAATTCTCACTAGAATGAGAGATTTATAAATTCTTAACCATTGATACAGATAATTTATCTGTCTTCCTTCTTAGAGAGACTTTCATTCCCAGTTATACAGCACTGTAATTAAATAGCTTTTTAAGTTTTGAAAAATGTGAAAACAAAATCTGTACCTTCTCCATTTTGACATTTTAGTTCCAGTGAATTGTATGTATTTTTAGGACTGTCTTTTAAAATTAATGTATAATGAGATTGGTAATATGTATAATTATAATGTTCAGATTTGATTAGTGGAATGCTAATTGCCTACTTGTGTATTAGTAAATGTCCATCATATTGAGATGCATGTACTCAATTTATCAAAAAATTAATAAAGAATAGACCTAAAATTCTAATATTCTAATCTGAATGAAGCAATTAAAACTATAGAATATTTGAAGATGATATGGGTAAGAATCAGTGATGGGTTGCAGGTGGTATGCCCCGGTACGGGGTTTACCGGTGCCTGCCCAGAGCACCGGGTACCTTTCCGGTACTGTGCTCCGGAGGGCCCGCCCGCCCGAGCTCCTTACCTGTATTTGAGCTCTTTGGCGCTTCCGCATACGTGCACGGAGTGCACAGCGCCTGCGCGACACTCCAGCTGGAGCATCGCGGAGGCTGGAGTGTCGCGCAGCTGGAGCATCGCGGAGGCATCTCAATAGGTAAGGACGCAAGCTCGTGCTGCACGCATGTGGGCGCGCACTGCTCACGTTCATGTGGTGGATGTTGGGCCCTGTTGCAACTGTACCAGTTGCAACGGGATCTGGAACCCACTACTGGTAAGAAGATTAGATACTTTTAGGCCTACTTGTATGATTCTTCTTTGTAAGAAATAAGGTGCTTGGCTAAATAATCTATAATTAGGTTTATTATGAGTAATGACCCATATAGAGAAGATAGAGTGGACTTGTTGGAAATAACTATCAACCAACAAAAACTGGGTCAGTGAAAACAAAGAGATTTTATTGAAAGAAAAAGAAAGCAGTTTGCAAAGTGTAGTGAATCTCAGGCTACACCTTCAACATGAAGTTTTGAGCCAAGAGACACACTTGTTAGATTTCGAAACGTTATATTATATATCGTTTCATCCCAATGCCCTATTTCCCTCCTCCTTTGGGTCTATTGGTTATACCCTCTGGAGTTTTAACTAATCCAAAATGCCTGATAATAAATTATCTCTTTCCTTTGTTTACTCAAATTACTTTCCACTCAAGACGTATCTATCTGTACCTGTCTCCAAGCTTTCTAGTATTAAAGAATGCACATAAAAAATGGGAGTGAAAGTTTCTACATGAGAAGATGGCATCCTTTCTTATGCCCACAAAGATCTTAATTCTTAGTATTGTAATCATTCTAGTCATATACCGTATTTTTCAGAGTATAAGACACACTTTTTTTCCTCAAAAAAGAGGCTGAAAATCTGGCTGCATCTTATACATTGAATACAGCATTTTTTGCCTCCCGAAACCCCGCCTCTTCACCAAAATGGCTGTGCAGAGCCTGTAGAAGGCTTTAACAGAATTCCTGGGGGCTGGGGAAGACAGAAATGAGTGAAAAATGGGCCATTTTTTGCTCATTTGGGGGGGCACCCCACAGGAGCACTCTGCAGGCCCGCTAAAGGCTATTCGTGCCTTTTTTTTAAAAAGGGGGCCCATTTACACGAAAAACGGGCTGTTTTGGGGAGGTTTGCAGAGTGCAAAAGCTTTTTTAAGAAAAATTTGCCTCTTCAAAACCTTGGTGTGTCTTATACTCCGGTGCGTTTTATACTCTGAAAAATATGGTAATCTAACTACATTGTAAAATTTAGTCATATACTTTAACTTAAATTTAAATCTTCCTACAACAGACAGATTCCTTCCTTTGTTTTCCTAATTAGCTCCTATTAATAGTACAAAAGGTGTATGGATTGCTCTGGTATAGTTAAGTGCCAATTCTTGGAGAAAATGGGGTGTAAAAGAAAGAAAAGGATTTATGAAGGATTTAGATCTTAATGCAGGAAGTATACAATTGATTTCATACATACGTTTTACAAAGGTATACGTTTTGCAAATGTTTAACAATTAAATGCTTAAAAGGAAAATACTTTTATAACAACATAATATATTTCTGCAATAGAACAAATGTTTATAGAATGATAAGTTTCCCTTCATTATATTTTAATTTTGAATTCCTGTATAGTTTTATACCCCTCCCCCCCATAACTGCCCATAAAATATTTTACTAGCATAGCTTCTTCTCATCTCTGTCTCTTTGGCATTAAGGAATGTTCCTTTAATTGCGCCTCTTTCTAACAGTATACTTTCAGCATGTGTTTCTTAAAGCAGAATAATGTTTATATGCATTTCTATTCTATACATACTATTTTATTTTTGAACTTTCTTATTTCCTACAGACTTGCTATTAAGCACAATACCATTTTGTGGAACACATATGAAAAATGCCTTTTTAGTTTTGGTTATTAAGATGTGTCATAGCTATTTTTTTTCAGTTAAAGTATCTTGACCATGCATTAAAATACACATGAATTTTTAACTGCACACAAAATAAGACTTCACTATAGTTACACAGACAACAACCCAACTTTCCATAATTCATGTATCTCAGTGTATAAATAAAAGAAGTGCAATATAAAACAAACATAGATGGGCAAAAGACTAGTGTGTATTTCAAAAGTATATATTATTTAGTCATTTTTCATAGGATTTCTTCAAAACTGCAAAACATCAAGCAATTTATCTTAATATGGAACCTATGATTATTGCTTTCTAAAAAGAATAATATTGTGAAAATATATTTACTATCTCTTATCTTTCATATATCTTAAAATTTAATGAGATTCAGGAGCTTGTGAATAATGGCAGAGTTATAAATGAAGTTTATGAGTTAAGAGAACATTCTGCCTTTTGATATTTACTTGTGGATGTAGTAAGTGCTGAAAATTCACTTTCATGAAAACATGTTGATGCAATCAGTAATAGGATTCTTAATTTTGATTTAATGCATATTATCTGAGAACTTCCATCAAAAAAACTTCATTGACTACATTCAAGCTATTCAGGGAATATTGGTTTTTCATGAAACATTATTTAAAGATTATTTATACACACTGTTCATATCCAACTTAAATATTTCCAAATGACACAATTATAATAGAATTGAATAATATAGAAAAAATCTAACTGCTTTAACATAAACAAAACGAAATATTTTGTTGTGAAAAAACAAAAGCTTTCTTCTACATCACCAATACAATTAGATGAATGCTAACAGAATAGAATTCTGCAGGATAATAGGTAAACCATGCAGTGTGTGTAATTTATTGCTACAACTGAATTATACTACTGAATTTGTTTCAGAATTGTGTATGAAAAATAAACAGTACCTGATTTATTTAAAATCTGTATTTAGAAGGAGGGTACATGTCAATTATTCCATATTCTTCAAAACAGCTAGTCTAAAGAAAGTAACCCAGTAGGCAATTGGTTCAAGTTCAACAGTGTCTTATGGCAAAATGCAAGCCTGGCTCTGGAGCAGGGGTGAAATTCAGCAGGTTCTGACAGGTTCTGGAGAACCAGTAGCAAAAAGTTTGAGTAGTTTGGAGAACCGGAAAATACCACCTCTGGCTGGCCCCAGGGTAGGGTGGGAATGGAGATTTTGCAATATCCTTCCCCCAGGAGTGGGGAAGGAATCGGGATTTTGCAGTATCCTTCCCCTGGAGTGGGATCGGAATGGAGCAGAGGTGGGTTCCTCCCAGTAAGGTAAGGTATGGTACACCAGAAGAGATAGTGAAAATCTGCCATACTGGATAGGACCAGTAGTAATAATGGTGGCCTGGCCACGCCCCTGAACATGTTCTCCCATCAGAAGCTTCATCAGAAGCTTTAAAAAAAAGTTTTCCCCCCTGCCAGTTGAGGCAAGGGGAAAAAAGCTTTAAAAATAAAAGAGAGGGAGGGAGGGAGGGAGGAAGAAAGGGAGAAAGAAAAAGAAAGAAAGAAGGAAACTCACTTTTCAGCTGGGAGATTCAGCAAAGGAGAAAAACAAATGCTGTCACTTTAAATCGGAACTGAGCATGCCTGGGTATGGAATTCTGGGAGTTGAAGTCCACAAGTCTTAAAGCTGCAAACTTTGGAGAGTCCTGCTTTAAATTGAAAAGCTGCTCAGAAGGAGATTTGCAAAGTGACATTCAGCAGTTTGCTTCTTGGTTAGCTGAACAACAAACTAGATAAAAGAAAGGATTTTTATATGGTTCTATGTTTTTGAAGTTTTGGGGTTTGTGCAATATGGGCTTTGTGTTTGGATGATTCCCTGCTTGTGTGAATGAATGGAGCCAAACTTTCCATAGGCTCATTAACTCATTATCTCTAACTGGCAGGAATGTGGAATGAGCCTCAGGTAAGTTTCTTTGTTAGCAGCTTTCTGGGAGTAATATTTTATTGGGGGGGGGGTTGATTACCACAGAGGGAAGGGAGAAAGAAAGAAAGGAAGGAAGGAAGAAAAAGAAAAACAGCACAGCAATTTAGGGCTAGAAGGATACTCAGAAGTCATCTAGTCCAACCCTCTGCTGCAGCAGGAAACCATACATTGTCTGGATTATTTTGGTGCCTCTAACAAAGAGGAAAATTGCCAGAAATGAGAAGGAGTTTACTAGGACAAGGCTGCGATGCAGAGGAAGGCAGAGATAGTCCTTGACTTATTACTACAATTAAGCCCAAAATTTTGGTTGCTAAGCAAGAGCATTGTTAAGTGAGCTTCACCACATTTTACCCAATCCATGACATCTCCTGGTGAGTGACATAAAGTTGACCATGCCCACCAGGTCACATGATCACCAAACCACACCCACAAAATAGGCCACACCCACAGAAGAGGTAGTAAAAAGTTTTGAAACCCACCCCTGGAATAGAGATTTTGCAGTATCCTTCCCCTGCCACACCCACCAAGCCACACCCACAGAACCGATAGTAAAAAAAATTGAATTTCACTACTGCTCTGGAGATTCTGCATTGAAGGATGGAAGGAGAACCCATCACTTTCCCCCTATGCTCTCTCTTGCTCTCACTATTGCCTTGATCTCACCATTGCCCTTCCCCAAGGCAAGCAAACTTGAAAGATCTGTACACTGTTTTTTAAGCAGAATGAAACAGTTGCTGCAAACCACAAATGGGGGGGGGGGGAGAAGTTGAGGATTTCTATTCAGTATGCCCCACATTCTGGTCTACTCTTTGAAACTACTATCGTCAGTCAGGTAAAATGACTAACATTCTATTTGTGGTTTAGAAAATCTGCTGCTGTTAAATACTCAGCTTTTATTTCATTGTTATAAAATGGATGTACAAATCAAAAAGTGCAGAGGACATGTAAGTTGGTTGCAAAGTAAAAGATCATAGCCTTCATTTAATTTTTTTCCTCAGCATTTCTGTGTATCACTACATAGAAATGGACTTGTTGTAAAGTCCATTTAAAGTGTGCTGCAGCTGGGGTGATGTTACATTGGAGCAGTTACAGGGGAATGAGTCTCCGTTCTCCATGTCTGATTTTTCGTGTCTGGAGGCTGTCAGCAATGTACTTGAATGCGCAGAGATGGACAAAATGACATTAGAACTAAAAGAAAGAGAAGAATCGGATTTCTATAAAGTATGGAATAAAATTTATAAGTGGCTAGAAAACAGAAGCCAAAACAGAAAATAGAAAATATAAATATATGGTGATATAAATAATTAATAGTATAATTTTTAATACTACTTGTTGTTATAGTATAGGACAAGGTAAAAGCAATAGGAAGGCAATGCAGAATGGAGAACTATAAAGGCTAAGCAGGAAAGCCTACAGAAAGCTGTATAATTACTTCATATTGTTATGTATGTTTTGTTTTTTCTTGTGTTTTTCTTTCTGTTTTTAAAGATTAAAACATTCAATAATACATTATTTAAAAAATAAATAAAGTGTGCTGCAGCTGCTGAAGAAGCCAACACAGTCCTAGGCTGCATGAACAGCGGGATAGAATCAAGATCACATGAAGCGCTAATACCACTTTATAATGTCTCATAAGACCACACTTGGAATATTGCATCCAGTTTTGGTTGCCACAATGTAAAAAAGATGTTGAGATTCTAGAAAAGAGAGCAAATAATAATAATAATAATAATAATAATAATAATAATAATAATAATAATAATAATAATAATAATAATAATAATAATAATAATAGGAATTGGAGGCTAAAACACAAGGAATGGTTGCAATAATTGGGTATGCCTAATTTAATGAAGGACTAGGGGTGCATCATAAGTGTTCCAATATCTGAGTGGTTGCAACAAGAACGAGAGGGTCAACTGATTCTCCAAAGCACCAGAAGGCAGGACAAGCAGTGTCCAATGGATGGAAAGTAATCCAGGAGAGATCCAATCTAGAACTAAGGAAAAATTTCCTGACAGAACAATTAATCAGTGGAATCAGCAATCAGTTCAGTGGTGGGTTTCTGCCAGTTCGCACCAGCTCCGGAGAACCAGATGGTGAAAGTTACCGATCCGGTGAGAAGAGGTTCCACCTGTGGACCCGGAAGTAACTTCCGGAATGCCTGCCCCGGCCCTGTCGCTTGCTCGCTCCCCCCCACCCGCCTGTCAGCACTATCCTAGCCCTATTCGGTGTCAAGTCCAATACCTGGGAGTGGAGGTGGTGAACTGAGAAGCATGGAGAGGTCCAGTGGCAAAATACACCAGACAGCTGAAAGCTCAGGAGATTTTTCCTGGATTCCCCTCTGTCCTCCGATCTCCCAAAGTACTTTCCCCAACGTGTGATAGCTTTATACTGGATTCACCTCTGTCTTGCCTCCTCCAATCTCACAAGGTTCTTTCCCCAGAGTGCAATAGCTTTCTACTGGATTCCCCTCTGTCTTGCCTCCTCTGATCTCCCAAAGTACTTTCCCCAACGTGTGATAGCTTTCTACTGGATTCCTCTCCGTCTTGCCCCCTCCGATTTCCCAAAGTATTTTCCCCAACATGTGATAGCTTTCTACTGGATTCCCCTCCATCTTGCCCCTCCGATCTCCCAAGGTTCTTTCCCCAGCATGCAATAGCTTTCTACTGGATTCCTCTCCATCTTGCCCCCTCCACTCTCCCAAGGTTCTTTCCCCAGTGTGCGATAGCTTTCTACTGGATTCCCCTACGTCTTGCCCCCTTCGATCTCCCAAGGTTCTTTCCCCAATGTGCCAGTGTGCGATAGCTTTCTACTGGATTCCCCTCTGTCTTACCTCCCAAAGTACTTTCCCCAACGTACGATAGCTTTCTAATGGATTCCCCTCCATCTTGCCCCCTCCGATCTCCTAAGGTTCTTTCCCCTGCATGCGATAGCTTTCTACTGGATTCCCTCTGTCTTGCCTCCTCCGATCTCCCAAGGTTCTTTCCCCAACGTGCTATAGCTTTTTATTGGATTCCTCTCTGTCCTGTCTTCTCGGATCTCCCTAATTTTGGCCCCTAATCTTCCAGTTGTCTATTTTTGGGAGGTTTTCCCCTCTCTTCCCCCCCTTCATAGGAGTCCCAAAAACTTTTGCCACATGGTTTGGTGGTGGTGGTCATGTGACTGAGTGTGCATGAGTGATGTCAAGTTGGTCAATACTCGCCCGGTCACATGACTGCCAAGCCACGCCCACAAAATAGTCCACACCCACAGAATAGGTTCTAAAAAATTTGAAACCCACCACTGAATCAGTTGCTTCCTGAAGTTGTAGGTGCTCCAAAATTGGAGGATTGAACTATCATTTGTCTGAAATAGTATAGGATTTCCTGCTTGAGCAGGAGGTTGGACTAGAAGACCTCCAAGCAGTGGTGATATTCAGTCGGTTTGCACCGGTTCACTAGAACTGTTCGTTAAATCTTTTCTCAGTTCAGCAAACTGGCTGAAGTCTCGCCCCACCTTCCCAGCCTCTTCTCCAGGCAGCTCATCTTGCATCCAGGTTACTAAGCTGCTTTGTGCTGTGACATCACCTGAGGGGAGGGGAGCAGGAGCAGGGAGGATTGCTTGCCCCCTTTCTCTGCGCTTGCGCTGTTGAGAGTAGGCAGGAATGAGGACCAATGAGAATTCTCCCTTTTGTCACGCCATTGGTCTCTGGGCAGAATCTCCCTTGACTTCACCCACTGTTCAGTCTTTTAGGAGGGCGCAGCTCAAGGGGGAGGGTTCATGGCAGCCCCGGAGGAGAGTGCGGACTTCTTCTCTCTCCAGATCCTACCTGGAGATGGGAGCTGCAATGGATGAATAAAGTGGAGGCACAGCCCCACAGCCTGTGAGGTCTCTGAATTGGCTGACTGTGGAGTCCTTCACACACACACATTTCCTGGTTGGGAGTGCCCCTCTCCCAATCATGTGGGGTCACTGCCCTGCCCGTCCCTCCTGAAAGTTGCCTTTTGAGCCCTTTCTGGCAAAGGGGCTGCCGGAGGGCAGGTTTTATCCCAGTGGTGTGGGGTTTTCTGACACACCACAAATAGCAGTTGGATTTGATTCAAGAAGCGCTGTTGTGGATCTCAATGGGAGGAAAATCAGAGGGGACGAAGTAGGAATCCCTTCCCTTCTTCCTTCCTCTCTTCCTCCTTCTCTCCCTTCCATCCATCCTTCCTTCCTTCCCTCCCTTCCTGAGGCAATCCTTAGGATACTCAGACTATGAAAAACTAGATTTTCCCCTGAGGAATATTTGAAAAAGAGCCTTTCCTGGATTTTATCTCTTTCCGCTGCAGCCTTTTGGCCTCCAGGTTCCTCCCTGACTGTGGGAGATACCCTGGCAATGGGGCTGACCTTCCCCTCCCATTACCCATGAGGCTCTCCCTCTGGAGTAGACCCAGGCTGCCCCTGCAAATCAGATAATTTCTAAGCAAAGTCTCTAAGTGGTGTTATTCAGAAATAAGTTATCTGCTCAGAATCAGATATCACACCTTACCCAAGAAAGTGCAGGATTTTTTTAAAAATTCCCAGTCATGTGTATTTAGAATCTGTTGCAATTATTAATCAGCCTGGTGCCTTGTGGAGACATACTTCGGTTTATACAAAAGACTGACACATAGACTTCAAAGAAACACATTTCTCTCTGGCTGTCCTTCAGCAGAAGGGAGTCCATTGTAGATAACATTTTGACATTCCTTTCCTGGCCGTAATGAAGGGGAGGCGTTCATCTCTATCTCTGGCTTGTAACTACTTTTTATAATCATGTGTAGAGTGTTGTTATGTATGAAATCATAATTTTCCCTTTTGCTATTCCTTTGTTTGCCTTCTGTAACCAACCACTTTTGTAACCAATAAAAGGGACGTGTAAGTTTAGATTTACGCGCTTCCATCCCGAGAACACACTGCGTGTACTCTTATTTGGCTGGTTTCATGGAAGGCCCCCCAGTGAATCTTACAAGAATCTGAGTTAAATGCCTAGATTGAGATTGATACATTCAGGAGATGCTAGTTTAGGTCACAGGTAAATAATACATAAAATGTTGAGAAGGAATCAATGTGTGTGTGTGGATAAATAAGATTATTTTAAATGCTATGTCTTCAGTGGAAATATTCAAATAAATCCTCAAGGAAGAAAAACTGATTGTTTTAATTTCACACATGATGGTCTCTCTCCCAGCTTCAATTTCCTATCTATAAAATGGGACCAATATCTGTATTTCACAAGGTGTTACAGGTGATGGGAATGCAGATTCTCCACACTTGTGCACAATAAAACGTCTGAGAAAATGCTAAGTTTCCTTAAATTTAGAGCTCTTTTTTCCTGAACTTGACTTGATCTATGTTCACCTGAATGCAGGATGCATTTTGGTTTGGAGAACAGTATCACCTCTATGTCCCAAAGGTGCTTTTTCAAGAGGCAGCTGGACTTTCTGGTTTTTCTTTGAAGAAGTTTCACCTTTTGGATGAGAACACGTCTGGTTTTCGGGGGGGGGGGATGGACACTCCCCAAAAGTCCAAGAGTAGATCTACAGAAACCAAAGGGAGATGCAAGAAGTTGCAGGAGGGGAAAGAAAAGGCCTGGAGAATTACTTTCACCCATCTAACAGTTGCTGTGGCTGTTTTCTTTCACCTAGCCATGCTTTTTTTTCTCTGCCTTACACAAACACACACACACACACACACACACACACACACAAACTCGCCTCATGCCTACATAGGAATTATAGAGGAGGATGAGGATGGGCAGAAGCTAATCACTCTCCAGTTCCAAGGACTAGGAGCCTCTGTGATGTCATGCTGACTCTGGACAAGTGTGGAGTTAGAAGCGAATTCAAAGATCAACTAGATTCCGTTCACACTCTGTCTGGTGATTGATTAGCCATTCCTGCAGAATTTGCATAATCTGTCATTGAACGTTGGGAATCCACCTCCCTTCTAACCTGGCTGCATTCGATCCCAGAGTAAAAATACCAAATGCCACTCAGGGTTTGGGGAGCAGATGCTTCCCCTCCTTTAGTTTTTGAAAAAAGAAAAAAAAGACGGAAATGAAAAGTTTGAAAAGTGATTTCTCTGTCACCAAAAGGACAATTGCAAAGCATGAGGGTGGAGCTGGTACAGAATGGAAGAATTTTACTTGGCTGTGTAAGAAAAGACACAACTACCCCAAAGGAAAAGCCCTACATTAATAAAGAACCTCTACGGAAGAGAGAAGCAAAGGGAAAGAACACACAGGCCACTAAAAGTAAAAAGACCACCACCTCCATTTCCCCCCTTCAAAACTGTCAAACTACAGCCGGGGTCTCAGACACCTTTTAGTGTCTCAGGCTAAAAGGATCCAGTCTTGCAATAGGAAGCCTGAATAACTTCAGCTGTTGTGAAAAATGGAAACTTAGAATCCAGCCTGTCAATTCACAAAGAAAGCTTACTAGCCACATCAGACTAACTAAAGATAGGGGGATCATAGGATTCATTACATTTGTTAAATGATTAAAAATCCAAGAAAACCAGCACATTAGACTCATTGTCAGTTCCCTTAGGGGTTTTGTGTAATGCACCATGGGAGGATCAGTATAATGTTGCCTGTTCCATTCCTGTTTTGATAGCCCCAGCCGCTGCTTCTGGTGGCCCTTGGACAAGAGAACTGAAACTTTATTGGTCACTTTCCCAGCCGTGCCCTTGCAGCATACCATTGTTCCTCCAGTTTCACCTTATGACCTTCTTCACCCATGTTCCCTTTGGCTATTATTTTCCCCAGAAAAGGCACAAGGGAGCAGTTGCATTAGCAAGAGCTTTGGGAGGAACTCCTCCTGCTTTCTCCTGTTCTCCCTCCTTTCCCTTAGTAGTTGTCATTTGTTAAGCAAGTTGACAGATCACTAAACCTTCCATTCGATCTGTCCCATCCTTTTTCACCCCCACTTTAGAAAGTGTGATTGGTGATTGTTTCCATACCAACCTGTGATGGTTGGTGGCAGGAAAAGACATTGACTGCTCTCCTAACTTCAGAAAGAATCTGGCTGCACGGTACCTTTTCTGACTAACATTTAAAAAAAAACAGGCAGAAGCTTTTCTGATGAAGTGAGATAACAGTTCACAAAAAGCTTCTGCCTTTTGATAAAAATGGCTAATCGGAAAAGGTGCTACCAAACTCATTTTTGATACTATTAGACTAACATGGCTTCCTCTGCTACAATGTCTCTGTTAAGTTTGGAGTGAGAATGGAAACGAAGCCAGAGTTATCTTGAGCAAACTCTTTATTTCAGCTCATACGAACAACAACAGCCTAGCTGACAGTGCTCCTTTCATACGAAGCTGTCAGCCGTTCACCCAATCAAAGTATTTTCCCACTTCAACAGCGGACCTCAGTGAGAACTTCAGCCACTAACTTCAGCTGCTCATTTCAATACGTATCAGTCTCCTTAATTTGACACTAAAACAGTTAGTAAAAACAATGTTGGTCATCAGCTTCATTACTATAGTGTGGGGGTCTGCAACCTGCGGCTCCGGAGCTGCATGCAGCTCTTTGGGCCCTCTGCTGTGGCTCTCTGTCGGGTGATCTCACCATTGGCTGGCCACACCCCTTGCCCTCCCCTCCCAGTCACTCCTCACCTAGCCTGAGAAAATAAGGGCAACGGCAGGGGATGGAGAAGTGCCTGGGGCTGATTCTCCAGTGCCTCACTCTTGTTGGAGCTTCTTCTAGGACTTTTTGGTGCTGGGCATGCCTCGGTCACTGGGGGAGACGCACAATCTGCTCTCCACCCCAAAGACACTAGCCCAACCCAGCCATGACTGATGCTGGCCTCGCTATCACAAGCATTGGTGGCGTGGGAATGGGATCTTGGAGGACAGGACGACAGAAAGGGGGATGGGCCCACAGCACCCAGCTGTGGCTTTAAAACATGCACAGGGGACTTTCACTGCCTGGAGGATGCTTTTCAATGAAGGGGTGTGTGTGTGTGTGTGTGTGTGTGTGTGTGTCTGTGTCTCTTCTCTCTTGAAAAGCCAGCAAGCTCTTCTTGGGGCTCTTCACTACTTCTTTTCTTTCTTCTTGGTAACTTTTAGGAAATCCAGGCTTGCTGAAGAAAGAGCATGAGCTATGGTGGAAGTTTCCCTTTGGGCGAACCTCCTCCTCCTTCCCCTCCTCCTCTTGCGACCCCCTGGCCTGCTGTGGTGGGGCCGGGAGGGTGTGCACAAGCGGGGAGACCCTCATCAAGTGAGTGCCCGCCCACTCTGTGTGTGTCTTTTCTGCGCTTTGGCCCAGCCCAGCCACTCACTTGAGGAGGGTTTCCCCGCTCATATGCACCTTCCCAGCCTCGCCACAGCCAGCAAGGGGGCTGTGAGAGGAGAAGGGGGAGGAAGAGAGTCGCCGGAGTCTTAGTACAGGAGTGCCCTGTACTTGCCTTCGTGTCACATTTGTGCTCAAGGCAGCCCTCGCCTCCCGCCATTTCTGGCTCAGAGCTGTAAGCCGCATCCTGTTGCTAGGGGTGAGTGGGGCAGGGTCACATTGTGGCTCCAAGTTGTAATGGGCTACAGGAGGAGGAGGGGGGTCCCCATCTCCCCCATTGTGAAGCACGCTAAAGTTCACTGTGCTGAGAGACACAGAGAGATAGACACAGAGAGGGGGGAGAGACATAGCTTGAATGTGGGACAAACTATATAAAATATATACACCATCATCATTCTGATACTGCTATTCTCTATAACAGTGATGGCGAACCTTTTTTGGCTCGCGTGCCACAAGTGGGGGGAGCGCAGGGGGGGTTGAGTGCGGGCGTGCCGCACCCATAATGCAACGCGCGACCCCCCCCCAGTGCGCATGCACGCACGTGTGACCCCCCCATTTTTACATGTTTTTTTGCCCTCCCCAGGCTCCAGGGGCTTTATAGGAGCCTGGGGAGGGCGAAAAGAGCCTCCCCCGACCCCCCGGAGGCCCTCCGGAGGCTTCAGGGACCGTCCGAGGCTTCCCTGAAGCCTTCGGAGCGCTTAAAACCACCCTCCGAGCAAACCGGAAGTGACTTCCGGGTTGCTCGGAGGGTCGTTTTAAGCGCTCCGAAGGCATCAGGGAAGCCTCGGACGGTCCCTGAAGCCTTCGGAGCGCTTAAAACCACCCTCTGAGCAAACCGGAAGTGACTTCCGGGTTGCTCGGAGGGTCGTTTTAAGCGCTCCGAAGGCATCAGGGAAGGTCCCTGAAGCCTTCGGAACGCTTAAAACGACCCTCCGAGCAACCCGGAAGTCACTTCCGGTTTGCTCGGAGGGTGGTTATAAGCGCTCCGAAGGCTTCAGGGACGGTCCCTGAAGCCTCCGGGGGGGCGGGGGAGGCTCTTTTCGCCCTCCCCAGGCTCCTATAAAGCCTCTGGAGCCTGGGGAAGGCGAAAAATAGCTTTTAAAAAGGTGAACTCAGCTGGCCAGCGCGCGCATGCACGCTGGCCAGCTGACAGGGCAGTGCCTCGCGTGCCCTGACAAATGGCTCCGCGTGCCACTTCTGGCACGCGTGCCATAGGTTCGCCATCATGGCTCTATAACCTTAACACAGATAATAAGATTTGTACTGTCCATGGTATGAGTCAAATATACAGAAACTTAAGCAAGGGCATCTGGATGCCAGACACTAAATTATGTACAGCCCCTCCCCCCACCTCTTGTAAAGAAAGACAGCCCCTAAAATAAGACTTAATATCATTTTTTATATTTAAAATGAACCAGTTGTTAAATTATTTGAATTCCATCACTGCCTCCAAGGTCCCTTCCAACTCTGTTATTCTGTTAAAGCGTGTATAATTTTAGAAATGTTATCTGAAAACAAAATATACACTGAATTTATAAACAGGAGGAAATGAAATAGTTGTAGTAAACATCTGTAAAATGATTGCTTGCCTGTGTAACAATATGCAGAGAAGCAGCAGATAAAGAAATGTCTTAAAGCTACCAGCTTTACTCATCAATAGCTGGTAGTTACTATGAATTGAACAATTCTAGCAAAGGTGACTAATTAGTCTTTCTTAGCCTTCTGGCCCTTCATATAAATTGAAAATAATAGTACATTTAATCTTATTTTGAGATAAAATAAAAATAGCAATCTGAAGAATATATGATATAAAATGGAAACAGGCAAACAAGTCAGAATAATTTGAAAAAAAATGTAAAAAATTGGTTTCATTGTTTTGCATTTGTTTAAAATACAACAAAATTTGTGAAATAAAAACATTTTTTTTACTCTATAGTTTGGTGGTAACCTAAATCTATGTTCAGTTACTCAGCCCAACTTTTTGGGTGGCAGCTGATGTTTAACAGTATTTTCATAAAGCATCAAGGCATTTAATGGAAAAAAACAGTAAAGTTCAATTATATACCAATGCAGTTCCATGCTAAAAAATATAACTCAGAAGTAGATTTACAGTTTTAGATAATTGAAAAATGAGTTGAATCTAAATTATGACTTAATCAAGCCATATTTACAAATAATATTAAGCCAAAAACAAATCAGATTATTGGCAAATTATATGTTAACCACCTTTTTTCTTCCTTGCATTTTTTTGGGGAGAATCAACCAAGTGTTTATGTAGTGGTTGGGTCAGGTATTGATTGACTGGCTTATTCCCCAAACCTGACATCATGGGCTATGAGAGAGTGACTGACCCAAATCACCCAGCTGGCTTTCATGCCTAAGGCAGGACTAGAACCCATAGCCTCCTGGTTTCTGACTTGGTGCCTTATCCAGCAGTCTAAATTGACTCTCACTTATGTGTTAAGGATAGTTTTTTATATAAGATCCATTGATTTCCCTATGAATTATAGTACAATTGGTGTGGTATGGTGTGGTGTGGTGTGGTGTGGTATGATATAATTCATTCTTGATGCCATCCATTTAGCCATGGAAATTTTAAATAAATAGTCTTTCCAATATCTGTTTATTTCAAAAACATTATTATACATAATCTTATATCACTGACTGAACTTTAAAAATTCTTAGAAGCTGGGGGTGGGTGGGGGATGAGTCCTTTTGCAAAGAACTAAACAGATCATGAAACTTCGTTGATTACTTACTTTTCTGTAAAACTAAGACAGTAAAGATACAATGAGGTGCCACCTGAATACTTTAAGCAGCATATTTTCTCAAGATAATCATGCTAGTAGTGTCAAGATTTTTTTGTACAAATGCATGATAATAAAAATAATTTCCAAAAGAATCAATAGCAATACAATAAGATTCCATGCCTGGAGAGACAATGCTTCTATGACTCTGGACACACAGAAGCAATAAACCATGTGTATCTTTAAAGCCTGTGTTCACTGCAGAGATATTTGTACTCATCTCACCATTACTAGATAAATATTCAGGGCACAGTTCTACACCTCTCGATTGCTTTCAGATACCAACCGTGCTGCAATATACAAGGTTGCTAGGATCTGTGCTAAAAACTAGACTTAATGATAGATTTATGAAATACTGAAATGCTCTGTCATTTTTTTTTATATTAAAGATTTTATTGGTTTTTAAAACATTTATGGGGAAAGGGTACAAAGGTACATAGAAAATTTTGGCAGCTCCCGTGCTAGTGGTAGAAATCCCTCCAAATCTCACAATTTTTTCAATTTGAAAACAATGTATAAAAGATAAGCATAAACAGAATTCTTACATTATATCAATCATGTGTTCAATCATCTCATTCTTTGTCACTTTCTAGTATATCAACAATTACAATAATATTTCAAATACATTTATTTTTGTGATCTGAGCCTTTTCAATATTGCTCCCTCCTCCCTGTCTCCAGATGGAGCCACAGCCCCCCCCTCCCTCGTATCCTGTATATACTTTGTTTTAATGTATTTTTATATCTTCTAGCTTTTCATTCTTATTAGACTCTGATGTATTTTTGTGCTTTTTAATTGACAGGACCCCATCCTGCTTATGCTGGTTTATGACCACAATAAGGATTTAATTTAATTTTTAATTTGTAACTAGAGCAAAAGCTATGTTTGAAAATCTGCTCATGTCTCAGGTCTGACATAGACCTTAATAATAATGTAAAGATAAAAAAGGTAAAGGTTTCCCTGTTCAATGGGTCTAACTCTAGGGCGCATTGCTCATCTCCCTCTCTTGGCCAAGAGAGCCAGCATTGTCCGAAAACATTTTCTGTGGTCATGTGGACAGTATGGACAGCCAAAGGCACACAGAATGTTATTATCTTCCCATTGAAGTGGTACCTATTAATCTGTATTTACATTTGCATGCTTTCAAACTGCTAGAGGGGCACGAGCTGGGGCAAAGTACAGGAGCTCATCCTGTAGTGCCATGCTTGGATCTCTAATCCGGGCTTGTCAGCTTTCTAGACTAGATTAGACTAGACTAGAATATAGAATAGAATAGAACATAACAGAATAGAATAGAATAACAGAGTTGGAAGGGACCTTGATTATCCAATCTCTTCTTAAAAACTTCCAGTGTTGGAGATCACTTCCGGTCCCCGAAGGCGATGGACATTGCCGTCTGCTGCTCGTTTCCCCGGTGGGCTCCTTTTAGGAGCACAGGCGGTCTTGGAGGGACCACCTACTGTACGGCGGCTTGCTGGAACCCCCAGAATCGGCGGCAGCTGCGGGGGGGGGGTGTTCCAGCTTCGCCTCAGGAGCCGGGGGTGTGTGTGCATAGCACAGCTGTGTGCCTTCGCCGAATGGATTCCGGAAGGAAATAATCAATTAGAAGTTGCAGTAGAAGTGCCGGAGGTGAGAAGTTTGCTCTAATCTCTTTTAACACCATTTAATTGATGGGCAACAGCTTTTTGCAAGTTGTGGATTCAATCTATTTGAAGTTGCAAGATTGGAGGGGTTTTTTTTCACCCCCCTCAGGTAAAACGGCATTTGGACTATCTCTCGATCTCAGAATGGAGTGAGAGAGTAAAACGTTGAATTACCCACTTGTACTAACTATGTGAGAAAGATTTACATCACAATTGCAAGATGTGATTCCTGAGCTGTTTTAAAAGCTTTATGGAAACTTTGGATGCTTTGCTCCCTGGATCCCTGTGAAAGGGGGAGCCAAGATGGCCCACTTCCGTCTTCTTCTTCACTCTTATAAATGAAACTAGCCTTTTGAAACTACCTTTGAAGAAATTTCTGGCTTTATATTATTATTATACCCCGAAGGTCTCCTGGAGCCCCTCCTGCTTTGTGGTCTTTCTGGATTTGGATTATTTGATTTTCTTCTTTTGGCTTGGAACTGTGATTAAGGATTAACTTTCACTTCTGGGCTTGTCTGCTTCCACGGCATCACCCAGCTGCGCATTCCACAGACACCATTTCTTTTGTATAAGGCTTACACTTAACAAATGGGGCCCAAAAAAACACCTCCTGGCAAGGCAGCCTCGGCACCCATTTCTTCCACATCCAGTCCAACAACCCAACAGACAAAAATTTCATCATTCTTACAACAAGAAGGTACTGGAGAGAGTTCAAAGGACTTATCTGTTACCCAAATGTTCCAGGCTCTTACGAAGGGACAAGATGAATTGAAAAAAAGGGTGGCAGACTTTAAAGAACAGCTCAGAGATGTACAGCAGCAAACAACAGAAAATAAACAGAGAGTTGGTGTGCAGGAGGAGGTCGTGGTTGGGCTGAGGGAGGAGGTGAAGGCAATTCAGAAGGGGAATAGATAATTGGAAAATTTCATGGTAAGGATGGAACTTGAAAGAATGTCCCTTTTTCTCAGATTCCAGAACCTACCGGAGACAGAAGATGAAGATCTTAAGGATACTATGTGTACAATCTTAGCAGAATATATTAAGAGAGATAAAGAACAGTTGCGGTGGGATATGGATGTGGTTTATAGAATCAATTCAGAATATGCCAGAACACATAATGTACCAAGGGAAGTACATGTTAAATTTCTTAGGAAGACCACGAGGGATGTGGTTTTGGAGGCCCAAAGGGGGGGGGACCACTAAAATATAAAGATAAAGACATTGCCATTCTTAAACAAATTCCGAAAAAAAATAAGAGATAAGAGGAGGAAGTATTCCTCCTTATCAAAGAAATTATATAACAAAGGAGTTTGGTTTAGATGGTTATTGCCAGAAGGAATGTTGATCTTCTGGGAGAGAAACAGAATTAGAATCAATACAGTTGTGGAGGCAGAGGCCATCATGAAAAAACATAGTGCCCTCCTAGAGGACGAAATCATAAGAGGTAGTGAAAAAGGTGACAATACACAAGATATGAGGGAGGGAGGGGCTGTGGCTCAGCCAGAGGACAGGGGGGAGGGAGCAATATTGAAAAGACTCAGGTCACAAAAATAAATGTATTTGAAATATCATTGTAATTGTTGATATATTAGAAAGTGGCAAAAGAGATGATTGAACATATGGTTGATACAATGTATAACAAGATGCCGTTTTTTGCTTATCTTTTATCTTTTGTTTTTCTCTCTGTAAAAGTTGTGAGATTTGGAGAGATTTCTACTTTCAGCACGATGTAGCTGCCACATTTTTTTGTATATCCACCTACCCTTTCCTATAAATGTTTAAAAACCAATAAAATTCTTTAAAAAAAGAAAACTTCCAGTGTTGGAGCATTTACAACTTCTGGAGACAAGACGCTCCACTGATTAATTGTTCTGTCAGGAAATTTGAGGGACTCCTACAAAAATGAGTGGGTCAATCTAGTTTCCAAAGAGCCAAAAGGCACAACAAGAAACAATGGATAGAAATTAACCAAAGAGAGAAGCAACCTAGGACTAAGAAGAAATTTTCTAAGGGTGAGACCAATCAACCAATGGAATAGCTTGCCTTCAGAAGTTGTGGGTGCTCCATCACTCACAAGCAACACAGTTACAAGATAACTTGAAATCTTTACAGTCTAATACTGTAAGCTAACTCTTAAATGCTGAAAATGCAGGATCAAAATACATAAACATAGAAACAGCATTGTAACCCTATTCCAAATTAATAAAATTAATTCTGATAATTAGAATGTGTATTTAAAAGACATAAGAACTCTTGACAAGAAACACCTGCTCTGTAGTAACATTTAAAAAACTCCTTCCTTGGCCTAATCCTGTCAAGAACAAGGAGAGATTCAACCTAGAAATAAGGAGAGAATTTTCTGACAGTGAGAACAATCAACCAATGGAACAGCTTGCCTTCAGAACTTGTGGATGCTTCATCACTGGAGGCTTTCACGAAGAGATTGGACTGCCATTTGTCAGAAATGGTGTAGGGTCTCCTGCTTGGGCGGGGATTGGACTAGACCTACAAGTCTCTTCCAACTCTGTTAATCTGTATGATCTGTAAATTTCTATTGTTTCTGTCCTGACTGCATTCCTGAAATTTTGTTATTGCAATTAAGTATTCACCTGTCAAATGGTTTTTGGCTGTCTATTAACTGAAGGGAGAGAGAAGTAGAAGAAAACCTCTTTCACTTTAATGCCCCCCCCTGAGTTTTAAAGGGCTAGAATTTTTTTGTTGAGGAAATGGCTATGTGGTTATTCCTTCTTTTTCTTTTCTTTTCCTTTGGTTAATTACACATGAGCAGGAATGTCTGAGGTATGTGTGAGCTACTGGAATTGTTAGGCAAGCAGGCAGGGAGCCTTGAGTATTTGGCTGGTTTGCAGAACTCCACAAAAAGTTAACAAATGGTTCTCTTGAACTGGTACAAACCGGCTGAATCCTACCACTGCCTCTAACCCATGCCCTTTTGTTTATGAGCAGGTAACTTGAGACTCTCTAATTCTTTATTTTAAAACTTATTAGGAACCGCTTGAAAAAATTAGGGACATAATTACTCCTTAGAGCAGTGATGGCGAACCTTTTTTGGCTTGCGTGCCACAAGTGGGAGGAGCGCAGGGGGGTTGTGTGCGGGCATGCCACACCCATAATGCAATGCACGACCCCCCAGTGCGCATGCGCGCACAACAGGCATGACCCCCCATTTTTACATGCTTTTTCCACCCTCCCCAGGCTTCAGAGACTTCATAGGATCCTAGGGAGGGCGAAAAGAGCCTCCCCCACCCCCCCCCAGAGGCCCTCCGGAGGCTTCAGGGACCGTCCGGAGGCTTCCCTAAAGCCTTTGGAATGCTTAAAATGACCCTCCGAGCAAACCGGAAGTGACTTTCGGTTTGCTCGGAGGGTCATTTTAAGCATTCCGAAGGCTTCAGGGATTGTCCGGAGGCTTCCCTAATGCCTTCAGAGCGTTTAAAATGACCCTCCGAGCAAACTAGAAGTCACTTCCGGTTTGCTCGGAGGGTCGTTTTGAGCGCTCTGAAGACTTCAGGAACCGTCCGGACAGTCCCTGAAACCTCTGGAGGGCCTCCGGGGGGGGCAGGGGAGGCTCTTTTCACCCTCCCCAGGCTCTTATAAAGCCTCTGGAGCCTGGGGAGGGCGAAAAAAATGGCTTTTAAAAATGGTGAACTCAGCACCTCGCGTGCCCTGACAAATGGTTCCGCGTGCCACCTGAGGCACGTGTGCCATAGGTTCGCCATCACTGCCTTAGAGCATGCCTCCAATCCTGGCAATCACTTCCCAAGCTCATTAGACATATTTGAAATGGGATATAATGAACTAGCTTCAATGACTTTTCATTCATTCTGAGAATTTTTTTTGAAATAAGAAAGAAAAATCTTTGACCAATATTCTGTAGAGAGTATTAAATGGCCTCATTCTAACAACTCAGCAAATTGTGTTTTGGAAATGACTTTACTGATTTAGCCTGGGTAAATTAATACAAGAGCTACAGCATGGATTTAGGAAAGTGCTGAATGCATTCATAATCCATTTCAGAAAATTTAAATTCAGAGTAAAAATGAACTTCCTTATGTTTAGATGTGCAAATCATGACAGGACACCATTCTCCATTACATCTTATTACAATTTAAAATCACATTACTGTAGTGTCAGTTTTATGCAAACTATACTCCTCAGATACTGTGTTTCCCCATGCTGGATCTCAGCATTAATACACCTTCTACAGAATCCCCAGGACAATCAATCATTTTTTGCCAAAGAAGTTGCTCTTCTCCTTGAGAATCCATCCAGTCAACTTCTTTGCCATTGCTTATACCTGGAAAATTGCAAAGCATGGTGGTCAGCTGATCTTTTTTTCTTTTACATCAGAGGTTCATAACACATGATACTCCAGATTCACAAGAACTACAGCAACTTTTATCAAACTGTCATCTGTAGCTCTGGTTTCTACCATTGGTACAGTGTAAAATTTACGATTTAATTAAAAATGAGCAATGAGCAACTTAGACTGGAACAAAAGCAACAAAATATGAAACACGTAATAACTTAATGATATCTACATTACAAACTGGAAGCTGTTGCCCTTAAAAATAATTCCTAGACAATTCTTACAAGAATAGTGGGATGGAGAAAAATAAATCTAAAAACCCATTTGACTCTGGACATCTTTTTTGTATTAATTATAGGACAAGAACTTAGCAGTCCTTTTTATTGGGAATTCTAATCCGATTGATTTGCTTCTTTTATTATTATTTTACTATTTATTTATTCTTTTTAGCTTTGCATTTAGATCAACATCAGAATGAGTTATCATAAATATTTGTAATTCATACACAGAAAACATTTTCTGGGTCAGCAATCCAAAACTTTGCAAAATACCTGATTTTTCCTATCTGTTTTTTCCTATCATTTAAAAAATGATGAGAGTGGGGATTTATTGATATTTTTATCATTAGATTTCTATGCTGTCTTCCATTCAGACGCTCAAGGCAGCATATATACTAAGTTTTCACTTATTTTCCTCCATAGCAGAGTTGGATTGAGAATAAGTGAATGGTCCAAAGATCAAGCAGGGTCTAAAACCCGAGTCTTCTCCCTCCTAATCCAGCATCTTATGCATGGAGGGGTACATTTAAATTCCGAAAAGCCTTGCATTTACATTTCCCACATTTTTACAATATCTTTTCTGGAAGATATGGAATGTTTTTACTATGAGCCAAAGGCTGCAAGATAAAGAGCTAAACAGGCCTCTCAAGTACTGATATCCATTTCTAAATATAAGGTGTATTCTAAATATTTAATCTGCTACTCCATTTCAATTCCATTCTATCAAAGGGTAGGTCTACCCACACCTACCACTTCCAATACTCAAGCGAACACCACCCAGGAAAATGTTGCTGGTGAGAGATTCGTGGCCCCAAACAGTGAGTTCTACACAGACATTGTGTATATCTCTAGGGTTCAAGCCACTAAAACTGAACATATGATTCCAGTGGGGATTAACACTCTTTTTTATTACATGGGTTTTACACTTTGAAGATTTGTTGTCAGGAAGCAAGTATCTATGAGAGAAAAATAAGGAGAAAAAAAATAAGAATATAGAGGTTTGTTATGAATGTTATAATAATTATAATTGAGAAGATACTGATGCATCACTCAACAGCTATTTGTAATCTATACTCTTTCCCTCAAAGTAATAAACTATAAAAAAGATTTATCATAAGAGTTGGCCACTGCAAGATTCATTGAGCCCTTCTTATTTGGAAATTTTTTACTTTCTTAAATCAAAACTCTGACATGGAACAATATTATGATTTACAAATAATACATAGTCATGGAAACTTATTTTTAAATTATGATATTAGCATGTAGTAGGAGGTGAATTATGAATTTGGACCAGGAAAGCAAATACAAGATGATGTTAGCTGAGATTAAGAGATACAATACTATATCCTGATATATGAACTATTATTTTTCCATTTAAAATAAGGTACAAGGAAGTAAAGGTGCAAAAGTTCTAAAACTTGCTATATGATGTCCACGGGACATTTTTGAGAAACAAATAGAAGATAATATAAGTGATTAGCTGAATACCCATGCACTGTGCAAAAATATGTGATTAGACTTGATAATCAATACTTACAGCTTGAAAAATAATTATTACTTACAATCTCTCCCTCAGGCTTGCCCCACAGAATTCTCCCCTATCCTATCCCCCACTCTCCCTCAGGCTTGCCCAATAGAATCCTCCCCTATCCTACCCCCTTATCCCCCTCAGCCTTGTATGAAGTTTCCAAAGGATGACCTAATTAATTTACGAGCCTCGAGACAAAGTTCAAAAGAAATCCATTCATTTATTAGGATCAACATTTTGGCATGCTCTTCTGTGGAGCTGAAACTGATTTCCACTCAATTGTGTTTGAACTTTACCCCCTGTATCCTCTCCCTTCTGTCTGTGTCGAAAATCACATCCCTCAACAAGGTGCTAGGCAGGCTATGAACATGCACATTTCATACACCAGCTGTAGGAATATGAGACCTGACTCTGGCCAAAGGTATGCATGGAATTCTACTCCCTTTCCTCCCCCCTTTTCCTATGTCGACTTGATAGTAGTCATGGAAACACTTTACAAGTTGACATCCATCTCCTCTCACTTCCCCAAAACGACCTGTGTGAAACAAAACAATTTGAGTACAAGTGTACAATGTAACTTAGGGATGCATCCCTCCCCCAGGCTTGCTTGATTTTCTGCATGGAATTTTGCTATAAGGCAATCAGCCTGGATATTTCTACTTTTTATCCAAAATGCCTCTGATAAGCAGTAGCCCTTCCACTTGATTAAGTATTGGAGTTGTCTCCTTGAATCAACGACTCTTTGAACTTCATAATGGGTTTGGCCCCCTATGACCACAGGGCCCGTGGGCTCCCAGGGTAGTAGTCTCAGGGTGGATCCCATCACAGGTTTTAAGAGGCTACTATGAAACGCCAGGTGTATCTTCCTCAACAATCAAGGCAGTTTCAATTGCACTGTGACTGAGTTGATAGTCTTTACTATGGGGAATGGTCCCATAAATGTTGGGCCCCAGTTTCTTGCTAGGCAGTTTTAATTTCAAATATTTTGTGGAGAGGTAAACCTTTTCTCCCACCTGGAATGGCCGTTGTGGAGCCCGGTGTTTATCTGCATGTTTCTTATAGGTTTGTGCCACTTTAGCGAGTGCTTTCTTGACATTTTTCCAGGTTGCTTTTAGCATCAACATCCAATCAGTCAAGCTGACTGAGGAGGGAGGATCCGTTGGATACTCAGGCATTGGGACGAAGTCCATGCCACTCACTACTTTGAATGGCATGAGTCCTGCGCTACTGTGTACAGCATTATTGTATGCTACTTCAGCAAAAGATAAAAGGTCTGCCAATTGGACTGCTGATAGTTCACGTAACACCTCAGGTACTGCTCTACCATGGCGTTCAATCTCTCTGCTGCTCCATTGGTGCTCGGACGAAAAGCTGAACTAAGACCTTGAGATGATCCAATGGATGCAGGAACTCCTCCCAGAACTTAGCCATGAACTGGACCCCCCTGTCTGAAATAATTCTTCGAGGTACTCCATGCAGTTGGTAGATATGCTTAACAAACAGTTTAGCCAGCTTGTAAGCTGAGGGTAGTCCGCTGCAGGATATGAAGTGTGCCTGTTTGGAGAACAGGTCTATTACAATCCAAATCACTGTGTTTGACCCACTTTTTGGCAAATCTACTGTAAAGTCCATTGCGATCTCCTCCCACGGCCTCATTAGCTCTGCTACTGTTTGCAGCAGTCCGAGGGGTTTTCCCGGTCGTCTCTTCATTGTGGTGCAGATGGTGCAACTTTTCACATAACTATCCACATCTTTCTTTATGCCAGGCCACCAGAATTGCCTCTGGGCTAAGTGTAAAGTCTTTAGGAACCCAAAGTGCCTGCTGGTTTGGCATCATGGCTCCTCTGGAGAATTAGGGTACATAGGGATTCTGGGACATAAAGTTTTGTCCCCTTCCATGCAAGGTCATCTCTTTTGTTCAAGATGTGTTGGTTGTTTTGGAACCAGGGGTCTGCTAGCAGTTTGGTTTTGAGTCTTGTGGTTAGGTCGCTTGTGGTCTTGCCAGTCACGGTGTTGCCGCCTGGTGGTCACTTGGGCAGCTGTTTGAGTAGAGGGAAAGATGGCATCCACTATGTGCTCCCGTTCGCATTTGTACTGAGACATACAAAAGAGGATGCCAGATAGAAAGTTCCTCCCCCCTGGAATGTGCTTTAAAACAAAATCAAAATGGTTAAAGTACTGAGCCCATTGGACTTGCTTGGGTGATAGTTTTCGTGGGGCCCTAAGCATCTCCAGATTTTTGTGGTCAGTCCAGACTTCGAACAGTTTGTGGCCCTTTTCCAACAGGTGTCTCCAGGTTAGCAGTGCCCATCTCACTGCGAAAGCCTCCTTTTCCCACATGGCCCATTGTCTCTCTGTGTCTGTGAGCTTGTGGGAGGTGTAGGCGCAGGGTTGTAAGTTTCCTTGGTAGTTTCTTTGAGTAGCACCGCTCCTACTGCCACGTTGTTGGCTCTGCCTGGATCATGAAGGGTTGCTCGAGGTCAGGATGCTTCAGCACCGGCTCCGTTGCAAACATTTCTTTTAGTGTTTCGAATGCCTCTTGGCAGGTTAGTTTCCACTGTAGGGGTTTTCCTGGATGAGGTTTTGTTCCTGGGTTCCCTGTCTTCAGGAGGTCTGTCAGGGGTTTGGCAATCTTTGCAAAGATTTGTGAATTGTCTGTAGAAGTTTGCAAACCCCAGGAAGCTTTGTAGCTGTCTGCGGGTGCGAGGGGGTTGCCAGCCTAGGACGGCTTGTACTTTGGCTGGGTACATCTGTATTCCCTCATTTGACACTCGGTAACCCAGGTAGTCTAACCGTGCACGGTGGAATTCACATTTTGATACCTTGACATACAGGTTGGCTGCCAGAATTTTTTCCAGCACTTGGCAGACCAGGGGTATGTGGTTGTCCATGGTCTCAGTGTAGATAAGGATGTCATCCAGGTAGACCAGGATGCCCTTGTAGTGGTGCTCATGCAACACGTTTATTAACTGCATGAATACAGCTGGGGGCCCCTGCAGTCCGAAAAGCATTACTTTGAATTGAAAGCTCCCTAGGGGGCAGTTGAATGCTGTTTTTCACTCATCTCCTACTCTGATACATACTCAGTAGTATGCTTCTCTGAGGTCAAGTTTGCTGAAGACTTTTCCCTTGGCCAGGTGTGATAGCATGTCCTTCATGAGGGGGAGCGAGTATAGGTTGTGTATGCACACCCCATTTATCCCTCAAAAGTCCACACACAATCTCATAGTTCCATGTTTTTTTTCTTTGAAGAGGACTGGTGCCGCAACCAGTGGCTTGGCTGGCTCAATGAACCCCCTTGCTAGGTTTTTGTCTATGTATTGCGCATCTCTTGCATTTCCTGGGGTGTCATGGAGTACAGTTTGGGCTTGGGTAGTTTTGCCCCGGGGATGATTTTGATGGCACAGTCTGTTTCCCAGTGAGGAGGCAGATCATTGCACTCAGCCTCGCTGAATACTTCTGCGAGGTCCTGATATTCCATCAGAATCAATTCAGCCTCTGGGGTTTTGTCGGATGTGGTTGCCAGTTGTTCTTGTGGTCTCTTTTTTGGGGGGGGGGTTCCTGTGTGGGTGGTGTTTCTGCTAGCTGGTGTGGGAGGGTTTGGGGGCCCCTTGATATCCTAGGTCTATGGGTACCCCCTTGCCACCAGATGGCCGGTCTCCATTTGTCTAGCCAGGAAAGTCTCAGTATGACTGCGTCTGTCATTTTGATGGCTATTATGAATCAAATTACTTCCCAGTGATCTGCTAGCTCTAGCCTCACTGGTTTGGTCAGGTGGGAGGCATAGGCTCCTCCCATTAGGGACCCATCACCAGATTTGGTGGGCCAGTCTTTTTGCTCTGATCCCCAGCTTCAGGAGTGTGGTTAGGTTGATCAAGCCCTCATGCAGCCTGAGTCTATTAGCGCTTGAAAATCCCCCTGGTTTCCTGTTTTTGGGTCTGTGAGGTGTATTGGAAAAAGGAAAGGGTGAATTGATTCACTCACCATTGGGTCATTTTCTTCCTCGTTCTCACTGTCATATAATTCAGGCGACTGATTGCCTGGGGTTCCACCACTTTCACCTGAGGAGGAAAGGGCCTCTGCAGCCTGGAGGGCTTTCTCGGATGTGTTGGTGGTCTGTTTGGGGCTTCGTTCTGGTCATGCCCTGAGCAGTGGGTCTAGTTTTGGTTTTGGGGCTGGGGTTGGGCATGCAGCTGCCATGTGGCTCATCCCCCCGCATCTGTAGCATTTCAGTGGACTTCGAGGAAGGGCTGGTCTCAGGGCCTGTTGTGGTGCTGTGGTTCCCCATCGGCTGGGTGGTTTCAGGTCAGGTTGATTTCTCTCTTTTGTCTCCGGTTGCTTCTCATCTCGTTGGCGCACAGCCCGCTGTCGACTTTTGTTGCTATTTGGGCAATTTGCTTGTCCAGACTTGTTCTAAAAAAATTCCCCAGCAGCTGCTCTGGTAAAGGGGGTAGCCTTCCCATGACCTCCTAAATTCATGGATGTGGTCTTTGATGGGGCAGCCCCTCTGCTTTAGGTTGCTGAGTTCCTCTTCTGCATGTGGGTCCTCCTCCACCTCCTCAAATCTGTCCTCTAGCAGTTGCAGGAGGTCATCTATGTCTTGCAGTTGGGGGGCTCTCCTCTTGTGGAGGGCTGCTAACCATTCCCTTGCTTCTCCCTCTAGCCCCTCTGCGATGGTATTCACCATGGCCCTGGAGGATGCGTAGAGGTGCCTATAATATACTTGGTGGATATCAGCTGAAGCAAGGAATAGAGCTAGCTGATATGAGTCCCCATCAAACTTTCCCCTGAATTGGGGTGGGTCATTGAGCCCTACTCCTCCAACATCCTGTCGGCCTCTGTATGCTTGCGCCTGATATTCGGAGGGAGGGAGGGGTTTCCCTGTCTTGGGCAGCCTGCCTGCTGTGTGGGAGATGCACTGATTGCAATTTCGGGCTCTTTGCCCTTCTATTGGGTGGAAGAGGGGGTCTGCACTCCAGTCTGCGTCTCCTCCCCTCAACAGGATCAGATATCCCTCCCCTCTCTTTTGGGTGGCATGATGGCTCCTCATCAGCAAGGGTGGTCCGGTCAAAATCCTCCCTCTGTTGCTCTATTGCACTATCCAGGGATTCCATCTGGGGCTTTGGGAGCCTGGTTTGTGCCTAGTCCCACCTCCAGTCCACCTTGCCAGCTTGCTTGAGACCCTTCCCTGTATCTGGGGGCTAGGGTAAGGGAACTCTACTTCAGCTGCCTTAGAGGCTAATTTCCACCAGTACTCATCCTTTCTTGCTTCTGCTGCTGGGAAAGACATCGTAGCTTGGCTGTCTGGAGCTTTGATGTCTGGAGCTAGCTGCATACCTCCAGCTGCAATCAGTCTCTCTCTTCAGCCATGGTTGCCTGATTTTCCCTCCAAGCATCCCAAATATTGGGGGAGTGCTTTGGGAGCCTGGGATTCAAGAAACCCAGAAATCTTGATAGATTTTAAAAGTCAGTTTTGACTCTCTGTGAAGTTTCCAAAGGATGACCTAATTAATTTATGAGTC
Source organism: Natrix helvetica (assembly GCF_964273705.1). NCBI lineage: Eukaryota > Metazoa > Chordata > Lepidosauria > Squamata > Natricidae > Natrix > Natrix helvetica. The sequence continues at coordinate 62,923,067 of NC_138550.1, forward strand.
TTGAGACAAAGTTCAAAAGAAATCCATTCATTTATTAGGATCAACATTTTGGCATGTTCTTCTGTGGAGCTGAAACTGATTTCCACTTATTTGTGTTTGAACTTTACCCCTTGTATCCCCTCCCTTCTGTCTAGGTCATAAATCACATCCACCAATAAGATGCTAGGCAGGCTATGAACATGTGCATTTCACACACCAGCTGTAGGAATATGAGACCTGACTCTAGCCAATGGTATGCATAGAATTCTACTCCCTTTCCTCCCCCCTTTTGCTATGTCAACTTGATAGTAGTCATGGAAACGCTTTACAAGTTGACATCTTACCCCACAGAATCCTCCCCTATCCTATCGCCCTTCTCTCCCTCAGGCTTGCCCCACAGAAACCTTTCTTATCTTATCCCCTTCTCTCCCTCAAGCTTGCCCAATAGAAGCCTCTCCTCTCCTCTCCCCTTTTCTCCCTCAGCCTTGCTGACATAATCCTCCCCTATCCTATCCCCTTCTCTCCCTCAGCCTTGCCCCACAGAAACCTTTCCTATATTATCCCCTTCTCTCCCTCAAGCTTGCCCAACAGATGCTTCCTGTATCCTATCCCCTTCTCTCCCTCAGGCTTGCTACACAGAAACGTCTCCTATCCTATCTCCCCCTCTGGCTAACCCCACAGGATCCTATCCTATCCCCCTTCTCTCCCTCAGGCTTGTCCTACAGAATCCTCCCCTACCCTATCCCCATTTTCTACGTCAGGCTTGCCCCACAGAAACCTTTCCAATCCTATCCCCTTCTCTGTCTCAGGCTTGCCCCACAGAAACATCTCTAATCCCCTTCTCTCCCTCAGCATTGCCCCTCAGAAGCCTATCCTATCCTGGAGATGACTGGAAGTGCCACAGCAAGACACACTGGAAATTGTGGACTCTGATGAGTTCCGTGAAAATCTAGGCTAACAAACCATTGCTGTCTTGTAGGGATGGTGAAGAAGGAGCTGCATCTCGAGTGGCCAAGATCCTCGGAGGTCAGAGACAAGCTTTCCAAACCAGCGGCAATGGTGGCAGACATTGCAAAATGTCTGCCATGAAGCTGGGGCAACTGGACTAAGTATTGGTGCAGGAGTATTGTCTGGACAAAGTTATGAGATTGGGTAAGAAGATTTAATAACCTACTGATACAATCACTTAGAATTTGGAACTGGAAGATAATTTTTTGAGTTGAAAACAGTATTAACAGATAAATTGGGAACTTCTCGGAAAGGAAAGAGGTAAAAAAAACAGTGGTTTAAACTATCAAAACCCAAAGAGAACTGTTTGCTGTAAGCATTTTGGAGGCGGAAATGAAAAAAGGATTGGATAATCCATTGGCATAAAAACTTTGAACTCGGGATTTTGGAAGATTTTGTTTTTTAATAGTGGCTAAATTGATAATTGGAAACCTCACGGAAAGAACAGGTGGGGAAAACAGTGCTTAAAATACCATGACTGAGGGGACTTACTTTGTTTCAATGTGTTCATCTTAATTAAATTGGAGGTGGAAAATAAGAAAAATAACATTAAAAAAGAAGTTTTGTCTCCCCTTGGTTATTACTTTTATTTTTTGGGATTTAAAATAACACTTTTAAAATAAACTGGAGTGAAAGAATGGAGGAATGGCGCCATCTAGTGGAAGGAAGAAAATGTTACTTCGTAGAAACAAAGAAAGTGAAACTAAATACCCAACTTTGATGGGAAGTGGAATGGTGAGAACTTTTAAGGAGGGTTTGTTTTGTGCAGGCTGTTTGGTTTTGTCCCTCTGCAGCTGTGGAAGAAAGGGGGAATTTTCTTTTTTGTTGGAGCTGAACTGGAATATTTGAATTGGACTAGAATTGGTAAATAAGAAGAAATTGTGGACTTTAAATTGTAACAAACTGAGATATAACTTAAGAGGGAAAAACTGTAAATTGTAAACTGGGCATTATGGAGAGTTGGGAATTTGAAGAAATATGTGAGATTACAAAAACATGCGTAAATCACTAAAGTTGAAAAGAGACAATAACCTAGATATTAAGGAGAAACAAGAAATAAGCATGGAAGAAGGAGGGAATGAAAGTGGAAATATAGAAAAAGTAATAGAAGGAAAGGAAAATAAAAAACAGATAAATGATTCCACGGGGTTTCACAGGGCACAGGAAAAATGGAAAAGGATGAGCATGTCCCAACAAAGAAAGGAAACGGGAGTAAAAAATAAGGGAAGGGAAATGAGCAGATAGGCATAGAGAAGAGAGAAGAGAGAAGAAAGAAGAAAGGGGGCATACCACAAAAAAAGTATAATAATAAAATGAAAAGGGGAAATAGGATGAGGAGACAAAATAAAACACTAATGAGGGCACACTGAATGGCACAGCACAGAGCAATAAAAAAGATCTGGAAGGAAGGATACACAAATATTAAAAAGAAAAAAAGTAATCTAGAGATTGGGATAAAAAGCTCACTAGAAAGAAGGGGAAAGGATAAGGGAAGAATAAAATTGACAAGAGAGAGAAAGAAGATATAAATACACACACACACACACACAAACACATATACATACAAACAAACAAACACACACACACACACACACACACACACACATACATCCTACACCCCAAAATACAATTCACTATGGAAATAGAAGCAAACAACCAACTTCCCTTTCTGGAGGTCCTAAACAACAAAAAACCCAATGGCTTCCTAGGACACACCAACTTCTGGAAAAAAACACACACCAACCGCTACTTAAACGCACAATCCCATCACCACCCTCCACAGACCAACTCTGTAGCCAAGACCCTCATCTCCAGAACCAAATGTCTAGCTGACAAAGACCACCTGAAAACTGAACTACACACTCTCACAAATGTATTAATCTCCAACGGATTTCAAAGAAAAACAATTACCAACCTAATCCAAAGGGAGACTCCCCGCAAGAACCGAGACACAGAACAGGACAATGGCATCACCCTCCTCCCTTGCATCAAAGGCACCAAAGATAAAATCAGCAAAATTCTCCACAAACACAATATCAAGACAGCCTTCAACACTGACCAAAAAATAGCCAACATCTTAAGAAACCCCAAAGACAAAATCCAGCTAGAAAACCAAGGAGTCTACGAAATGCCATGCAAAATCTGTCCTGCAACCTACATAGGACAAACTAACAGGAGAATAAATGCACGCACCACAGAACACAAGAATGCAGTAAGAAAAAAAGAAAAAAACTTCCTCCCTTTTCCAGCACCTTAAAGCTACAGGACATGAAATTAATTTTGAAGGAACCAAATTAATCTCCAAAACTGAACACTTCAACAAGAGTATAATTATGGAAGCTATCGAAATAGAGAAACACCCCCACAACATGAATAAACGTGATGATACCTCCCACCTAGCCAGACATTTTGAAAACAGCCCTAGTTAACAAATGAGCCCCACCCACCACCCAGGCCGTTACAACACAAAACAACAATGGACACATAGCCAGCACCAGCACCAATCAGCACCAATCTACCAATCATGATACAACCACATATATATGAAATATGATATATATGTGTGTATATATATATATATATATATATATATATATATATGTGTGTGTGTGTGTGTGTGTGTGTGTGTGTGTGTGTGTGTGTGTTTGTGTTACATATATGTTAAATATATATATTTGTTTTCGTAGATTTTCACGGGTGTAGGTATGCTGGTTTTGTTGTATTCGGGTCTTTTCCCGTGTAAGGTTGAGATTGTCTTTGCAAAGACAATCTCAACCTTACATGGGAAAAGACCCGAATACAACAAAACCAGCATATATATATATATATATATATATATATATATATATATATATATATATATATATATATATATATAGCGCCATACCCTTACTGGGATTTGAACCTAGCTGATGAGAGCTAATTAGCTCGAAATAGATCTATACTAGTCTCCCTTTATTTATTTATCAGTACAAATACAACACAAATATAAAAAGGCAACATAAAAAATAAAAATATGGTTTTCTGCCTGCATGGTCTTCTGTGATAAGCCGAAGGACAGAAAGAGGGAGTAGTGACCTTCCTCCCATATTTAGGCACACCAGGGGTTGTAACACAAATATATATACTTACACCTTATACTTATACCAACCTTACATGGGAAAAGACCCGAATACAACAAAACCAGCATACCTACACCCGTGAAAATCTACGAAAACAAATATAAATATATATATTCATAGATTTTCACGGGTGTAGGTATGCTGGTTTTGTTGTATTCTAGTCTTTTCCCATGTAGGATTGAGATTGTCTTGGCAACATTTTGGCAAGATCTCACTTGCCATCTTCAGGCTGCTGTCGGCTAGGCTTAAAATGCGATCGGAGCTGCCGTCTTTCTGTAAATCTTGGTGGGAGGGGATGGGGTGCTGGCATTCACAACATGAACAACACGAATAAACGTGATGATACCTCCCGCCTACCAAACATCTGGAAACCAGCCCTAGTCAACAAATGAACACCACCCACCACCCAGGCCATTACAATACAAAACAACAATGCACACACAGCCAGCACCAATCAGCACCAATCTACCAATCATGATACAACCATACAACCAATCATTCCACTTACTGAAACAAAGCCATGTAAACTAAACAAAACCATGTAAACTAAATGGAGAGAATTGAAAGGAGAAAGGCAGAGAAAAGGAGGACGAGAGGGGTTAGGAAAGAGGGAAAGAGGAGGGAGAGAAAGAGTAGGAGAGAGAGAAGGAATGGAAAGAGGAGAAGAAGAGAGGAAGGGTAATTAGAGAAGAGAGGATGGTAGAGGGAAGAAAGGTGGTAGAGAGGAGGAGAGAGGGGGAGGAGATAGGGTGGCGGTGAAATAGGGGATAATATGGTGTGTGGAAAGTCGAAGAGCAAATGACAGTTGTTGTGGGTTGATGGTAAGAGGAATCAATATAATATTGGATAATGCAAAATAGTGATTATGGTATACTTGTGGTCACATATATGAAAATAAAAATAAAAAAACTTTTTTTTTTAAAAAAACTATCCTATCCTATCCCCCTTCCCTCCCACAGCCTTGCCCCACTGAAGCCTTTCCTATCCTATCGCCCTTCTCTCTCTCAGGTTTGCCCCACAGAATCCTCCCCTATCCCCTTCTCTCCCTCACGCTTGCCCCACAGAGACCTCTCCTATCTTATCCCCATTCTCTCCCTCTGCCTTCCCCACAGAAGCCTATCCAATCCTATCCCCCCTCTCTCCCTCAGGAATGCCCCATAGAATCCTCCCCTATCCTATCCCCTCTCCTAAAGGCTTGCCCCATAGAAACCTATGCTATCCTATCCCCCTTCTCTCCTTCTGGCTTGCCCCACAGAACCGTCTCCTATCCTATCACCCTTCTCTCCCTCAGGTTTGCTCCACAGAATCATCCCCTATCCCCTTCTCTCTCTCAGGCTTGCCCCACAGACACCTCTCCTATCCTACCCCCCTTCTCTGCCTCAGTCATGTCCCACAGAAACCCCTCCTATCCTATTCCCTTCTCTCCCCCAGGCTTGCTCCACATAAACCCCTCCTATCATATCCCCTTCTCTCCCTTTGCCTTGCCTGACAGGAGCCTCTCTTATCCTATCCCCTCCCTCTGGCTAGCTCCACAGAATCCTCCCCTATCCTATCACCTTCTTTCCCTCAGGCTTACCACACAGAGGCCTATCCTATCCCCTTCTCTCCCTCAGCCTTGTCCCCCAGAAACATCTCCTATCCTATCCCCTTTTCTCCCTCAGTCTTGTCCCACAGAATCCTCCCCTATCCTATCCCCTTCTCTCCCCCAGGCTTGCCCCACAGAAGCCCATCCTATCCTACCCCCTTCTCTCCCTCAGCCTTGCCTGATAGGAGCCTCTCTTATCTATCCCCCTTCTCTCACTCAAGTTTCCTCCACAGAATCCTCCCTTACCCCTTTCTCTCCTTCTTGCTTGCCTCACAGAATCCTCCCCTATCCTATCCCCTTATCTCCCTCAGGCTTACCACACAGAGGCCTATCCTATCCCCTACTCTCCTTCAGGCTTGCCTCACAGAATCCTCCCCTATCCTATCTCTTTCTCTCCCTAAGGCTTACCCCACAGAAACATCTGCTATCCTGTCCCCTCCCTCTGGGTAGCTCCACAGAATCCTCCCCTATCATATCCTCTTCTCTCCCCCAGGCTTACCACACAGAGGCCTATCCTATCCCCTTCTCTCATTCAGGCTTGCCTCACAGAATTGTCTCTTCTCCTATCCCCCTTTTCTCCCTCAGGCTTACCCCATAGAATCATCCATTATCCTATCCCCCTCTCTCCCTCAGGCTTCTTTCCAAATTCCCAGCCAGCAGGCCAGATGAATCATGTGCTGGCCACAACCACATCCAAGTGGCAGTTGGAACAGAGTTATTTTCAGGTTTGGAGGGGGAGTAGAACATCAAACTCCTTAGCATCAGAGTGTGTTAATAATAATATAAAAATATTAATACTTTGATGGTCATTTTCAAAAATCCTTTCAAAGTGAGCACCTAGAAGCCAAGGGGAACATACGTGCCACATTTCAAGTTTGTAGGCCTTTTGGTTCTGGAAATTTCGTGATGCAGTGTAAGTGGTTTTTGCTTTTATATATATAGATTACTAGCTGGGCTGGGTTTCAACCGGTACGGACAGGTATGGCTGTACCGGATGATGAAATTTAGTACCTGTACCCGTTGGTCAGGAGGCCCCGTACCGGAATGCTCCTTCCCGTCCTTCACTCTTTCACTTGCCCCGCCCATCTGCACCACGCTGCCAAAAAGTTCTCAGAAGACGAAAGAACTGGTAAGTGGCTGGGGGGGAGGATGTTGGGGAAGAGGAAAGAGGCAGAAGGGCTGCTAGAAGAGTGTGTGTGTGTGCAAAGGCTGTGGGTTTTAAAAAAACGTCTGAGTGAATCCAGGAAGAGGGAAGAGGCAGAGGGGATGGAAGATACTATAAGAACACATACTTCCAACCCCTCTGCCTTTTACCTCTTCCTGGATTCACTCAGACGTTTTTAAAATTCACAGCCTGTGCACACGCACACACTTCCAACCCCTCTGCTACTTCCCTCTTCCTGGATTCACTCAGACGTTTTTAAAACTCACAGCCTGTGCACACTCACACACTTCCAGCCCCTCTGCCTCTTCCCTCTTCCTGCATTCACTCAGATGTTTTTAAAACTCACAGCCTGTGCACAGCACACACTCTTCCACTCTTTTAAAAACGTCTGAGTGAATCCAGGAAGAGGGAAGAGGCAGAGGGGCTTGAAGTGTGTGTGTATGCACAGATTGTGAGTTTTAAAAATGTCTGAGTGAATCCAGGAAGAGGGAACAGGCACAGGGGCTGGAAGTGTGTGCGTGTGCACAGACTGTGAGTTTTAAAAGCATCTGAGTGAATCCAAGAAGAGGGAAGAGGCAGAGGGGCTGGAAGTGTGTGTGCTGTGCACATGCTGTGAGTCTTAAAAATTTCTGAGTCAATCCAGGAAGAGGGAAGAGGCAGAGGGGCTGGAAGTGTGTGTGCTGTGCACAGGCTGTGGGTTTTAAAAACGTCTTGTGTGTGCACAGGCTTTTGAGTTTTTAAAACTTCGAGTGAATCCAGGAAGAGGGAAGAGGGAAGCGGCAGAGGGGCTGGAAGTGTGTGTGTAAGGTGGTCAGTAATGTTGAAGACTGGCAAGGACAGCCATATTTCCTCTGTAAGTAGCTGTTTAGTTGTTTTATTGTACTTATTTTATTCTTATTTAAGTAGTAAGTGCACAAAATAATAAATTTCCTTTTTTATATCTTCTTTTTGTAGGTTATTCTTTGGGGCAAAGAATTCAGTGACATCGACCTGGCCACTCCCACCAGTCACATGACTGTCAAGCTATTCCCACCCGGTCACATAACTGCCAAGCCACTTCCACTCAGTCACATGACTGCCAAGCTACTCCCACCTGGTCACATGATCACCAAGCCATCCCGCAAAACAGGTCACACCTACAGAATAGGTTCTAAATTTTTTTGAAACCCACCACTGATTACTAGGGCAATTGGGACCAAAATTCCACTGCTAAGCAATGTGATCATAAAGTGTGACATGACATTACTGGCTCACTTAGCAACAGTAATTCTCAGTTGCTGTCATTAAACAGCAATCTTATTAAGCAGGGCTAATGATATCCCTGCCAGCTTTCCCATTGTCTTTGCTTGTGGAAACATCAGAAATCACAGTCACGTGTCTGCAGAGATGCTATGACAGCCAGAACTTTTTAGGACCTGTCATAACAACCCCCCCCCCTTTATTTGGTATCATAATTTTGAACAATCACTGAACCATTGGTCATAATGCAGGGACTACCAGTATTCAATACAGAAATACTATATGTCTACTAGCATACATAGCCAAAGACAGAATGGAGAAAATCACCCTTTCACAAACGTATCTGAAGTGCCTCCTGATTTCACTGCCATTAAATTCTTGGCTTCCTTGATGACAATTTCCAATATGCCTCCTGGTGGCTCACGTGAGGTTGATTTCTTTTCTTTCTTTGAACTCTTCTTTTCTTTAAAAGAAGGAAAACAAGCATGGAGGAATATCTGAATATATGAAGCTTCCATATTTTGCACTGTATGTTGTCCTAAGGTTAAAAATCAATACATATCAAACCATGCCTCTTAAACCACAAATATCTCTGTCCTATACAAGAAACAACATTTTATACGATGCAACCGTATGTACATTATTTGTCCCTCAATGATTTCATATAATTTTTAAAAATGTAACTTTTTAGAAACACATATGCTCATTAAAATATTTTTACTTAACATACCCCAGACTAATACAATGAAATTTAAGTGAAGATAAATGATTTGAAGAAAAAAATAGCTTCTGTAATTTCTAATATGGACAGAAACCATGAAAAGGAGTTGTTTGAAAACTCTGCACAGACCACATAAAAGCCTGCATTTTGAGGTCTTGAGGGTTATATTACATAACATGAGCGCTATTTCATTCTTGCATGAGTATCTAGAGTGGATTTATGTTCCAAACCAGATGCAACTTCAATATATATTTATGGCCCAAGACCAATCGCAATGGAAGACCAGTATATTATCCAATAACTATAAAAGAAAAATTTTAAATTGCAAATACTGTAAATCATAAAACAATTAGCAGTTTATAGTTAATAGCATGAATTAGGAATAGTATGAAGCCGTTTCTAACAGCTATGGCTATTGAGGAAATTTTGCAACCTTCTTAGAATTTTTTGAGTGGTTACCTAAGAGAAGGATAATGACCCCCTGGTCACAATGGCAATTAGAGTTATTAATAGTTGGACCTATTAAACTTGAGTTACATTTTTGGGACAGGAAAGTGATGCTTTTCTGTTTCTACAACATTCTATTTATTATATTTTAACTATGGATAGATGTCATAAAAATAATAAAAAGCAAAAAAGGTACACAATAAATCCTATCTCACAGAAGGTTTATTTAAAAAATGGTCAACACATCCCCAAATCTCTAACTTATCCTGACATCATTTTTTCTCCTTCCATTCAACTATGTCTGAAAAGTAGATTGCCTATGAATCTCAGAAAACTTCTCCCTGTTTCTCAAGCCTCTGCTGAATTTGGGTGGGCACAGCTGATCCACTTATCAGCTGTTCGCATGAATCAGTCAATCACACCAAAACCTGGTCACCCTAAGATATGCAGACACATGGGAATTTTGAGTAGAAATAATTGGCAGGCTTTTGCAGCATTTTGCATATAATGAAAATCTCAAGTCTTGTTACCCAACAAGATGACATTATAAGAAAATGCTGTTTAATAGGCAGCTAATGAATTTACAGCAAATCCTGCCCTTGCTTCCAAAAATGTATTAATAAAAATGAGTAACATAGAAAGATGAAATGATTTGTAGTTTCAAATTCTTTTAAAAAGTAGTAAACCAACTTGAACAGCAACAAATGCAATATTTTGCAGCATTGGATTTTTGTTCCTAATGCCTGCAGAAGATCAGGAATTAAAACAATTCAAGAAAACATTGCTGGATGCATCAACAGGATTTTTTAAAACCTTGAATCGCTCCTAGAGGAAGTGTTAGGTTTCTTTCAGGTGGGGTGTACCGTAAAGCAACAATTATTTCTCCTTTATACTGCAGCCCAATATCAGTGGCAATCTCCATCTAAAACAAGAAAGTAAAATAGAAGAAAGTCTTGTTTAATAAATATTCACCTTCACTTTTAGAACATGTTGCACATTATTTTAAGGTAAACTAATTACAGGCAGAACAATCTAAAAGACAAGTATACAGATGAAGATGAGCTTCAAATGACCAAACCCCTACCTCCTATACTCTATGAGCTTCCAGAAAAGAAGTAGGTAGGGTTTTTTATCTCTTTAAAATTGTCATAAAATTGACTTCAAGTCATTCAAAGTAAAGTTTTTCAACAGTTCTTTTATTGTGTTATTCAAAAAAAAAGCAAGGCAAGTGTGCAATTAAGCATGTGTGTGTGTGTGTGTGTGTGTACAGCTCAAATCCCTCTGCAACTCAGACTAACACAAGCACAACCAGGCCCCCACCCAAACAGAACACGCCCCCATCCAATCAGAGCACAGCCAAACTCCCATCCAATCAGAGCACAGCCAAGCCCCCTACCAATCAGAATACACCTCCACCCAATCAGAATGCAGCCAAGCTCCCACCCAATCAGCACAAACCCCCACTGGCAGTTAAAAAGAGGAACCGGCTGGGATCTCACATTGCTCCTGGAAGCACCAAGCCAGAAGCACCAAGCCGGAAGCAGCAGCCTGAAGATGATGAATGAGACTTCATCGAAACGTCGTGAAGATACTTCCAATTCTACGCGGGAGAAAACCCGAACAACCAAAGACATACATACAAACACCCGCGAAAACCTCAGAAAACACACACACACACACACACACACACACACACACACATATATATATATATATATATATATATATATATATTTGTGTTACAACCCCAAATACCAATGATCTTACTACAATAAGTTATGCCCAACAAGGCTATTCAAATAACTGTGCCCAACAAGGCTATTCAAGTTGCTGTAAGTATTGCTGCCCAACTAGGCTACTCATTCACACAATACTCACATACACTCTCAAAACAGGTGATCAGGCTGGATCAGGCTAGGAAGCAGACTCAGGGTGTCCCCTGCTCCAACAAGAGTCATCTCAAACTTCAGGATCTGGCTTCATTGCAGTCTTCTCTTTATACTTAATTTATTTACTCAAAATCCATTTGTATGGTATATCTTGCCCCAGCCACATTATGAACTTTATACCCTCACTGTTCGTTCCAAGACTCCCCCTGCATTCCCTAGGCCCACTAATGCATTGCCTGGTATCACCAACAATAAATCACTCATACATGCACCCAAAATCTCTCTTTATCAATAGTATAGGCATTCCAGCAGCATGAGTTTCCTAGTGAGTTCATGAACTGGCTAACTGGTTGCATAACAGAAGTTCATTAAAAAATCATATCATAGGCCTTCTCTATGCAGGCCTTTTATATTCCCAACTAATATCATATTTGTAATATATTTATAACATATAAAATAAAATACATAAAATATATAACAAAATGCCCAGTTCCTAGGTGTTTTTTTTAAAACAAAGTTTTATTGGTTTTTTTAGTGTTTTACAAAAGGAAAAGGTATGGGGAAAGTTACAAATTTTGGCAGCCGCAAACTGCGGTGTGTATACCCCCCCTCCAGACTCATGTTATACATTTGCATAGCATTCAAATATTACATTATAGCATATAGTCAGTGTGATAAATTCATTAATAATTTCAATCAGTTTATATCATGTGGATTTTCTTACTTATTTGTGTGATCTGAGCTTTCTTGATGTCGCCCCGTCTCCCCCCATTGGCAGCGCTCCGGCCCCTCCCATGTCTTGTGCATCTACTGGAATATCTTCTGGTTTTTCTAGGAGTAGTTTATTTTTTTCCATAAAGGCCTGCGCCTCTATGGGTGTATTAATTCTGACTCTTGTCTCCTCCCAGAATATTAACATACCTTCAGGCAGCAACCAACGAAACCACACCCCTTTCTGGTATAATTTATTCGCCAATTGCGAATAAAATTTTCTTTTCTCCCTCACTTTCTTGGGGATCTGTTTCAGTATGGTTATCTCCTTATCTTTGTATATCAGGGCTTGTCTCCTTTGTGTATTCAGAATTTCATCTCTTGTGCTTTTCCTAAGAAATTTAATATGCACCTCCCTGGGGACATTGTGTGTTCTAGCATATGCAGAGTTCACCCTATAAGCCAGGTCTATTTCCCACCCCATCTGTTGTTTTTCTTTCTGGATATACTCAGCCAAAATATTTGTCATGATGTCCCTTATGTTTTCATCATTTGTCTCCATCACATTTTGAAACCTAAGATAAAAAGACATTCTCTCAAACTCTATTTTCATTTGTTGGGTGTCAAGTTCTTTGTTTCCCTTTTGCACGCCTTCCACCCCCCCCTCATTTCAGCCGCCCCCTGCTCCAAAAGATCCAGTCTCTGTGAGTTCTTATTAATATTTTCGTAGTTCCCTCTAATTTCTTCTTTCATCTCCTTCAGTTGTTTCTTAATTTCCTCTTGTCCTTGTAGAAGTTGCTGGAACATTTGATGAAACTCCAAGTCCGTAGTTTTAACTTGTTTAAGGGCTGTCAATGTTGTTTGAGTACTCGGACTTGAGGTTGTAGATGTAGGGGCAGAGGCAACAAAGCCAGACTTTCCAGGAGGTGGTCTTTTAGATGTCATTGTTGGTAATAAAGGGTCCAGTCAGTATAGAGAGGAATCAATCAGAGTGGTAGAGCAGCCAAGAGAGTCCGGGGGGTAGAAAGACCAGGCACAAGGGAACTCTCTAATCACCCTGGCAGGGAACAGATGTTTTTCACTCCAGAGAGTTCAGAAACAAACAATCCACAAGAGAGTTTTCCAAATAACACGGAGACAAAGACCGGAAGCCTGAAGCTAAAAGGTGGAGTCAAGTTCAATTTTCATGAAGACAACGGAAGTGTGCCATCTTGCCCTGCCAACTTCGGGCACTGAGGCAACAAATAAAGTTTTCAAAATTCCAAGTTCCCAAAGCTTCCAGATCGCATTGTCTTAAAACCTGAAGGTTTAAATCTGAAGATCCATTTAGTTGGAGTGTGACCTCCTTGGTTTGGCTCTCCCCCTCCTCCTTCCCTTGGGGCTACGAGCACTTTTGTTTCTAGCCTCTTGTCCAAGGGGGGGGAAAATCCCCCTCCCCTCCAGCCACACCTCTCCAAATTAACAAAAGTTCCAATAAGCACAACTGACGATTTTTAAAGTTGGTAAAGGGTATGAAGAGAGTCTACACCTCACCGCATCGCTGCTGCAGCCTTCAGCATTCTTTTTTTCTTCCAGACAGCCTCACAGCGAAGATGCTACGCACCTCCCCTTCGCGCTCCCCGGTGCCTGGAGCGAAGCGAGAGCCCCCCGCCGGCCGCCGCCGATGCAGGGGTCCTCCCGCCGCACCGCTCCTTCGGCAGAATGCCTCTCCAGGGCGTCCTGTGCCCCCCAAGGGGTGGGGAGCCCACCAGGGATCCGCGGGGCAGGCAGTCTCTGCCCGTCGCCGTCAGCCGCCGGAACCGGAAGCCCAGTTCCTAGGTGTTTTGTCTCTCTCTTAAGACAGCTTCAACCACTGCAAAGCTTCTTCCAATCTGTCCATCATGTGCCATCTGTTTGTCTACTAGCTGAAGTAGAGAAGAAAAGTGACCAACTTTTTCATTGCAACAGGAGGATGCTTTTAAGACAGGCTTTCTTTGTAGGTGGCCATAAGGAATGCTAAGTTTAATAAAGAGTTTGGATCATTGCAAAAGTGGAGCTTTCCTGCAAAACCACTGCTAGTTCTTTAATTAGGGTAGAAATGGGAATTAAGGGGTCTTGTGACATTCAGCATTGTTCTGATATTTATGTAATTAATAGTATACCTTGTCACTTAACTCTAAGCTGTATGCAGACCTCAATAATATCATGATGGCTTTGCTATTCCTCAGTTTTTCTATCAAATTTATCACACTACTGTATTTTCAAATTTTAACAAAACAAGGTAAATCAGAAATAACTCAAGCATTAGGCTGGAGAGGAAACCAAGAAAAGGAACAAAGATGAATACATATTAGAACAATTAAATATACAGTGGTATCAAGTTTTTAAAAAATGAAACCACAACTACATAGAGCCACATATGTTTGGAGAAGGCCAGATGTTTCAAGAAAGAGATGTAATTCATATAACTAACTATGACATTTACCTGGCTTGAGTGGATGAATCCAGGTTCTAAAAAATTGTTATGATTGTTATGACAAATCACAAAGTAATTCTGAAAGTTAAGAATATTTTTTAAAATTTCTGTACTATCTTGTAAATCAAAGATGGGCAATAAATAGCCTTCCATTTCCCCTTCACCCCAGCCAGCATGACTGATGATGAGCAATTGTGTGATTTTACTTTCACAATATCCGGAGAATGATAAGTGAGCTAGAGGTCTTCCCCAAAAATAGATTTACTTGTCTTCACGTGTAGATGCCTTTTGTCAACAGTAACAGACTAAAATATGTGTTACAGGAATAATCCATTCCTTTTGGACTATAGATGCACAAAAGATAAAAAGAACAGATTTCACATATTTGATTGCAAATGGAATGATAAAACATGTGGTTTGTTGAAGAGAAGCAAACTGATCTTTCCAAGCTGCAGGAAAACACTGGCATCTGTAGTTTGATACAGACTTTTTGGGATACAACCTTTGTGGGATATACAATACTTCCTCAGTAGTTTTATTGTTGTGATGGCTTTAATTTCAAAACTCAAAGAACATTATACAGTGGATCCATCTTTCAGCTAAGTTGCCTTCAACTTCACAAAGCAAATGAAGTTATTTCCCCCCAGTTGCCTATTTGTACAGCTTGCTGTTTACAAACAAAATGCTGTCTAGTGTAAAGAAAAACCTAGGTTGTTGTCAATTCTTTTTGTTGCATGAATTCTAACTTCTTCATACATTTGCATGCTACTTCTCTAAACCAACAGGACCTTCTCACCTTGGGTTGAAGCATGAAGCATTCATCAATTTGATTTTCAAAGTTCCAGGAGTCCAGAGGAATCTCTACTTCTCCCAGAAAACTGTTACGCCCAAATCTGTCATAATGCCAGACAGAAAGTTGTAGAGTACGAGTCTCAAGCTCCGTGTGGCTAATGACATACTATTGAGTGGGGATAAAAAAGGAGCATATTGTTAAGGAAAATATTTTTAGGAACCAGTAAGTGAGAGTATGGAACTTCTAAGTATATCCAAAGGTATTAACAGATAATAAATGATGCAATATTTTCCCTTCCTGCTAATGCAATTCAAATTATGAAGGTGAAATGCATAAAATAGTAGTAACTGTGAGAGGGATCTTGGAGTTCTAGTGGACAACCATTTAAATATGAGCCAGCAGTGTGCAGCAGCTGCCAAAAAAGCCAACACAGTTCTAGGCTGCATCAACAGAGGGATAGAATCAAGATCACGTGAAGTGTTAATACCACTTTATAATGCCTTGGTAAGGCCACACTTGGAATACTGCATTCAGTTCTGGTCGCCACGATGTAAAAAAGATGTGGAGACTCTAGAAAGAGTGCAGAGAAGAGAACAAAGAGGATTAGGGGACTGGAGACTAAAACATATGAAGAACGGTTGCAGGAACTATGTATGTCTAGCTTAAGAGAAAGAAGGACTAGGGGAGACATGATAGCAGTGTTCCAATATCTCAGGGGTTGCCACAAAGAAGAGGGAGTCAAGCTATTCTCCAAGGCACCTGTGGACAGAACAAGAAGCAATGGGTGGAAACTAATTAAGGAGAGAAGCAACTTAGAACTGAGGAGAAATTTCCTGACAGTTAGAACAATTAATCAGTGGAACAGCTTGCCTCCAGAAGTTGTGAATGCCCCAACACTGGAAGTCTTTAAGAAGATGTTGGATAGCCATTTGTCTGGAACGGTATAGGGTTTCCTGCCTAGGCAGGGGGTTGGACTAGAAGACCTCCAAGGTCCCTTCCAACTCTACTATTGTATTGTATTGTAAATGCAATTTTTCTCCTGTAAATGTTATATGTCTTAAACTATAGTTCTTCCATCTCCTCCTGTATGTATATTGACTTTACTCATTATTAAAATAAACATTATTCATTATTAAAATAAACATTACTCATTATTAAAATAGAAAATGAAATGGTGATACTAAATTCTCCAAAAATGATAAAAGTATTTTTTATTAAGAAAGTTACTCTTTAAATTCCACAAGTGTTTCACATTTTTTTATCTTTCTTGAATTATATAATTTAAAACCCTTTAAAAAAAACAAGGCAAATAAATAAATAAATGAGAAGTCCTTGGTGCTCTCTGAGCCCAGAGAGAACCAAGAACTCTTCATTTCAACCCCAAGCTACAAATAATCTCCTTTAAATAAATGAATGGGAAGAAAATGCCCAGGAAATGCATGGGAGTGTCAGCTTAATGTCTACATTAGGCAAGATTCTCTAACAAATTATAAAGGAACATACAGACCAACCCTTTGTCCAAGCAGGAGACCCTACACCAGTGATGGTGAACCTTTTCGGCACTGAGTGCCCAAACTGGAATGTGTGCGGATGTGAGACCACCGGAGCACCGGAAACTTGAAGACCAGCCAGCTGGTCTTCATGTACTTGTTTTTGGCCATTTGTGGCCATTTTGGGAGGCTGTTTTGTGGGCCATTTTTGACCTGAAAAATGGCCAGAAAAACAACCTGAAAATGGCCTGTTTTTTGGCCATATTCAGGCCTGTTTTTTGGCCGTATTCAGGCCATTTTCTGGCCCCTGTGAAGACCAGCCGGAAACCAGAAGAGCAGCTGGCAACAGATTGTGTGCCATCACGGCCCTACACCATTTCTGACAGATGGCAGTCTACTCTCTTCTTGAAAGCCTCCAGTGATGAAGCTCCCACAACTTCCGAATGCAACTTCATGTCGGGGAGCACTTGGATATGCATACTGCAATTAGCAATATGGTTTTGTTGCAAACAAAAATTAGTGTGGTTTTGTTGCAAACAATTTGTACCAATGAACCATATTTCCTTCTTTAATAATAGAACTGCAGCTCAGTAGATTTATTTATTTATTTATTTATTTATTTATTTGACTTATCAGTCGCCCCCCTCTCCGCAAAGGGACTCGGGGCGACGTACAATCAAAACAAATATACAGATGTGGCATGGAGGAGGTGACATCAATGCTTAATAAATAAGATTCCAATAAAAAGCCACTAAGTTAAAATAAATAACAATAAATTAAAACAGTTAAAATAATTTAAAACTCCAAAATTTACATTTACCATAATTAAAATTGCCAGGGAGGTTAGAAAGTTCTAGTTTAAGCCAGGCCGGCTAGTTGGAACAGGTGGGTCTTGAGTTTCGTGCGGAAGGAGCGGAGATCGGTCGTTATCCTGATGTCTGGGGGGAGGTCATTCCAGAGGGCTGGGCCCATCACAGAGAAGGCCCTACTCCTGGGCGCCGCCCTCTGACACTGTCTGGTGGACGGCACCCGGAGGAGTCCCTCTCTGTGAGAGCGAATTGGTCGCAGGGATGTATGGGGCAGAATGCGATCCCGCAAATAGCTAGGTCCTGTGCCACGGAGCGCTTTAAAGATGGTAACTAACACCCAACGAACATTGGGAATGTTCTCAGGTTCTCAGCAAAGCCTTTGACAGAGTTCCTCATGGTATATATTTTTCTTAATAAAGAGACCACCCATAGTTGTTTTGGAATTGGATGACACAAAAATTTAAATAAGTAAATAATGGAAAATATGTAGTAGAAGATACTACTATTAGATGGGCTCAGTTGGCTGAACAGTCTCATTTCATTTTGGAGAGAAGAATCAAGTGGAATGCCAAAGTGATTGTTTTTGACTGCATGCAATTCAAAATGTTTATCAATGACTGAGATGATGGAACTGGATGACACAAGGTTTTGTGGATGATGCAAATATTGGAGAATGGCTTTAGATGAAACAGAAAATTCAAAAGTATCTAGACAAAGTGGATTGAAACAAATAGCCATATGGCACATGGATGAGTGATATCAAGGAAACTCAGGACTGAAGGCTAGAATGGGAAGTTGAAAAACATTCCTGAGAAAAGTAGGAGCAGATCACTTACATGCACAAACCAAAAACTAGTTGGATATGTCCAAAGAGTAATCAGAAACACAGATCAACTCAAGGACATCTTTGCCACTGTGTTAATTGGTTTGCTTAGCTGTGCTGAGATTTACTGCGCAGGTCACAGTTCTTATCTGCAAGTGATTTAGTGCGCCTGTTCATTCACATTCCTTAACTTTCTCTTCTGATCTTCCGTTCGCCTGCCAAGAAGGTGGGCAACATAGCTCTTGCCAAAATGTAAGATTTAGATAGCAAGTTTTGTATTTTTATTTTCTTTTATATTAAAAATGTTTTTATTAGATCTTGCTTCAGGTTTATTTTCGCTTTTTCAAAAGTATGCTACAAGGAATGCCAAGATCCTCACCTCCTTAATTCAGGGCGGAACCTCCCCCCTAACAATCTTTACCATGCAGGTACTGTGCAGCCAGTGGTGTGATTCAGCCAGTTCGCACCAGTTCAAGAGAACCATTTGTTAAATCTTTGTGGAGTTCTGCGAACCAGCTAAATAGTCAAGGCTGCCTGCCTTCCTGCCTAACGATTCCAGTAGCTCACACACATCTCAGACATTCCTGCTCACTTGTAATTAACCAAAGGAAGGGAAAAGAAAAAGAAGAAATAACTGCATAGCCATTTCCTCAGCAGGAAAATTCTAGCCCCTTTAAAACTCAGGGGGGGAAATAAAGTAGAAGAGAGGGTTTTTCTTCTTCTTCCATCAGCTAATAGCTCTGGGTGGGCAGCCAAGAACCATTTAACAGATGAATATTTAGTTGCGATAACAAAACCACAGGAATGCAATCAGCACAGAAACAATAGAAATTTACAGATCATACAGATTAACAGTGTTGGAAGGGACCTTGTAGGTCATCTAGTCCAATCCCTGCCCAAGCAAGAGACTTACACCACTTCTGACAAATGGCAGTCCAATCTCTTTGTGAAAGTCTCCAGTGATAAAGCTCCCACAATTTCCAAAAGCAAACTGTTCCATTGGTTGATTGTTCTGTCAGAAAATTCTTCCTTATTTCTAGGTTGAATCGCTCCTTGTTCTTGACAAGATTAGGCCATGGAAGGAGTTTCAAAAATGTTAATACAGAGCAGGAATTTTTTGTCAGAGTTCTTATGTCTTTTTAAATACATGTTCTAATTAGCAAAATTGATTTTATTAATTTGGAATAGGGTTGCAATGCTGTTTCTATGTTCATGTATTTTGATCCTGCATTTTCAGCATTTAAGACAGTGGTGGGTTATGACCATTATGCCCCGGTACAGGCGTACCGGTGCCTGCTGGGAGCACTGGGTACCGTTCCGGTACAGTGCTCCAGAGGGCCCACCTGCCCGCCTGCGCTCCTTACCGGTATTTGAGCTCTTTGGGGCTTCCGCGCATGTGCAGGGAGCATACGGCGCCTGTGCGACTCTCCGTCGAGCAGCTGGAGTGTCACGCTGGCATTGCAGAGTGTCGCAGGTAGTAAATATGCATGCACGTGCTGTGTGCGCATGTGCATGCATTGCACGTGTTCATGCCGGACCCCGTTGCACCATATTGGTTGCACCGGGATCCGGAACACACCACTGTTTTAAGAGTTAGCTTACAGTATTAGACTGTAAAGATTTCAAGTTATCTTGTAACTGTGTTGCTTGTGAGTGATGGAGCCCCTACAACTTCTGAAGGCAAGCTATTCCATTGGTTGATTGGTCTCACCCTTAGAAAATTTCTTCTTAGTCCTAGGTTGCTTCTCTTTTTGGTTAGTTTCCACCCATTGTTTCTTTTTAAAAAAAATCTAAATAATTTTTTTATTTTATTTTTAATTTTCAAAACAAACACAACACATCCTTCTTTACATACTGTAGAAAGTGTATCAGTTGGTTACAAAAAGGCTTACGTGCATCTCTTCCACAGTCAACAAATATAATTCATATTAACTCAGATAGTTATACATGTTACCGTCATCATACCTCCATTTTCATTTGACTATAATTGTTTAAATGTCCTTCATCATAAAATATACCAAGATTTAATACATAACCCCATACTGGCATTTCATTTACTATTTCTAAAATCCTCCAATAACACTGAATCCTTATGTCCTATTCTAGCTAAACATCCATAATATTTAATAACAAAGTTTTCTAATCCTTCTTTCCAAATCACTGTTTACAATTTACATCCAATTTCCTTATGTTGTACCCATATATATATATTATTTACTTTATTTACTTATCAGTACAAATACCACACACACACACACACACACACAAACATACACACACATACATACACACACATACATACATACATACATACATACATTATTATCATTATCCCTCCTTTATTTAACTATATCCTGTATCATAATATTTCCCCCCTAATATTCAAGACTTAACTGAATCTAACTTAATTCTTTTTTATTAACCTTTACATATGATCCAAAAGGATTTCTAATCTTCCTTTCCTGGGTACCATTCAATATTCATATCCAATTATTACTTATCATAACACTACACATTGTATACATTATTATCATTATCAATTATTTATTTATCTATATCTATTGTCACTAAATTTCACTAAGTTTCACTAGCTTTAAATTATACGCTTCCATCTGTCAACCTGTATCTTTCCAGTAGCAAAACAGTCTCATATCTTCTGCCGTTTGTGGTTTCAGTCCTCTAATCATCTCCTTAATCAACTTTGTATGTACTCCTCTTAGCAACTCTTTGCTTATAAAATCTCTCATGTAATTTTGATGCCCTTCTTCTGTTTCCTTAATCAGCTTATCTTTGATTGTCGGTAGTGGTATCAATGATATTGTTAATAAAATTTCTCTCTTTAAATCCATAAATTCTTTTGTTTTTTCTTCTTCTGTATCTTGCCATGTGGGGTAGATTTCCCCTCCATTTAATTCCTCTTTCAGTATTCCACTCTTTCCATTTTCAGAGAAAAACCAATCACCATAAATATCAGCAATTTTAATTTCTTTATATTCATTTTCCTCTTTGATTTTTAGGATTTTAACCACCACCACTTGATAAACATCTTCAACTTCTTCATCATATTTTGCTGTTAGATGCACTAAGTCTTCCAACTTTTTCTCTATTCTCTCATGTGTGTTTGATAATTTTTGTACTTCTGAGAATATCTTTTGCAGACTTAAAACTTCTTTTCTCCAGTACAAAATGTTTTATAGATGGCACCTGGCACCAACAAGGTTAGCTAAAATCTCAACAAATACCTCCCCAAAATGTTGGAAATGCGAATCGATACATGGAACATATAACCATTTATAGTGGACCTGTGAGGAGGCTAAAATTTTTTGGAAAAAGATCAAAAATTGGCTGGAGGCAATAACGGGGGTTAAAATAGAATGGAAACCTGAATTTTTTTTATTAGGAATAATATCTGCGAAATGCAAAAAAGAAATCCAGTATTTAATACTACATATAATTACGGCGGCAAAGATTGCTTTTGCCCAGAAATAGAAAAGCAAACTAACTCCAAGCGAAGATGAAATAATACGAAAGGTTATGGACTGTGCTGAAATGGACAAACTAACTAAAGAAATTCAGGGAAAAGAAGAATCAGAATTCTACCAGATAAGGGATAAATGGTATAGATGGATGGAGGAAAGAAACAAGAATCAATGAAGGAATATAACAAAACTCAAAAATAATAGTTATGAGTAAAATAAGAGAGTTATGAATGGTGAAATCCAAATGAAATACAATAGAAGGGGAAATAATATAAGGTGAGCGGTATCGATTGATAATTGCTATTAGAAAGAACAGGAAGCTCCTGTTTGTATTGCATTACGTCTAAGTTTTGTGTATGTGTATTTTACATGTTTGTTAATAAAATTGAAAAAATTGAAAAAATATAAAAATAAAACTTCTTTCTGCTGCTGAAATTGTGCCATTATCTCCAGCTAACAAACACTGCTGCTCTAGCTTAGAAGGTTTTAACAAGATTAAGCATAGATTCACAATAACGTTTCATTTTCACCTTTCTCTGGTTAAAGATATACTTCAAAGGGACATCTGTATGCTTTTCTTCTTATCACTATCTATAAACAAGCAGTGAGACCTTGAAGTGCCAAGCCAGGATAATCAGTGAGAAAAATAAAAGTACTTCGTTTCCAATACACAAACCTCCAGCCTCCAAGTAGCAGTTATTGTTGCAATGTTGCAAATTTTCTTTGTTTCTTTTTGTATCTTTTTTGTATTTCAAGTTAAAAAAAAGTCCGTTTCTTGAATGAGTTAGAAGAACACCCACAGTAATAAAAGAGGAGAATTTTTGTCCACAGTAAAAGAAATAAAAATAGAAGAAAACTTAATCCATTCGTCTTAAAAGGCTTGCATAAATTCCATCTGTGAAGATAGCATTTAAAAAGAAAGATAACCCACTTTCCAAAACCATTCCAAATTTAATTCCGCTGCTTATTTCTTCTGTTCTCCAATTTAAATTAATTTTAAGCTTTTTATAGGCAGTCTCTTTTAAAACGGTAAAAATTCCTCACCAGCTGGAAACACTTTCTCTTTCCGTATCCTTCTGTTTTGGAGCCGCCCTGACTTCATCAGCCTAATGGCTGGATTTTTTGTCACCAACTTGAAGAACTTCTCTTGGATCGATCAGGGACTTTGCGATGTCCCTGAGATCATCAAGATGTATTCTTCCTGTTCACTGTCTCTGCGGGACAGTTTAGGTCCGTTTGGACCACCCAATGGCAAAAGTATTGACTGCGATCTCAGAGCATTGAGATTGCATGTCGTCTAGTCGCGACACTGGCTCCTTAATCCCCATCCATTGTTTCTTGTCATGCCTTTTGGTGCTTTGGAAAATAGATTGACTCCCTCATTTTTTTAGGAGTCTCTCAAATTTCCTGGCACAACAATTAATCAGTGGAACTTGTCTCCAGAAGTTGTAAATATTCTAACACTGGCAGTTTTAAAGAAGAGATTAGATAATCATTTGTCTGAAGTGATGTAGGGTTTCCTGCCTAAGCAGGGGGTTGGACTAGAAGACCTTCAAGGTCCCTTCCAACTCTGTTATTCTATTCTAGTCTAAATATTGGAACAGTGCTATTTATTGTGAGTTGGACTAAGGAGAAATTGCCTAAGGGAAATAAAGTTGGCCATGTCCACCCAGTCACATGACCACCCAGCCGGTCATTAGGGCAGAGAACTAGTTGTTAAATTATTTGAATCTCACCACAGGTGCAGCATATAATAATTTAAACCAGCCAACCAGCCAACCAATAATTTTTCATTTTGATCATAAATAAAATATTTAATAAATATGATGTTGTCCCACTTCTTACCTTACCTTAAGCATTTCATTGAATTCTGGATCAGTGCTATTACTTTTGATTTTTGTCTTTCTTTTGCTCTGGCGAGACTTGTCTGGCAGAAGATATGCTTTGACATAACTACAGAATAAATGATAGATAATTTATCAATTTTGCTAAAAGTTACAATATTGGTATACAAATATAGATGTCCATATACAGAAAATTCTTATGTATAACACTGTCAAAATGAAATCACAGACATCAGAAAAGTTATACTTTATACTATTCTTGCTCCCTCATGTGTTGTGACACATCAGATGTTTTTGTTTGTTTTATGTAGCAAGAGTGTATATATACACACACACACTCCCCAAAAGTTATTTGTTACCTAATTCCATGTGCTAACACCAGAAATATGCAGGCAGAAATCTATTGAAAGACAGAATTCCATACAGACAATGCAAAGTAGAGGCTGGAGAACTGTTACTCTTCAAAGATTCGATTCACTACAAACTAACATTAGAGAAGCTCTGTGAGGTCCAGCCTATTCTTTGTCCCACACTGACCAACTACATGTAGCTGGGAAAGTTATAATTCCAGACTGGAGAGTGATGATTTTTTCCATTATTGCTTCTCAAGACCCTTGAGAAAGATTTTAACAGATTAACATATGACAGTCCAGTCTTTTCTTGAAAGCTTCCAGGGATGAAGCTCCCACAACTTCTCAAGGCAAGCTGTTCCATTGGTTTATTGCTCCCACTGTCAGAAAATTTCTCCTTATTTTCAGGTTGAATCTCTCCTTGTTCAGTTTCCACCCATTATTAAGATGAGGCATGCAGTCCATTTTTCAGAATGTAATAAATTACAATTGCTAAATGTAGCTTGCAGAAGCCTGTTGGCTGGAACTTTAGGGCTTGAGGAAAGTTTCTGCCTTACTACTCAGCCTTTTATTCCTTGTCCTCATTTCTTCCTACCATTTGTCCTTAGGCAGGTACAAGAGGCTTCCTTGTACCCAGAATTACTTTCACTTATAGTAAACAAGGAAGGAAGGAAACAATTACACCACAAAAGAATCATAAGAATTTTTCTTTCATTCTCCAGTCTTACTGCACTGAGATAAATCTCTTCCTGAAGAGCCTTCTATTATTTGCAAGAGAATGTGGAAGAAAAGCTATAATCCTCTCATTTTCCCCATCATTTACTTTTTGGGCAGGAGAAGAGAGAAAAATCCAGCTTCTTCCTTAAATTGATTATGTTTTTTCAGTTATAATTGTAGAGAAAAACAAAAGAACAAAACAATTATTCAACTCTGGTTACTTTTTATTGTTACTGAATCACACTACTACACATGCCAGAACAAAATTGCAGAGAATTATGGTCAGCTGACAAGCAGAACTTAAATTTGCATTTTCTAATTGGAAAGTCTTTAGGATTAAAAAAAGAGAAGTAAGAATGCCAGCACAAGGCATTTAGTGGTAAACATGGGTTTTTCATTTCACCAAAATTAAGTCTTTTCTCCCAGGCATTGTAGCACTGAAGTTATGAAACTGGAAAAATATTCATACCAGTTCACCAATCTCCAGATTGATTAATTTTATTATTAAACTTCTATGCTGCCCATCTCATCAAGCCAATTCTAGATTTCACCAACTGAAGCAACTGTAGTTTCTCAAACTTTTCAAGGACTAAAGATGATATGGCTCTTATCTCACATAAAGTAAAGCTTCAATAAGAAGATGGGAGAAACTCATGCTGTCTTTCACTTTTTTCAAACTCCAATCCAAATGTGAGCGTTTGATATTCTGTGGAAGGCAAATCTAACATGCAAACATAACTAGGATAGTAAATAAATAAATAGAAATTTAGTTAAAAAATGAGATTTGCTTACGGATCTGTTCTTTGTTTCTTTTCATCAGCAATGGCCAAGTTCTTGCATTTTTTTACAAGTATGTTAAGAGCTCCTGTTTTATAGCTGTAGCTAATTTGCAGACAAATTTCACCACTAATATTCACATTTCCATAGTCCCCAGTTTCACTGTAAATACTCATTGTACTGTTAATGCTGGTCTGAAAAAAAGAGGGTGATAAAATTGGTTGGTGGCAAAATTCAATCTCAATATCGCATTGAAGAAACGTACTTATTTTATTTTATTTTATTTGTTCAAATAGCTTAAATTGTCTTACTCAGTTCTCACATATATGCACATCTGTAAAATTAAGCTCAGAGATTATCCTAAACTCATCTGGTAAACCCATGGATGGAGACTTCAGTGCCTAATTTAATATTTTAACTCCAAAATAATTATTTATGTTTTTAATTAACTTCCTTAACTGATATATGTTGTGGTATATCTTACCTTCAGCAAAACATTTGAACAAGTACAGTTAATCCTCGATTCAACAACAATCTGTTTAGTAACTGGTATGACAGTGCTGAAAAAAATGATTTATGACTGATCTTCAAACTTACAACACTGCAATCTCCTCAACCATCTAATCAAAATTCAGGCACTTGGAAATCTTATTGTATTTACAACAGGCAGGATTCTAGCATCACATGACCACATTTTGCAACTATCTTAGCCAGATTCTGACAAGCAAAGTCAATTTGGGATTCTATATTTGTTTAAGCAGCAGTGGCAAAAAAGGTTGTAAAATCAGATGCAATTTATTTAACAACTGACTTGCTTGGTGATGCTAGTTCTGGTCCCAATTGTGGTAATAAGATGAGGACTACCTGTATCCATGACATGCAAATTAGCACACTGTGATCTGGATGGCACTCATGAGAATGAAATATATAGCTGACCTGAAAATCAGTAATGACCCCTAATCAAATTAAATGGTATCAAGTGATACCAAAAGGATCAGTCCCGAATCCCCTACAATTCAAAATTTTCACTAATTATTTGGATTAAGAAGTGGGAGGAATATTTATCGTATTTCAAAATGATACAAAAATGGGTGAAATAGCTAACAGCAAGAAGATTATATTATATTATATTATATTATATTATATTATATTATATTATATTATATTATATTATATTATATTATATTATATTATATTATAAATAACTCTGAAGATTGGAGAAATGAACTGAATATAACAGAACAAAATGTAAAAGAGAACAGTGTGATGATCTTCATTTCAGACACATAAATCAAATGCAGGATTATAGGAAGGAAGATACCTGACTTATCAAAAATCATTGCAATAAAAGATTTATTATCACTAGTTGATTGGAAATGATAGTTGTATAATAGAGTGGCAAATTGGGCAAGTGCAATGCTATGTACTTGCATCCACAGAAATATCATTTGCAACTCACAGGAAGTGATTGTTGCCTTCTACTTCAACAATCTCAGTCTGAACATCACACTTTAATAAGGATTTAGAGAAGCTGTAGCTGACCAATAAAAGTGCAATGAAGATAGTCAGGGAATTAGAAACAAACCTCATAAAGAGAAATTGAAAAACTTTTGTTTAGCTTTGAGAAAATACGGTTAAAGGAGGATATATAGCACCCTTCAAATACCTGAATAGATGCCACACATCACAAGGGTCCTACCATTCCAGAATGTAGGATACAGAATAATAGACTTAAGTGACAGGAACACAGATTTTGTTTGCATAATAGGAGGGAGGGAAAGCTTACAGTTTGATATTACTCAGAGAGTTAGTTAGATCCCCTTCACATTTTCACACAAAGGCTAGACAGTCTGAAGCTTTAATTCAATGAATAGGAGGTTGAACTTGAAAGCTTAAATGGTCTATTATAATCTATGATTCTATGTTCTCCTCCATTCAAATAATCTGAATAGATAGAAAAATTACTTCTCCATATATATTTCTATTACAAAATAAGAATTCTCACGTTTAAGGGTATGGTGATGTTACTGTTAGCCAGTGACTTAATGGAGGAATTATCAATTGACAGACATTTATTTTTGCTATTTATATATGTAGAAATGAAGCAGGAACAGATATGAGCTGTTGCATGCATCAAAAAAGTAAGAGAACGTACAGTATCACCATCTGCTTCTGGAACATTTAAGTAGTTCCATTTCTTTTCAGAATTTGAAGGAGAATTCTTTATGAGGGAGGCAAAAGGCAGAAGAAAGAAGAGCATTATGTTAGTACCAATAGGGATATAGAAATTCAACAAACATTTTGAGAAAGTAAAATGGATAAAGAAAAGATGTGACACTAGAAATATAACAACCAAACACCGTATGGAGAAAAGTGATTAGTAAATAACTCCCATTTATAGAGATAGACATACAAGAAATTATGTTATCTCTCCAATGATGAATTTAACCTTAGGCTGAGCACTTATTTTCCTTTTGCAGTATTATAGAAATATTCGGATAAAAACATTTTGTTATCACAAGGCAGATGTTTATCTGCCCACATACCAGCACTTTGTAGCTAATGTATTATAAACAACCATTTAAAATCCCTTAGAATATAAGATACTTAAATGCTGTAAATACTATATCAATTACACCACCTGCTAGTTGCCAACAAATAATTTACTTGCCAACCATCAAGTGAAATTTTGGTGTAGTAGTTAAGGTACTTGACTGGAAGGTGGGAAATTGAATTTTAGTCCTTCCAGAAGCGTGAAAACTAACTATCTGACTTTGGACTGGACGTTCTTTCTCAATGTAACCAACTTCATAGGTGGCTGTTGTGAGGAAAAGAGGAAGCAGAACTATATACACTGCCTTGAGGAATGTATAAAGGAGGGATATTTAATAATAATGACAACAACTTAATAGTGCTACCTTGAATGTTAAACTATTATTTGCTTAATATGTGAAATGTACAATCTTCTTTCTAGCACAAAAGGAAATTAATGATTGGGTCCTGATTTCATCCCCTTGATGAACTAGGCTCTACCCTATGTCTTCCTGAAACATGGGACTAATTCTTAGAAACTTCAACAACATAACTGAAACATCTTGTAATCCCCAGTTATAAATAAGCAAGCAAAAACTCTGTGGCAGCAGGACTACCAGTGCCTGCACCAACAAGTCACTCGCCAGCTGATCACTCTCTTGGACAGTCCTCCGGGAAGGAAACAGAGCATCATGCAGTGGAGACAGCGACTGGAGCGACAGGCGAGGAGGCAGCTGTGGCAGCGGGGCTTCTGGAGACAGTGCTGAACAGCTGCTCACCAGTTGATCACTCCCTTGCATGGGCCTCTAGTCGGGTTGCGCAAGGCCCTGAAGCATGCCCTCGGTTGCTGTTGCTGGATGTGAGAGGAGACCGCCACCGTCGTCTATTGGATGTTGGTTGCCTGGCGGGAGTGTCTGGTCAGCCAGAGGGTGTGGTCCCTGGACTATAAAGTACTCTGGGAGGTGAGCGCTGACTTTGCAAAGGACTGTGTTTCCTACTCATTGTGTACCAAGGCTGTGGCCTACTTTTAAGGATTAAAGTCTGGGTTACTAAATTTCTCAGTTGCCTGAGCGTGTTTGCTTTGGTTCTAACCCAGTCTGGCCTTGGACTTTTGAGGGAAAGTCAGTGCTCTTCATTTCCAATTGTTCCCATTGTTGTCTTCCACAGCCGTTAGGGTTGACCAGATAGGAGGAAGGAAACCAGTGCAATGGCTGAAGGTACGGTGGCTGAGGTGGAGCCTGATGTGGTGGAGGATGTGCGGCAGGGCCCCATATGGCCACCAGGGTATTGGCCCCATTGCAGGCTTCATTTGACAGGAACCCTGACCACATGGCCTTGTTTCTGAGTCAAGCCATTAGCCATTTAAAGTGGTATGCCCAGTTGTACCCCTCACAGTGGGTAATGGTGATGGCCATGATGGTGGTGTTGGAAGATGAGGCTGCTGAGTGGATAGCAGACTTTCACAGTGAGCATGCCTGGGAGTTGGAGAATGAGGGTCTTTTCATGGAGGCACTACGAGTCTGGTTTAAGGATGGGTCCCACGTGCAATGGGCAGAAGGAGAGCTCCTATAGTTATAGCAGAGGGGCCAGTCAGTGGTGGAGTGTGTCTGGGAGTTCCAGCAGGTCACTGGTAAATGAGAGCCTGTCTGGAAAGGTTGTTGATCTGTCAGTTCAGGTTGGGGTTGGACCACGATCTCCGCTAGGCCTGTGTTTACCGGGGTATTCTGCATCAGCTGCAAGAGTGGTTTCAGACAGTCATTGACTTGGATGCTGGGTTATGGGAGTTCTGTCCCAAGGGGGACATGGCCCTTGGGCCCCAGAAGGCTTCTGACAGAATAAGAACTCGGCCTGTCCCTAGCACCCCGGTCTCTACGGTGAGGCATGTTTGACCACTCCTATGCTGTTTCTGGTGTAACCAACTGGGACACTGTGCAGCTGAGTGCACATGCCTTTGTCACAGTAACTGAAGTCACCATCCAGCAGCTCTGGTAAGACCACAATGCCTCCCCGACAGACCCCTGAAAGGTCCTGGGGAGCACACCAGGCAGAGTCCTTGGTGATGTCCTCAGAGGAGGGAGAAGCAACGGTAGTGGGGAAGTTCCAGGCAGTGCTCTATGACAGTGAGGATGACAGTGATGGCTCAGAGGAACCAATGGTAAGTGACCCCATCCATCCATTCATCACTCCCATCACTATAGTGAGCCCCCAATCAGCACAGCATTGGAGGTATGGTGCACTGATAGACTCAGGGTGTACCCGGTGTCTTATCAGCCAAGTTATGGTTACTGCGTTAGGGATTTGAGTGAGAGAGATGGCCAAGCCTGTTAGGTTTGAGCAGGTGGATGGCTCGTTGCTGGGGGGGGGGTGTCTCCAGCTACCCACCTCATGCAGCCAGTACGGTTGGAGGTGGGAGAGCATTCGGAGGTAATTAGATTCATTATGGTGGCAACGATGACTGAGTCCATTATTCTGGGATTGGCATGACTGGATATGTGGGGCCCAACGATATGGTGGGAAGGTCGGTACAGGAAGTTGAGGATAAAAGTTGGGCCCAGGCTTCTCCCTATGAGCAGGCTCAGAAAGAGGCAGAGAGTGGGCTGGGGGGGGAGGCCTGGGGAGGTCCTGGTGGAGGCCCCTTCCCCCTTCCCCCAGGTCTACACAGACTTGGCAGAGGTCTTCAGTGAGAAGGAGTGTGAGACCCTACCCCCACACCATCCTACTGATTGTGCAATCGAACTGATACCCAGAGCCAAACAGCCTAAGCCAAAGATGTATTCGATGACACTGAAGAAGATGGGGGAACTTTGATGGTACATTGACAAGAACTTGGCTAGGGTGTTCATCCAACTGGCCCAGTTGTGAGTGGGTGCTCTGGAGCTGTTCAGAGAGAAGAAAGATGGGACCCTGCACTTATGTGTTGATTCCCATGAAATTAACAGGGTTTGTGTGGAAAATATGTACCCCATGCCTCTCATGAAAGATATGCTTGCCAATTTGGCGAAGGGGCATTTTTTTACCAAGTTAGATCTGCAGGAGGCTTGCTACCAAGCCGCATTAGACCAGGGGACGAGTGGAAGATGGCGTTCAATTGCTCATTGGGGAGCTACCAATTCTGGGTGATGCCCTTTGGGCTACAAGGGGCCCCAGCTGTATTCATGCAACTAATTAACTATGTGTTACATGAACACCTGTACTGAGGGGCCCTTGTGTATCTTAACGACATACTCATCTATACCACTACTATGGAGGAACACACCTGGTTGGTGTGGCAGGCGTTGAGGAAATTGCTGGTGGCAAAGTTATGTGTAAAACTCTCCAAATATGAGTTTCACTGAACTCGTCTGGACTATTTGGGCAACACTGGGGTGGAAATGGATCCATATAATGTTCAAGCTGTGTTGGAGTGGCAGGCACCCAAAATACACAGACAATTGTAGAACTTCCTTGGCTTCGCCAATTTGTATCAGCAATTCATCCTGTCATTTGCCAGGGTGGCATTGCTGTTCACTGACCTACTCGAATGAAGCCCACTTTAATGAAACCTTGACCTGGACAACCACTCCAGTGGATGATGAACTGCCAACAAACCTTTGAAATGCTAAAGCCCTATTTGCTAGGGAGCCAATCCTGAAACACCCCAACTCTGGGCAACTGTTTGTTATCCAGGCTGATGCCAGCGACGTGGCCATGGGAACCGTCCTGTTGCAGAGAAACAAATAAGGTCAGATGCAGCCTTGTGCACATACCTCATGCAAGCTCACTGACACAGAACACAATTGGGCAATATGGGAGAAGGAGACGTTTGCTGTGTGATTGGCATTGCTGATGTGGCAGCATCTTTTGGAGGGGGCCAAAGAACCATTCAAGATCTGGACAGACCACAAAAACCTCAAGGCACTCCAAACGCCATATTGATTGTCTCCGAAGCGGGTCCAGTGAGCACAGTACTTCCAAGGTTCCATTTTACTCTGAAGTACATCCTGGTAGGTAAGAACTTTCTGGCAGATGCCCTGTCATGGATGCCCTAGTATAAAAGCTGCAGGCAAGAAGTAATACATGCCATTGTACTCCCTTCCCAACAAGCAGCACAGGTGATGGTTGGAGGCCCAATTGATGGCTTGACACATGATTTACGGACCACATTACTGACTGACCCATGACTCCAAGAGAACCAACAACTACGCATTCAAAGGGATGGCTTCGCATGGAAGGGCAGAAAACTATACGTACCACTTGCCCTGAGGCCCAGGGTACTGCGGTGGTGTCATGACACCAAGTAAGTCAGCCATTTTGGGTTCCTTAAAACCCTAGATCTCACCAGGCACCAGTTCTCATGGCTGGGTATGAAGTCTGAAATAGAGAGTTATGTAAAAAGCTGTCTGGTCTGTGCAACCATGAAACCACGGCCAGGGAAACCCCTAGGTATCTTACAGCATGTGGCTGATCCCTCCCACCCTTGGGAGGAGATCGCCATGGACTTCATTGTAGAATTGCCAGAGAGTAACAGACACACCGTGATATGGACAATCACTGACCTTTTCTCCAAACAGGCCCATTTTGTGCCATGTTCCGCATTGCCTTCAGTGTGAAGGCTAGCAAAGTGTTTATCAGACATGTTTACCATCTCCATGGGGTTTTGCAACACATCATTTCGGACAGGGAGTGCAGTTCACTGCTAAGTTCTTGTGAGATTTCATACACCTGATTGGGTATATGAAGGCCTAAACACAGCGTTTTGCCCCAGTACAAATGGTGTAGCAGAAAGAACGAATGTCATGGTGGAAGAGTATCTTAGGTGTTATCACATCTATTAACAGAAGAATTGGGCAAACTTACTTCCATTTGCGGAGGTGGCCTACAATAACACGTGCACAGCAGTGACGTGCGGTGAGGTTTATGGCTGGTGAGGCACTGATGTCACCACAATTAGATTTACGGGGGGGGGGTGCAACTTCCAACAAAACGCAGCAACCGGAGAAAAGCAGCGAGGGGCGAGGAAGCTCAAGAAGCCTCAAAAAGTCCTGCCTAATAGTAGAGGGCGCTTTTTTGAGGGTTTTTTAAACAGTTAAGCAGAGTCATCAGCAGCTAGCTCAGCCTCGCCTCAGCTGTCGCCTGAGAGGCTGAGCTCGCTAAAGCCTCACAGCAAGCTCTCGTATGTTTTTTTTTCTTTTCATGATGATAGGTGAGGCTGTGCCTCAGTTACCTCACCTGACTGCATGTCACTGGCGCACAGTAGTACTGGTTTCACTCCTTTTCGGTGGTTCATGGGATGGAATTCGTACCCATTCATGAGTGGCACCAACACCCTCCTTTCCCCAGTAATCCAAGTGAATAGGCGAACAAGATACCGTGAGTGTGGAGCATTGTAAAGATGGCACTGCGCAAGGAAGCCGAGACCCATAAGGTTCAGGCGTACAAAAAATGGGGTTTCCACAAGCCTTTTCAGGTGGGTGACGAGGTGTATCTCTCAACTAAATATCTCAAATTGAAAGTGCCTTGCAAGAAACTGTGCCTGAAATACCTAGGGCCTTTCCCAATTGTATGGGTAATCAATTTCATAATTGTGGAATTGAAACTTCCACCTTTCCTGGAGAAGGTGCACCCTGTGTCCCACAGCAGCCTCCTGAAACCTGTGGAAGACTCCAATATCTGGACCCTTCCCCAGACGCCGGCTCCTGTAGGGTGGTGGTGGTATGAAATAAACTGAGTGTTAGATTTGCACCTTCGTAGGGGTAAACTGCAGTACTTAGTATGGTGAAACAGCTGCTTGGCAGCACTGAACAGCTGCTTGGAAGCTATTCGCTCCCTGCATGGGCCTCCAGTCAGGCCCCAAAGCATGCCACCGGTTGTGAGGTAGTGCCGCTGCTGCCGGATGTGAGATGAGGCCACCACTGCGGTCTACCGGATGTTGGTTGACTGGCGGGCATGTCCAGCTGGCCAGAGGGTGTGGTCCCTAGACTATAAAGTGCACTGAGTGGTGAGATCTCCCAGCACTGATTTGCAAGGGACTGTGTTTCAACTCATCATGTACCAAGGTTCCAACCTGCTTTGAAGGATTAAAGTCTTGGTTTCAGAGTTTCTAGGTTGCCTGAGTGTGTTTGCTTTGGTCCTAATCCAGTCCGGCCTTGGATCTTTGAGGTATTGGCTATATCCTTGCATCCATCAAACTAAGTGCAGTAAGCATAATAGTTGTATCTTGCTTAAATGGATTAGCTACCCTGGTCCCTCTAAGCTGCCAACATTCTGTGTTTATTAGAAGCTAGCAGGACCGACAATCATTCATGCTTTTGTTGAACAAAATTTAAAGTCTCTAAAAATCCAAATAATGGAAATGCCTTTTAATGTATCAGTACTAAAACAAGAGAACTGAAGCTAAAAATCAGCTGTGGAATGAAATACAACACAATAAAATATATTAGACAGGGACATGGTCCAAGTATCAAAAATCTAATATTCTGTAGGAAGAAACAGTAGAAGAAAGTCATGCATATGTATTTAATGGGGACTTACTGTAGAAAAGCCACTTGACAAATTACTTTGCCTTTTGGAAAAGCCAGAGGCTATAATGTCATCTATATCCTCTTCTGCTTCATTCAGATAGTCCTAATGGAAAAACAAGGCATATATCCACAATTAAGGAATAAAACAATATTTTATTAGGAAAGGGTTGAGTGGAGAACTAAACAGGAAAAACATTATCTTCTGTTGCTTTTTAAATAAAACCATTTATTCAGTATCTCATCCTGTTTCACCTTTTGTCTTTAACAGCATTTTAGTGTCTGAAATATCTCCAGTTATTGTGAACATCTAGCCTACCATACTTACCGTATTTTTCACAGTATAAGACACACCTTTTTTCCTCAAAAAAGAGGCTGAAAATCTGGGTGCGTCTTATACACCGAATACAGTATTTTTTTGCCTCTGGAAGCCCCGCCCCTTCACCAAAACGGCCATGCATACGCTTATGGAGGCTTTCAGAGAGCTCCTGGGGGCTGGGGAGGGCAGAAATGAGCAAAAATGGGCTGTTTTTTGCCCCCCAGCCCCCAGCAGCACTCTATAAGCCTCCATAAGGCTATGCATGCAATTTTTATGACAAAAGATGGCCCTATTTTCACGACAAATGGGACGTTTTTTGCTCGCTTCTCCCCCTCCAGAGCACTCTGCAAGCCCCCCCAAGGCTATTCATGCCTTTTTAAAAAAATGGGCCCTTTTTCGCAAAAAACGGGCTGTTTTGGGGAGGTTTGCAGAGTGCAAAAACTTTTTTCTCCTTTTGGAAAGCTCTTTAACTGATTGATGAGAATTACATTGATCAAGTGCTATGTCAGCAGAAACAAAGTGTTAGGTGCTGCAGATTGTCAGCGATTTCCTTCTCCAGCACATGGATAAATACACCTGGAAACATCTACCTGCCTACCTACTCTCTCTGTCTCCCTACTTATCTACTGTATTTCTCTCTCTCTTCCCCCTCTATCTACCTATGTACCTATCTACTCACTCTCTCTCTCTCACTACCTACCTACTGTATTTCTCTATCTCTCTATCTCTCTTTATTTTTCTCTCTCTCTCTCCCTTTATCTACCTACCTACCTACCTACCTACCTACCTACCTACCTACCTCTCTCTCTCTCTCTCCTCTCTCTCTCTCTCTCTCTCTCTCTCTCTCTCTCTCTCCCTACTTACCTACTGCAGTTCTCTCTCTTTCTCTCCCTCTCTATCCCTCTATCTACCTACCTACTTTTTTTCAATTTGCCTCTTCAAAACCTTGGTGCATCTTATACTCCGGTGCATCTTATATTCTGAAAAATACGGGAACAATAGCAGCTGAAACTCTACCTTATAATTACAAATTACACCTAAAAAGGTTTCATTACACACAGGCATTCAAACTGTGTCCCATAGTGTGGCTGATCCTTTCATAAACCAAGCTGAGGCTGTACAAAGATGGAAAAGTGAAGAAAAATACAACCCTCTGTCTGCTAAGACTGAAAGCCCCATGCAACTGCTTTTGTGGTTGTTAGACATGGAGAAGTTGCCAGTGATTGAGCTCCATTTTGTATTAAAATTATGTATTAAACTGTGTTCTGTTAAGCAGCTGCCAACTGCAACCCTTCACTTCAAAAGATAAAGCATGTGTTGACAGTCGTGCTTGGTGGAGATCTCTGGCTGGGCCAAGGGCTGAAGTTTGGGAGATTTCAGTAGAATCAGACTGTGTCATCCTGCTTTATCCTGCATGTAAATTAAATAAGGAAATGCAATCTGCTTTGTAATTGGATGCCTGGGGCCATTCATGATATTTCAGTCTAACTATTATACAAGGTTCTTGCAAGGTTACATTTGTAGTTATCTTCATTTATACCCACTACATTTTTTAAAATTTTATTATATATGTACTTTTGATATAAACTGTGACATATATATGAATTACTGGAATTAGTCAAATGAGAAGTTTATTATTACTGGTAAAATAAAAGAGACAAAATATTCTAATTTGTAAGTTTTGTATCTTTCCAGCTCACCACTTCATGGTCCAGTGCTCCAGGTACAGATTTACTTCTTAAGCTTAAAGTATCTTCATTTCCTTCTGAAAAGGATCCACTGAGATCTCTCTCTGATCTACTACGATCTGCAAAATATAAGGAAAAGCCATATATAGTATATTAGCAATCTATATAGAAGATATTATACCAAAGATGCTTTTTCAAGAGGCAATTTAACTTTCTTGTTTTTCTTTGAAGATGTTTTGCTTCTCATCCAAGAAGATTCTTCAGTTCTGACTGGATAGTGGGGAATGGAAGGATTTTCCCCATCATTCAGTCAGAGCTGAAGAAGCTTCTTGGATGAAAAGTGAAACATCTTCATAGAAAAACAAGAAAGTCGAGTTGCCTCTTGAAAAAGCCCATTTGGGACAACATGACTTGGATGTCTGAGAATCTCCATAGACAGAAGATATTGCAGTATATTTTAACTTATTTGTGTGTGAGATGGACTATTTATCTATTTTCCCACAACTTCTTGTTTTTATCCATCAATTTCCACTTTACCTGAAACCTACAGAAAGGATAAAATTTTTTAAAAAATAGATTACAGGAAGAAATTCAATGGTGATTTCATTTTTCTCACTCTTTGGAAAATCAAACAGGTAGAAGGAAAATGTATTTCATGCAAGATGAGTCTCTAATACATCTATCTAGTCTGTTGTTAGTAAGTGAACCGATTATAAAGGTGTATCTTTCATCCAATTGTTAATGCATATAAATGTGTTGAATAAAATTTAGGGAAGAAATGATCAGCAAAAACGAAAGTTTACAGATGTTTATACCTCATCTTTGTTTTAAGAATAATTATGACAGATACATAGAGATTTTTTCATTAAAGGGGAAGAACCATAGTTCTTACAATAAAGTGTGCATTTTTATGCAAAAGGTGCCATTTAGCCCTCTTCATCTTCAGTTCAGTTATATATAAAAGAATCAGGCAGCAGGTGACCTATGCCTGAAGAGGCACTGGAAATCAAACAATACTACACTAGGATCCAGATCAGAATTGCAAAAAGTGTACCCTATCATTATCCTTTGATGGTTTCTGCAATCACGACAGAATAGGTAAGCCAAAAATGTGGTCCATGTACTGTAGACTCCCTCCCTATCCTCAGTCAAACCGCATCTGTCAATAAAATCCTGAATTGATAGAAATTCTGCATCTCTGAACTAGAATGACCACAGTTGTCTGACCTGGTAGAAGGTTAATTCTTAGCAATTCTAACAACAATTAAAAAAAAAACATTTCCCAAGGGAAAAAACCATGGGAGGAAAAAACAATTCAATAGTACATCAAAGTATCAGTAACTGAAAGCTCACCAGATGTTAAAGATGTCCTAGAAATCGCCACAGAAGGTGTTCTAGAACTTTTCCTATGATGCCTTTTTGACAAATCTGCAAGGATACTTTCACTGATAGACATAACAATGTTGTTTTCTATTTCAGAATCCTGCTCACATAAAACAATATATATTTCATGTGTCACACATATAAGAAAACTTTTTAACATATGAAAACACACTAGTTACAGTCTAGGAAGCAAATCCCACCCAAATTCAAGCCAATAATTCTAACTTTTAATTGTTTGTTCAAATATTTCAGAATTTACTTTAAGCGTGATTTGTTGAACATAAAAAATAATCCAGAAGCAATTTTAGGAGTGTACACAAATATATTAAGACTAGCAATCCAATCTCAATTTGCTTTCTCTACCAATACTTAAAAGACTAGAGCAAAACAAGTAAACCTGAATTCTAGATTTGCCTGTATGAAGCAATTATTTATCAAACCAATCCATTTTTGCACCAGTCAACATACCCTGCTGTAGTCAATAGTCATGCTGTGCACACTCAGTGCTGGTGACCTTGGATGGAGTGGAGTAGAAGCATTGCTTTGATTTTCAGCATTTTTCATGTTGCCAGTTATGTGTTCAAGAAGATGACTATCTGAGGGAAAGGTGTTCCCCCTGGAGAAATTGCACTAAATTAACCTTCTAATTTATACAGCATAAATAAAAAAGGAAAAACTACATATCAGAAATGATGTTCCATCAGTAATTCGAATCTCAGACAAATACTTTAGTAGCAGGAGGACATTTTAATATTTCATCACCTGAATAGCAGTCCTAACACCATTTTGCTGATCTACCTATATCCAAAATCAAAGAGAACAAGCTCATTAAAACTTGCAATCTAGCATCTTACACATGTTTCAAAGTGCAGTATCCATGGTTAGGCAAAAAATAAAAATAAAGAAAAACAAGTTTCTAAAGTCACATAATAGATACTTGTAGAAAATCTTGGGAACTGTTTTTAACAAAGCCTTACTTAGAGCTACTGTGTTTCCCTGAAAATATGACAGGGTCTTATTTTTCTTTTCACCCACAAAATATGGTTTGGGCCTTATTATCAGGGGAGGGCTTATTGTTTTGGGGTTGCCAGGTGGCTGCTCTCTCGCGAGTGGGCTCCCAAAGAGCCGGGCACAGCCTCAGGGGCAAACGGCTGTGTTGCACTGTCACAGCTGCGCAGCCATGAAGTGACCACGCTCACGAGCAGCCATGAAGCGACCATGCTCACGAGCAGCCAACCAGCAAACCCCCTTTCCAGCCGGGCACAGTGCCATTCACTGACTAGGGGTATCGCCAACCGCATGAGTGCCTGTTTGCCACCACCCGGCTACCATGGCTTGGTGCCTTCGAAATGCCAGTGAATGGCGCTCTGCATGGCTGGAGAGGGGGGTTGCGCAAGTGGCTGATCTCTGCTCTCATAGTTAAGTTTTCTTGCTACCTATGATTTCAAGATTTAATTGCAGCTATCTCAGTATA
Source organism: Natrix helvetica (assembly GCF_964273705.1). Classification (NCBI taxonomy): domain Eukaryota; kingdom Metazoa; phylum Chordata; class Lepidosauria; order Squamata; family Natricidae; genus Natrix; species Natrix helvetica. The sequence continues at coordinate 62,962,363 of NC_138550.1, forward strand.
AGTAAGACCATTATTGCCAACATGGAAGAATAAGATTAATATTTTTTTTCCAGAGAGTGAACTTCAAAACTTGTATATCAGCCAATTGGAAGAAACTATTTGTAAACTGAACAGTTTATATGACAAAAATGAGAAATGCTAGATGAGAAAAAGTTAGTGTTAATATTACTGAAAACACTTTTTAAGTAAAATTTTACTTTCAGCCATGTAAATAAAATGAAGATGACTATACATTTTTATGGAAAAGATTTAAATGCTTACAACTGAACTATACTTAAGATTTGTAATAATTTTTCATTCATAATAAAATAAAACTTTACTTTGTATTTTGGAATTATAGGAATATTTTACCATTTGATGAAATGATACTTTACCCTATTTTCCTAGGCCCAGTGAGAACTAATTTTGTCCCACTTGTAAATGAAGCTAACATATCTTGCTTTGATGTATCCTCTAATGTTTTTGGAGAATGATCTTTGAATCTGCCTTCTAAGAGTTCAGGGGAAGAATCTTAAAATGAAAGAAACAGGTTATGTTAACAACATGCCTACAAGCTGAAGAAATGATATTAAGTCAGTTATTTCACAAATGTTACATATTCCCTGAATAAGCTAGGACCACTGAAAGCAAAAGCATTCACAATTTGATATGTTTTTATTAGATATAGAGATAGATATATACCATATTTCTGGTTTATGTATGTTGTAATATTTTGACCAACCAACATAAATGAAAAAGTAGGAGATGGGTGTGGGAAATAATTGCAAGAAAAGAGAGCTATAGAGTTTAGGTACTGACCTACTCCCCATAGAATCATTTCATCATATGTCTATCAATAGAAGGCCAGAATATATATATATATCATAATATCAATCCCAAGCCATTGAAGCTTTAAACACAGTGGTGGGATTCAAATAAGTTAACAACCGGTTTGCCCAGGATCAGGTTGGCTGTTGTGCAGTGGTAAAATTCATTTTTTTTACTACCGGTTCTGTGGGCACTGCTTGGTCGCCATGACAGGGGAAGGATACTGCAAAATCTCCATTCCCACCTCACTCCAGAGGAAGGATACTGCAAAATCCTCATTCTCGGGGGAAGGATATTGCAAAAATCTTCATTCCCACCCCACTCTGGGACCAGTCAAAGGTTGTATTTGCTGGTTGTCTGAACTACTCATAATTTCCACTACCAGTTCTCCAGAACCTGTCAGAACCTGCTGAATTTCACCCCTGCTGTTGTGAGAGGTATGGCCCATCCCCACCCTCCAGCTCTGCTTACATGCGGAAAGAGCCTCCCATGTCAGCCAACCTGACCCTGGGCAAGCCGGTTGCTAAATTTCCACCCTTTGCCAAAAGGCTGTTTCTTAGGGTGCTTGTCTGCATGTTGGTCTTATGGCTGTTTCAGTCTTCTGGATGGGACTCTTTTAAGAGGTGAGGTTTCCGAGGAAGGGGGAGGGGGTTACCATAGAGACAAGGAGTTGATGCTCCCAAGAGCTCGTGTGGGAAGATGAAGAATTTGGGGGAAGTGGAGGGAGGGATTCCCTCTCCCCAAGGAGCTGTGTGTAGGAGGTGTTGGTCAGTCTGCAGGCAAAAGAGAGAGGGGTAAGGAATTAAGTTGGCAGCATGATTGAAGCTGGGCCCAATGTAGGGGAGACTGTAGGGTTAGTTTGCAGGCAAATTATTACCCACCCCTGGCTATCAAAGTGGATCTTGGGCACTGTGATGTGCTGCAATGGAGAAATGGACAACAGAATGGCTGGCACGACAGGAGGAGGAGGAGCAGGGAGAAGAAAGAGGGAAAGTAGTCTTCTCCTTTCCTCATGCCGGCCATTCCATTGCCCATTTCTCCATTGCAGCTCTGCGCAGTGCTCAGGATCCACTTTGATAACAGGGAGTGGGTGGTAGGTAATTTAACAACTGGTTTGCCTGAACTGATGTGAACTGGCTGAATCCCACCACTGTTTAAACATTATTAACAAATATGTTGTGCTAGACTCAAAAGTTAATCAGAAATCAAAGAGAAGTTAAGCATGCTTCATGTAACACAGGAAGAGTATAATCATTGATAAATATTTATTTTTGGTACCAATAGCTCTGTGTGATTATTTTAAGGTAGACTTATTCAATCTGATGCCTTCCAGATACATTAGAGCTACACCTTGCAGAATTCCCAGGCAATTCCAGTTGGGAATTATAGTCCCAACACATCTTGAACACATCAGATTGGGTAAAGATACTGCAATGTATATAAGAAACTATATTGTATGGATAACTTTATAAAGTGTACTGTCTTTGGTGAAATCTTCCTGGGTAAATGACATCAAAGAGTCTTACCATGTAAGATAGAAAGTTAGCTCATTCTATATTAAGCCTGACTATATAATTTGTTTTGACTGGCAACAGTTTTCCAAGATGTTGTGAAATATCTTCCCAGGTCTACATTTGCAAAGTTATATAGCACTTGGTTTGAAGCATCTTATTTTTACCAATAACCTGATGAGATAAGAGACTAGCATTCATTATAGTTTACTGAACTAATAATATATTTGGAACTCTCTAGATTAACTATGTTGCAAAAATGCAAAGAATAATTCAGAAAGCAGCAATACTTTAAACAGTTTGGGGCAGCTGTGGTCCTCCAAAGTTGCTCAATTATTCTCCCCGTATGCAATTTCCCACTGGCCATACAAGCTGGAGCTGTTGGGAGCCTGTAATTCAGCAAAGCCGCCATATGTTTATTTGGAAGTACATACTTTGCTTTCCTATTTTTTTACCTGGAGCTTTGCGAAGAATAGACTGCCGAACAATATCAGTTCCAAGGAGCTTGGACTGCTTGAAGCGTTTTGCTCTCTCTTCAAAGAACCATTCACCTGTTACTACCCTAAGCTGCCTGTATTAAAAAAGAAAGCAGTGAAATCACTCTAACCATTACTTCGCATTAACAGAATAACAGAGTTGGAAGGGATCTTGGAAGTCTTCTAGTTCAACTAGAAGAGGAGATCCTATACCAATTTAGAGAAGTGACTGTCTAGCACCTTCTTAAAAGCCTCCAGTGATGGAGCACCCACAATTTCTGAAGTCAAGCCATTCTACTGGTTAAGTCTTCTTACTGTTAGGATAACCACTTAGTCCTCTGGTTATCTCACCTATCCAAGACATTTTTGAATATTGCTTTAGAAATTACTAATTTCTATTGCTTTAGAAATTACTAAGACAATCCCCAATTTTTTGAAACAATACATCAAAATTTGTGCCATTCATTACACTAAACTACAATGTTTCATTACACGAAACTACAATTACACTAAACTACAATGTTACAAGTCCACTTTAAAAAGTAATTAATACTTGTTAATTATATGCAAATTATATGCATAAGTATATGCAAATATATGCAATTAAAACTTAAGAGTAAATAAAGGAAAGGATGTAGAAGAGTAGGCAGAGCTGGGTGTGTGTGTGAGTTAAACATGTTATCATCTTAGAGTCTTTACGCTGCTACCAATGATCCAAGTTTAGCGCCCCCCCCCCCTTGATTTCCTTTAATTCTTTTTTTTTTAAACAAAGTTTTATTGGTTGTTTTGAAAAATAACAAGGAAAAGGGGTGGTGGAAAGGTTACAAATTTTGGCAGTTGCGATGTGCGGTAGGTGCCCCCTCCCTCCATACTCATAGTATACATTTACACAAAATTCATTACAAAATAGCAATATATAGTCAGCATATGAGTTCAATTAATAATTTCGATCAATTTATATCAGCAAGGTTTTTTTTTTGTTCATTTTTGAGATCTGAGTTTTCTTGGTATTGCCCCATCTCCCCCCGCCAGCAGAGCTCCGGCCCCTCCCGTGTCCTGTATGTCTGTTGTAGGGTCATCTGATTTATCTAGGAGTGCTTTATTTTTTTCCATAAAGGCCTGCGCCTCTATGGGTGTATTAATTCTGACCCTTGTGTCTTTCCAGAATATTAGCATCCCTTCAGGTATCAACCATCTGAACCACACCCCCTTCTGTTATAGTTTCTTCACTAATTGCGAATAGCCTTTACTTTTCTCCCTCATTTTCTTGGGGAACTGTTTCAGAATGGTTATTTCCCTATCTTGATATTTCAAAACTTGCCCCCTTTGTGCACTCAGAATTTCATCTCTTGTAGCTTTTCTAAGAAATTTAATGTGGACCTCCCTGGGTACATTGTGTATTCTGGCATATGCTGAGTTCACCCTATATACCAAATCTAGTTCCCACCCCATCTGTTGTTTCTCTTTCTGAATATATTCAGCCAAAATGTTTGTCATGATGTCTCTTATATCTTCATCATCTGTCTCTACCACATTTTGAAATCTAAGGTAAAAGGACATTCTCTCAAATTCTATTTTCATCTGTTGGGTCTCAAGTTCTTTGTTCCCCTTCTGCACCCCTTCCATCCCCTCCCTCATCTTAGCCGTTCCCCCCTCCAAAAGATCTAGTCTCTGTGAGTTCTTGTTGATTTGGGCCTGGTTCTCTTTAATTTCTTCTTTCATCTCTTTTAATTGTCTTTTTATTTCCTCTTGTCCCTGCAGAAGTTGTTGAAACATTTGTTGAAATTCAGTCTCCGTAGTTCTAGGTTGCATCAAAGCTGTTATCGTTGATTGTGTACTGGGACTGGATGATGTAGATGTCGGGGCAGAGGCAGCAAAGCCAGGCTTCCCAGGAGGTGGTTTTTTACGTGACATTGTTTGTGAAATAAAGAGTTCAGTCAATGCAGAGAATGATCAGTCAGAGAGGCAGAGCAGCCAGGAGAGTCCAGGAGATTGAAGGTCCAGGCAGAGGGTGATTTTTCTAGTTAAACTGGCAATAAGGTGAGGTTTTTCACACCATGGAGTCCAAAGAATAACAAACAACAAGAGATTTGTCTGAGTAGCACGGAGACAAAGACCGGATGCCTGAAGTTTCAAAGGTGGAGCCAATTTTCACAGTTCATAAAGACAACGGAAGTGTGCCATCTTGCCCTGCCAGCTTCGGGTTTAGAGGCATAACAAAGTTTTCAAAGTTCAAAGTTTCCAGGATTTCCAGATCCTCATTGCATTATAAGGTTAAATCCAAAATTTGCTTTTAGTAAGAGCATGACATCATTGGTTGGCTCTCTCCCTCCTCCTCCCCCTTGGGCTGAGAGCAAAATTGTTTCCAGCCGCCTGTCCGAGAGGGGGGGAAATCCCCCTCCCTCCAGCCGCGCTTCTCCAAGCCAAGCCGAAAAAGAGTTTTTGAACTGCTGGCAACTTCTCCAAGTTAGAAAAGGGAATGGAAGGGAGTTTTCGCCTCACCGCACCGCAGCCGCATCCTTCTGCTCGCTTATTCTCTGCACAGCCTCGCAGCGAAGACGCCGGAGCGTCTCCCCATCATGCTCCCCAGTGCCTGGAGCGAGGCGGGGCCCCCCCACTGGCCGCCGCCGATCCAGGGGATCCCCTGCAGTGCCGCCCCTCCGGCAGGAGCCTCTACGGGGCGTCCTGTGCCCCGCAAGGAGTGGGGAGCCCACCGGGGAAGCGCGGGGCGAGCAAAGCTTGCCAGTCGCCATCAGCCGCCGGAACCGGAAGTCGATTTCCTTTAATTCTTATCTAGTGCCAATTTAGTGCTGACTGTTAGTTACTAGATTCTTGTTTACTGGCTTCAATAAATCTTCTGTGCTGCAACTTAATGTATGGTCCTCCTCCTTTGTAGTGTGGAGCCTTCTTGGAACTGTTGAAATACAGTCTGCTCAATGGTTCCGAGTAGGCTCCACACCAATTTGCACCACTCAGGTGACCCTGAGGACACAGATAAACTTCCAGGTGACTTTAAGAACCCACTAAAAATGCAAATGACCAGCTGTCTGCAAGGAGTATAAATCCTTCCATTCCCCACCATCCAGTCAGAGCTGAAGAAGCTTCTTGGATGAGAAGCAAATTGTCTTCAAAGAAAAAACCAGAAAGTCCAGTTGCCTCTTGAAAAAAGCACTTTTGGGACAAAACTTTGCTAGTATGTTTCAGTCACCAGCATCCCCAGCTTGTGCAAGTGGGGCTGCCAGTGCTGGCACCTGCTACTCACATACACACAACCGCCCACCTCTCACAGTTGTGAATAGGCCATGGCCCAGTAGTAGGCCATGACCCACAGGTTGGGAACCCCTGGCCTTATAAGAATCCCATATATATCAGTTGCTCATCTATTGCCTGAATTATGAAGGCCCATTGGCCATAGTACTAGTTCTAAGCTTTAGGGATTCTTGGGAAGAAACACTTTCCTCTATCTTGCATCTATGTCCTTTGCTTATTTTTCTATGCTAAGGAAGTGTACAGGAAAAATGTCAAGTGCAAGGACCCAGAACACTATAAGCTGATCAGAGTTCCTTCTTTATTGTTGCCTACCTATTTACAAGAATCTCACCAGATTATTTACATTCTCTTGGGAACATAGAGATAAATAAATTATTCAGAAATTCTTGGAGGTCTCTGTCACTTCCTTTCCTGCAAGGTCTCTAAACCCACCAGTCCTTTCTTCCATCACTCTAGCTGGAGATTCCATTACATCAAGTTAGGAATATTCCCTCATCTTTTCTCTTGAATCCTAGCATGCACTTTCAGAAAAATGGGGCAGCAGAATAAATAGCAAGGAGCAGTAGCAACAGAGCCAAGAGGCTGTGCCCACTAATGCCAAACTTTGAGCTGAGCTCCACTAGGCAACAATTGCTTTCTATGGATTTTATTTATCCAAATTTATATCTTACTGTGAAAGGACCTTAGTGTCAGTCCTATCAGATAGCTAAAAGAAACCAGAGGTTCAAATACCAATACCAATACTATGTCAAGCAATAAAGCCTTCAGGTCACGAATATAAACAAACTAAGGTTTCAAATGGGTTATTTAAACTAAATTAAGAGGAAGTGGTTAATCAAATTTGTGACTACAAGGGGTCCTGTCAGTCTGAACAAGTAGCCAAATAAACCCATTAAAATTAAACTGTTGCCTTCAGGGTTCTTGTAAAGCTCATCATACACTGTTATTAAACGATTCCTATGAAGCTGGAAATTAGTCTCTGAATAGAAGTTGGCAATATTTTTTTTCCCTGTTGATTGCCGCAAATCAGCTAATGAATGGGTGGCATTTTTTTTCTTTTAAAGCCTTCCCTCCCTCCCATGCACCAGGCTGTAAAAAAAGGGAGATCTTTCCAGAGATCTGATTCCTTGCAATGAATTTTTGGAATTAGACCAAGAACACAAGTGACCCAAGAAAATAAAAAGCAGTGGGTTGTGGTCATGTTGACTTTATCAGCCTTTGGTAAATGACTACTCTGAAATCATCAACTGGCCACTCTTGATTTAAGAAAGATCCCTTCAAGAAAACACTATAGCAGGGAAATTAATATTTGTGACTATGGCTATTATAAAGCATGTAATATATATCCTGAATAATGACTAATCCATCCAAGCTGCTGACTACTCAAATATATCTCATGTATTTTTATGGAATAAGGAAACCCTCTAGTATAATTAGGTTTATTTAATAAATAGGGAGAGACATGTGAAAAGCCAGTGTTTCAATTTGTTTGCATACAAAGTCTGTTTTGTTGAAACCTTAAGCTGTTTATTTGTAGCAAAAACAAAACAGACTTAATAAAGAACTTAATCTAGAAACCTTTTATAGGTGTAGGATAAAAATAAACAGAATCACTGTGATGATGAAACATCGGTATTACCTTCACTCAACCTACTACTGCTTATACTAAATGAAGGGAGTTTTATTTGACTTAGCTAGCATTTTAGAACTGTGCACAGCCTCTGAAAGGGACACTTCACCTGTTAGTTCCTGAAATGTTTTTTTCCTCAAAACATTGAAGCAGCTGGAAAATATCCCTAATTCTCTGCACGTGCATGAAGAAACATTTCTTTGGAACTGCCCTGTACATGTATGGAAGTACACCTGCAAGGGCAACAATCTTGGAAGAAGTCACAAGAGCCTTTCCAAGGACACAGATCCTTTCCCACTTCAAAGCAGCTGCCTCATTTGCTTTGACAGTTATTGCTTCACATAACTGGGTCAGCTACAATTGCACACATAACAGGGAGCTGGGAGTTAATACAGTTTAAATGTAGACCTCCACATATTACATTTGAGCCTGAAATCTTGATTGCTTCATTTAATGTCCACAATCCCAGCTCTCCAGTTGCAGTTATTAAGGGACTGTGCAGGTTCTTAAATGGACTATCAGGGAAAGGCCTGGATCTTCTGAGCCTGTGTACGTTATAAGTGAGACTTGATCTTTGATAATATGCTACACTATTTCTTTTGTCATTATCTTCATGTTCTGTTAAAAGATATTTAAAAGTGTTTCCATTGTTTTATATTAAAATATACAATAATGCTAATAATAAATAGATAATATCAAAACATAATTTTATTTGTGCACACTCCAAACTTTGAGATTTTTTTTATTCTAGAGATCTGCTACATCAACCATCCACATGTCATCTGAATACATTAAGAAAGCATGACATGCTTTGCTTTTTCCTGGTGCCGGGAGCCATTATGCTCTTATACAAGGTATTCTTACAGATAACCAAATGTTCTCAGTACTACCACTGCAGTCTGTTAAGAGGTTCTGAGTCATCACACCCACAACAATTCTTGAGTCCTTAAAGCAAGGTAATGTTTATTAGCAAGTCACTGGACATTTTTCACTTCAGTGCTGTTAACTAGGAAAAGTCTGACCTCAGATGAATGTCTTGGTTCAACAAATTAAGCCCCAAATGTCTTTATTCTTCATATCATTTCTAGCCTATTATTGATAATTATACTTTCTGACAAAAGTAAGAGATCAGAAAAATGAATCTGGTATTAGAAAGCAAGACTTACGCAATTTTATCACACACTGTGCACTTCCAACTGCCATCAGTTCCTAAAACATGACATTTGTTACAAACTCTCAGGCCACATATTTGGCAGTGGTCACCTCTGTCAAAAATTAAGCCCAAATTTTTCTGACAGCGAGTGCAGACCTTGCTGTTATCTTGCTGGTGATGCCGTCCACCTTTACGTTTCACTTCCAATAACTCATTCTTTAGTTTTCTAGAAAAGAAAAGAAAAATCCAGAAGTCCACAAAAAGATCTTGAAATATATGAATTTGCTGTTTCATTAATAGTCAAAGGGCTTATGCAAGACACAATTTGAGAATGGCATCAAAAACTAATGTGTACCTAATATTTTTAACCCTTTGCTTCCAGAGAACATAAAATATTCTATAGGGTGATTTTCTTTTTTACATAGCAGCTTTGCAATCAAAAGGGAAGACACACAAATCCCACTAAAGAATCCATCTAGCTTGCAGGTCTTCTGAGAAATGAAATGCTGGTATACCGGTATAAGGTATCAGACTGGTAGGGAGGAGACCCACGTTCTAGTTCATGGTTAATCATGGAAATTTCCTGGATCACTTTGGTCCATTCTCTGAGCCCAATATATCTGTTGTGGAGGAAAATAAGAGGAAGGAGTTCCATATATGCTACTTGAGATCCTAAATTAAAGTTGGGATGTGTGTATCATGTCACTTCAGTGTCAACTCGTGGAACTAGTGTCTGGCATTTTCTTGGGAGCATTTTCAGAAGTGGTTTGTCATTGCCTTCTTCAATGGGGTGTGAGAGAGTACAGGTAGTCCTCAACTTGCGACCACAATTGAGCCCAAAGTTTTGTTACTAAGTAAAACATTTATTAAGTGAATTTTGCCCTATTGTACGAACTTTTTTGCCACAGTTGTTTAGTGAATCACTGCAGTTGTTAAATAAGTAACATGATTGCTAAGTGAATCTGGCTTCCCCATTCACTTTGCTTGTAAGAAGGTCACAAAAGGTGATCACAGGATCCTGAGACACTACAACCACCATAAATATGAGTCAGTTGCCAAGTGTCTGGATTTTGATCACATGACCATGGGGATGCTGTAATGGTCGTAAGTGTGAAAAACAGTCTTAAGATTTTTTTCAATTGTAACTTTGAACAGTCACTAAATACACTGTTGTAAGTCGAGGACTACCTGTAATTGGCCCAAGTCACTTGGTTGTGTTTTGGATTTTTTGCCTAAGGCAAAAGTAAAACTCTTGTTCCCCTGGTCTCTAGCCTGCTACCTTAACCATTATAACTGGCTCTTACAAGTAAAATAGGCTGTCCAAATGAAAGAGATGATCATGCTAGATGATAATTTCAGTCCAGACTATTTGTTCTGTCATGGATACTATAAAATATTTTATCCATTATAAAACAAGCTCTGCTCAAAAGTAGTTATGGGCAAAGGGATGAAGCAAATGGATGTGGGACATGAAATCATATTAACATGGGTGGGACATGTATCATAATTTGATATCTTATAGCAAGAGACAAACTTTGTTCAATTTGAGTCAATAATCCAAGTGTGATATACTAACATTTCATTGCGTTAGTTAGAGCTCACTCCTGAATCCCAGAATATAGTTTTAGCCAAACACCCTGATATTCTGTCTCCACAAAGCAATTATGCAGATTCTGTAGAGATGCAGTTGTTAAGCATATACAGCAATTTGTGGCTCACAAAACACTTGTACAGTATGACACACATTTCCTCCAGAGATGGCAAATTCAGAAGATTAAACTTATGGTATTATGAGCTATACAAAAGCATTATACTTGCTGCAAAATGATAAGCAAACCTTCAGAAGAAAAATGCTAAAATACCCATTCTGTTATTTTTTTGGCACTATCTCTTTTAAGTCAAAACTGCTTTTTCATTCTATCTAATCTAATTCTGACATTCTAGCTTGGCACTAGCTACAAAAATAATCTTTTTTAAAGTTTATTTATACATTTTCACTTAACATACAGTACATAAGTGTTTTGTGAATAGTATATTGTCTGGGTCAATTTGCTTACGTAATAATACTTTTTCAGCTCCTAATTTCTATCTCTATTATCCAACAATTTATAAATCAAGTCCCATGTTCGAAAGTACTCTATCTTCTTTTTCTTTTATCTTTAATGTCAATCTGTCCATTTCTGCACAATCTAATATTTTTTTTAATTGCATCTTCTTCTCATGGTATTTCCTCATTTTTCCAATACTGTGCAAATACAATTCTTGCTGCTGTCAAAACATGTAGTATTAGATACAAATTCCCCTTATCATACTTTTCTGGTACTATACCTAACAAAAATATTTCTGGTTTATAATCTATATACAGCTTTAACATTTTTCTAAGCATGTATGTATTTTTGTCCAATATTTCCTTGCTTTCATACATGTCTACTACATGTGGTGGTATGTGCCCGGTGTCTGATTACATTTCCAACATTTGGCGGACATGTTTTTAAACATCTTTGCTAATCTTGCCGATGGTAAGTGCCACTTATAAAACATTTTGTATAGGTTTTCTTTATAGGTAGTTGCCATTGTCAACTTAGTTTCTCTACCAGTTTTTGCCATTTATCTAATTCTATAGTATATCCAAAAAATGTTGCCCATACTATCATTGTCTTACACCTGTTCATCTTCCATTTTTTTCCAAAAACTTTTTTATTTATTTTTAATTTTCAAAACAAACATAAAAATCCTCCTTCTTTACATCCTGTAGAAAGTATATCAGTTGGTTACAAAAGGTTTTTGTGCATCTCTTCTCTTCATCAAGTATAATTCATATTAACTCTAGTATCTTAACTCAAATGTTTATACATATTACCATCATCATAGCTCCACTTTTATTTGACTATAATTGTTTAAACGTCCTTCATCATAAAATATAGCAAAATTTAATACATAACCACATACTGGCATTTCCTTTACTTATTTATAAAATCCTTCATTAACACTAAATCCTTATATCCTATTCTAGCTAAACATCCATAATATTTAATAACAAAGTTTTCTCATCCTCCTTTCCAAATCGCTGTTTACAATTTATATCCAATTTCCTTATATTATACCCATACATATATATAGATTATTATTATTATTATCCTTTCTTTATTTGGCTATATCCTATATCATAACATTTTCCCCCTAATAATCAAAACTTAACTATGTCTAGTTTAGTTCTTTTTTATTGTTGTTATTATTATTGACCTTTATATATAATCCAAAAGGATTTCTAGCTTTCCCTTCACGAGTATCATTCAATATCCATATCCAATTATTGCTTATCATAACACTACACATTGTATACAGTATTATCATTATCAATTTTTTATTTAACTATACCTATTATCACTAAATTTCACTAGGTTTAGCTAGTAATTTTAAAGTATACTTTTCCATCTATCAACCTGTATCTTTCCAATAACAAAACAATTTTATGTCCTTTGCCATTTGTGGTATCAATCTTCTAAGCTTCTTCTTAATCAGCTTTGTATGGACTAGTCCTAGCAACTCCTTGCTTGTAAGATTTCTCATATACAGTAATCCTGATGCCCTCTTTCTGCTTCTTTATTCCACTTGTCTTTAATTGTCAGCAGTGTTATCCATATTTTTGATGAGTTTCATAGTCCATAAATTCTTTACTTTTTTCTTCTTCTTCTTCTATATCTTGCCCTTTGAAATAGATTTCCTTTCCATTTATTTCCTCTTTCAGTATTCCATTCTTTGCATTTTCAAAACCAAACCAATTACCATAGATGTCAGCAAGTTTAATTGCTTTATATTCATTTTCCACTTCAATTCTTTGGATTTTAATCCCCTCATTTTGCATTTGGTGAACCTCATCAAATTTTCCATCACGTTTTTCTGTTAGCTGTTCCAAAAATTCCAGTTTTTGTTCAATTCTCTCATATGTATTTGTTAGTTTTAGTAATTCTGAAAATATCGTCTGCAAATTTACAATCTCTCTATTTTCTTGCCATTCTGCCATCTTAAACAAAAGTGCTCTCGCTTGGAAGGTTTTTTTAAGTTAAAACATGGATTTACAAAAGCTGTTTTTTCTCCTCTTCTCTGGTTGAAAACACGCTTCAAAGGGACATTTGGCTTACCCCTATCGCTCTGTAACGAGCCATCAAAACAAATCGTGAAGAAAGGGAAAAGTTCCGCGTGAATACACAAAACTCCAATCAACAAAACCACCCAGCACGTAGCCCTTTTAAAATATTTCTTTTTTTATATCTGTTTTATATTTCAAATTAGAAAAAGAGGTCGAGTCTTTAAATGAATTAAAAAAAATACTCACAGCAATGAAAGAGGAAAGCTTTGGTCTATAAATCACAGAGAGTCACAGAAAAAAAGAGGTAGAAAAAGAAGACTTAATCCGCCCATTTTAAAAAGCTTGTAGGGATTCCATCCATGAAGATAGCATATTAAAAAATGGGATAGCCACTGTCCAGAACCGTTGCAAGTTTAATTTTGCCACTTGATTCTTCTATTCTTCAATTTAAATCAATTTTTAAGTTTTTATAGGCAGTCTCTTTTAAAACAATGAAGATTCCTCACCAGCTGGAAACACTTTCACTTTCCATTCCTTCCGTTTTGGGGCCGCCCTGACTTCATCAGCCTTGGCTGGATTTTTTGTCACTGGCTTGAAGAAATTTCTTTTGCTTCTTTCGGGGATTTTGCTATATCCCCGAGTTCAGCAAGACATATTCTTCCCGTTCACTGTCTGGACAGTTTGGGCCCCCCACAGTGGCAAAAGTGTCGATTGCAATCTCAGAGCATTGAGACCGCACATCGTGTCGTTGCGACTTCAGCCCCGCCCCTCCTTCATCTTCTATTTTTAAGCTTAACAAAAAGTTATAGTTTCTTTATTAACTTTTCATCTGCCCCTAACATTATTTGATCAAATATTGTTTGCTCTTTGTAGACGTCATATGCTTTAACATCTTTCTCGTATCTTGATTGTATTTGCATATGTGGCAACCATGATAAATCCACACCTTGATTTTGCAATTCTTCTTCAGTTTTAAGTTCCCCATCCGCATTGAAAATATCTTTATATGTTAAGATTTTTTTCTCAGTTTTACTACATTTGGATGTGTAAATGCTTCCATTGTTGAGAGCCAAACTGGTATTTTCATATAACTTTTTGCTTTCACCTTTTCCCATACTAACAGTACAGCATTTCTTATATAATGTCTTTCAAAATATCTATGAGTCCTATTTTTATCATATCATAAAAAAGCATGTGATCCTAATTGGAGGTCCTGACCTTCCAGAAAAAGTAATCTTCTGTGTCTAAGAGTTTTCCATTCTCTCACCCATGTTAATACAGAAGCTTGATAATAAAGCTCCCAAACTGGTAGTCCAAAGGCCCCATTGTTTTTAGATTCTTGCAACATTTTCAGTCTTATTCTTGCTTTTTTCCCTTGCGAAACAAATTTAAGAATTGTTGTGTTTTTATGGGGATCATTTGGAATAAAAAAGTAGCTTCGATAAAATGTTCATTTTTATAGTTGCAATTCTTCCTACCATTGATAATTGCAAATTTTTCCATTTCTCCAAATCTGCTTTCTGTCAGGCCTGTAATTATATTCTTTTTAGGATCTTTGGCCTGCCACACTTTCTTATAATTTTCTATGCTGTTTCAATAGTGTAGTAGTTGGGAGGGGGGAATAGAAAGGAGTAGGATTGTAGAATGGATTGTTGACATTCTTTTGTAGAAGCCAAGGTCATCTTTTGTCTCAGCACCTCGACACCTGGCCGGAAGAAGATGGGTGTACATGCCAGCGTGGAAGATGATGATTGGAACATGTGATGGATTTGTGGGTGGGGGAGAGATCATGAACTTTAAACTGGGTGAACTTACAGGATGTAATTCAGAGTTGAAATTTCCATAGCTGTACTAACATGCCTGTGGAATAAATTGCACCATTAAGGATGTTTTGCCTTGGACAATGATTTATTTCTGCATGGTATTTAGAACCCTAACATTATTTCAACTCTCTACTTTAAAAATATTTCACTAGCTCCCTCCCCCTATCAAGGGGGAAGGGCTGGTGATGGAAGATCTGGTGATGTGGGTCTCGGCATTCCCAATGCTGACCCGGACAGCGTAAATATCAGCGAAGAATAAATGAGAAGCTTTTGGTGATAAGAAGAGGAGTACGGAACTTCAAAGGCAATGGAATGCTGTTTCCAGTTTAATTGCATCTGGAGGAATGCAGGAGGAGACGCGACAAGACGAAGGAAATCTCAGAAAACTTCTTCAGCAAACTGTGAGTGCATGCTCCCCCTCCTTCCCCCCCAGCTTAGAAGCAAGATTGGAAAAAAAAACACCCTTAGAACGGAGGTTTGGGCTCCTTCCAGACAGCAATAAATAAAATGGCTTATCACCATGCAACTAGCTGGAAGAAAGATTCCCTTTCAAAATGGGAATTTCAAAGGAGGCAGGAAGAAGGAATTTTTCCAGCATCTGTCACTTGCAAGCCACCACAAATGGGGCTGCAACCAGTAAATGAAGCAAATTGGGCAGTAAATTGGGCTTTCCTCCCAGGACTTGGATGGAAGAGATGCTACTTACAAACTCCTTTGCCATCAGCATGGGGAAATGCTCCAAGCCAGCAGAGGGCACCTACTTGGCCCATAACTCCTCCAAGCCAGCAGGAGGGTACTTGTCACATAAAACCCCTTAGCCAGCCATCATTGGTTGAGCTGCAACCTGTGAAGCAGGCAACCCCGGGATGGGTCTTAACCCCAGGTCATGGATGGGAGGGATGCTAGTGGGCACATGCCCTCCCTCAGCAGATGGCACCATGGCAGAAAGCTGGGCAGTGGCCAACCGAGGGATTGACCTCCCCACCGGTTCCAGTCTCCCCTGCAAGGCCCAAAAAGGTTCTTACCAGACCTTCCTACAGAGAAGAAATCTCCATGGAAGATGGGATTACCAAACAGAGGCCTGCATTGTGGATGGCGGGAAAATGTGCGCCTGCAAGGCCCCAAGTGGTTCTTACCCCACCTTCCTACAGAGTAGCAATCACCAACATGGAAGAAGGGATTACCAAAGCCAGGCCTGCAAGATGGGAAGCGGGACAAGGTGCATTTGCAATGCCCCAAAAGGTTCTTACTCCACCTTCCTACAGAGAAGCAATCTCCACCATGGAAGAAGGGTTCACCAAGGGGGCAGCTGCAAGTTGGAGAGCAAGGCAGTGTGATGAAACGGTTCCTGAGTTTAGAGATGTAACTAGGTTCCATTCCTCGTGGGGCCCAATTAAATGCCACCATTGTTGTCAACTTGGCCACAGAGTGTCAGAGTGCTTGGCTCCAGCCCCAATGCCACAAACGTGCGCACCAACCACCACGGCGGTAAAGAGAGGGTCCCAGATGCCACCACAGAAGAGTCATCTGGGCCAACAACCTCTGGAAGAGGATCCCCAACTTAAGGTGAGGAAGTGTCCTACCAAGGGGGAGGCCTCGGAAGAGGAAAAGGGCAGACATTCTCCGGAGGAGGATCCCCAACTTAAGGTGACAAAGAGTCCAACTAAGGGGGAGGCCTCGGAGGGGGAAAAGCCTAAACGACCTCTGGAAGAGGATCCCCAACTTATGGTGACGAAGAGTCCTACCAAGGGGGAGGCCTCGGAGGAGGGAATTGCCGAAGAACAAATGTGTGTACCAGTCGCCATGGTGGTAAAGAGAGGGCCCCAGATGCCAGCACAGAAAAGTCATATGGGCAAACGACCTCTGGAAGAGGATACCCAGCTTAAGGTGACAAAGAGTCCTACCAAGGGGGAGGCCTCAGAGGAGGGAATTGCCGAAGAACAAACGTGTGTACCAATTGCCACGGTGGTTAAGAGAGGGCCCCAGATGCCTGCACAGAGAAGTCATCTGGGCCAACAGCCTCTGGAAGAGGATCCCCAATTTAAAGTGACGAAGTGTCCTACCAAGGGGGAGGGCTCAGAAGAGGAAAAGGGCAAACAATCTCTGGAGGAGGATCCCCAACTTAAGGTGACAAAGAGTCCAACTAAGGGGGAGGCCTCGGAGGGGGAAATGCCCAATCGACCTCGGGAAGAGGATCCTCAACTTCAGGTGATGAAGAGTCCTACCAAGGGGGAGGCCTCGGAGGAGGAACAAGGCCAGCCGTGGATGATTGGATCCAAGAGCCCAGAACCTACAGCACCTGCAGCAGAGAGCCCGGAACGGCCATGGGAAGAGGTCGCAATGGACTTCATCATGGAACTCCCAGACAGCAGTGGGCATAAAGTAATTTGGACTGTTATCGATTTGTTTTCTAAGCAGGCACACTTCATTGCTTGCTCAGGATTGCCATCCGCAAACGAATTAGCGAAAATGTTTGTGAACCACATTTATCGCCTGCATGGAGTTCCCAAGAAGATCATTTCAGACCGCGGAGTCCAGTTCACAGCCAAGTTCTGGAGAGAGGTCCTGAGATCTATTGGGTCCACACAAGAACTGAGCTCAGAGGTTCGTCCCAGCATGAACGGTGCAGCAGAGGGAGCCAATGCGGTGGTGGAACAATATATCAGGTGTTTTGTGGACTATCAGCACGACAACTGGTCAGATTTGCTACCCTTCGCCGAAGTGGCGTACAACGATGCGGTCCACAGCAGCAGAGGATTAGTGGGTTTCCAGATTACCAGTGGCATGGAAGTTATTACCATGCCTGAGTTGCCTAGAGAAACTCCTTCTTTCATGTCTTTTAGTGAATGGATGGACATGCTAAAGAAAGGATGGGAGAATACGAAGAAGGCTCTAGCAGTTGCAGCAGAAGCCTACCAGAAGCAAGATGATCAACGTCGCTCACTCCAAAACCCCTACCGTGTGGGGGACAATGTTTTTGTATCTACCAAATACATAAGATTAGAAATGCTTAGCAAGGAATTGGGTCCAAAATTTCTAGGTCCATTCCCAATAGTGAAGATAGTTAACTCAGTTACAGACTCAGCCTACCCAGAAGTCTAGGGGAAATTGACCCAGAATTTCATTGTAGCTTGTTGAAACCAGTAATTGGGTCTAACAGAAGAGCATCCACCCAAGCTCAATCTCCTCCTTTAGTGATGGAAGGGGAAACACAGTCTGAGGTGGAAAAAATTGTAGATTTCAGGCTGAATAGGGGTTGCTTACAGTACTTAGTGCATTGGAAGGGTTACCCTTGGTCTGAAGCTAATTGGGTAAACAGTGGGAACCTAAAAGTGGAGAAGTTAGTAAAGCAATTCAATGGGAAGTTTCCCGAGAAGTCAAGGGGTTCCCCTGGGTGGAGAAGAGGTGGTTAATTTTGTTATGTTAACTTTTATGTTATTCTCTTTGCAGGAAACGTTTTTCTTTTGAGGAGAGGCCGCCTGTCAGGCCTGTAATTATATTCTTTTTAGGATCTTTGGCCTGCCACACTTTCTTATAATTTTCTATGCTGTTTCAATAGTGTAGTAGTTGGGAGGGGGGAATAGAAAGGAGTAGGATTGTAGAATGGATTGTTGACATTCTTTTGTAGAAGCCAAGGTCATCTTTTGTCTCAGCACCTCGACACCTGGCCGGAAGAAGATGGGTGTACATGCCAGCGTGGAAGATGATGATTGGAACATGTGATGGATTTGTGGGTGGGGGAGAGATCATGAACTTTAAACTGGGTGAACTTACAGGATGTAATTCAGAGTTGAAATTTCCATAGCTGTACTAACATGCCTGTGGAATAAATTGCACCATTAAGGATGTTTTGCCTTGGACAATGATTTATTTCTGCATGGTATTTAGAACCCTAACACTTTCATTTGTTGTAGTAATCTCATACAGTTATCTTCTATATTAACTATCTGTAGGTCTACTTTTTGTTGTCAATTCACCTTTCTTTTTTTCTGTAAATTTTTTGACTAATATTTTTCTATTTATTTTCAGTCCTGCAACTTCTCCATATTCTTCTATTGTTTCCATTAATTTAGGGCCAGTTTCCAGTGGTTTTTCTAAAATAAATACTAGATCATCTGCAAATGCTTGTAATTTATATCTTTCCTTTTTATTTCCATACTTTGTATTTCAAAAGTAATCTTTGTCCTCTAGCATTTGTACTGGCACTGATAAGGCACTCTGAGTCACACATCCATCCATATGTTGAGGCCCAATTCACGTTACAAATACAACATTAATACTGCATTAATGGAGCAACAAGAAACTGTATTAATATTGGACTTCCGGTGGCGCCGCTGTCCTTGGAAGACGTTCCCTCGGGAACGCCAGCCCGTGTTTGAGTAACAAGCTGCTAGGATAGCATAAATCAGCTGTCCAGCAGTTTGAAAACCTCCCCCTCGGGAAAAGGGGGGGAGGTGAGCTGTCTGGCAGAGGGTAGAAGCACCCAGCGGCCCCAGAAGCAATTCTGTGGTGTGAAAGGAAGCCTGACGATCTCCTCATCACGGGACGCCTCTGCATTTGCAGAACAAAAGGCAGCGTCCACACCTGCAATTTTAAGTTTATTCTACATCTGAATAAGAAGCAGGCAGAGCAAACCAGGAGCTCAACAAATTGCAAGTACAAGCCTTAACTCCATAGATTATATCTCTTTCTGTAAACTTAAAAGGAACTTTTTTTTTAAAAAAAATGGCGCCGGAGTAATAAAGGGTGTGTTGAAAACGAAAGTGAAGTGGAAAACTGATTAGCACTTGTTAAGTGCCTGTTAGTGTGGCTGAAAGACTTCAAAGAATAGCTGGACTTTTTGGACTGAATAAATTGGCTGTTTGAAAGCTTGATCTGAATATTTTGAAATGGCCTCTAAACAGACAATATTCAATGCTTCAAAAAGTGCGGGCAGTTCGCCAGCGCAAACTTCAAAGTTGCAAACTTTATTACCTCCGGTGGAAACACAATCACAAACCCTGACACTGGAGGCTCTACAAAATAACTTACAAAATGCATTAAAAGAACAGGCAGTTGTCTTGGAGGGGAAAATTACAAGTGCCTTCAGAGATGTCTCTGATGAAATAACTGGAATTAAGGATTTAATTCAAACACGTAACCAAGAGATAAGGGAGGATATAGTTGAGGCACTTAAAGGATTATTTGGCTACGTGGCATCTCTTGATGAGAAGGTGGAAGAAATTAATGAGGTTAATACAAAGTTGGATAACAAACTTGTGGAGGCACAAATTAAAATTGATAAGTCGGAGGCGGACCTTACGATGATGCAATATAGAACAATGGAATTTGCCCTGAGGATAAGAGGGTTGAAGGAACATACTCAAGAAGACTTAAGAGAGATTTTTGCAGACGCTCTTGTCCAATTAACTGGGGAGCCAAAGGCCAAATGCCTCTGGCAAATTGACAATATTTATCACGTTAATTCATGGATTGCCAGACAAAGACAACTGCCAAGAGATATCGTAATCTATTTTGTCACCAGGAAAATTAGGAATGAAATATTGCAAGCAACCTACAAAAACAAACTGCAAGTGGCAGGTCAAGATGTGATAGTATTGAAGGAAATTCCCCCCAAAATGTTGAGATCTAGAAAGGACTATGCATTTCTAGTGGACAAACTTAGAAAGCGCCAGATTCAATACAGATGAGAGACCCCAGACGGATTGGTGGGAGAAAGACATCACCTCAACTCTGTTTGGAAGGCAAAAGATTCCTATAGTATGGTTCTAAAGGCAGGACGCCCTCCATCTCCAGGTCCCAAAGAAAGAAAAGAGACAGACGACCCCAGGCAGCAAGATAACCAGGCACAAATTGGGGTTGTGAGTTTGCTGCAGGAAACAGAAGAAATTATGGAACAGAGACAAACCTGTGCGGCTACCAAACATAAAGAACAAGAATTAATGTCTCAACAAGCCCAGATGGCAATTCGAGATAATATAAACATGAGCACAGAAGCAGTAGGAGGAGCTAGACTGAAGGTGAAAGATTTCCAGGCAGCTCTTAAAAAGCTTCAGTGTGCTAAAGATGACAACTAAATTTCTAACATGGAATGTCAATGGCTTAAATTCACCACAAAAAAGGAAAAAAATATTTCACTACTTGAAACAATTTAAAAATGATGTAATTTGCTTACAAGAAACACACATTAGAACACAGGTACCAGAAATATTTGATGAACGCATTTTGTAGCATCTGCTCTGGAGAAGAAAAACGGTATAGTTATATATTTAAGAAAAGACTTAAAGGCTGAATTAATTGAAGCAGACCCTCAAGGTAGATATATTGCAATTGAACTATTAATGGAAGGAAAGAAAATACTCTTAACAGGAATATATGCTCCCAATCAACAACAAGAAAAATTTTATAAGTTGCTTCACACCAAACTAACACAATGAGGTTACAGATCCTGCGTTTTACTGGGCGATTGGAATGGAGTACTGGATCCTGTTCAAGACAAGAAGAGGCTTTTGCAAAATACCCAAACACGAACAAGATTACCTAAATCTTTTTTTGATATGATGGATGACTTTGAATTGAGGGATATCTGGAGAGAACGGAATGTTAAAGAACGGGATTTTACTTTTTTCTCTGATAGGCACCAATCCCTTTCCAGAATTGATTTTATACTAATTACAAATGATTTTTTTCCCAGGGTAAAGAAGACTAAGATATGTCCGAGAACATTAACAGATCACAACCCAGTCTGGATGGAACTTGAATATGGAGACCAACCCAGGAGGTCTTGGAGATTAAATGAAAATCTATTTAGATATGAGAAAAATGTTACGGAATGTAAAAAACTATTGAAAGAATATTTTGCTTTTAATATGCATAAGGGGATATCAATGGAAATGGTTTGGGATGCAAGTAAAGCATATATGAGAGGCGTTTTAATAAATCTGAACAATGTTTATAGGCACAAAGGGAGAAACAAAGGGAATTAGAGGAAGAGATTTAAAAAAAAGAACAGGATTTAATGTCTAAACCAGATGATAAGAAGACAAAAGAGATAATTACTTTATTGCGAGGTCAGTTCAATATGTTAATGTCGGACCTGATAGCTACTAATTTTCTACATGCTAAACATAACACTTTTTATAATTCCAATAAATCAGGTCGATGGCTAGCATATATGTTAAGGAAAAAACAAAGATTCCGTAATATAGAGAAAATAGAATATAAAGGTAAAGAAGTTTTCCAACAGGATATGATTAAAAAGACCTTTTTAGAATTGTACACCAGACTGTACGCTGGTGACAAAATACAAGGGTCAGATATAGACCGATATTTGGAGAAAGAGAAAATTCCTATACTTACAGATGAGTAAAGGGGAAGATTGAATCAACTTGTAACTACAGAGGAAATCTTCCTGGCAATTAAGCAGTTAAAAATCGGCAAAGCGCCTGGCACAGATGGCTTGACAGCAGTTTATTCTAAAAAGTTACAACTAGAAATGATGGAACCTCTTAGGGAACTATTTAATAAAATTCAAATGGAAGGCAGGGTCCCACCTTCTTGGAAAACAGCTTTTATTTCATTGATTCCAAAAGAGGAACAGGATCTTACCCAGCCAAAAAACTACAGGCCTATTTCATTACTTAATACAGACTACAAAATTTTTGCTAAAATATTGGTAAATAGGTTAATGCCAATTGTGCAACAAACGATTCACAATGATCAGTCTGGTTTTATACAGGGAAGGCAAATGAAAAGTAATGTAAGACAAATCATTAATATAATGGAATACCGGGAAAATATTACCAAGTCCCGGCAGTGCTTCTATTCTGAGATGCGGAAAAAGCATTCGACCAAGTCAATTGGCAATTTTTAATAAAAATACTACAAAAGATGCAATTCGGAGAGCATTTCATGCAATCTATCAAAGCAATATACCAGAAACAGACAGCACAAATTATAGTTAATGGAGGCTTAACAGAATCTTTTAGAATTGAAAAAGGAACAAGACAGGGGTGTCCCTTGTCTCCATTGTTGTTTATCTTAACCCTGGAATTGTTATTGAACAGAATACGTGGGTCTGATGAACTACAAGGAATTAAGATTAGACACTATGAATATAGAGTGAGAGCATTTGCGGATGACTTGGTTGTAACTTTAACTCAGCCGGGGGAATCAGTTATAGGTCTAATGAATATAATTAACCAATATGGTCAAGTATCTGGGTTCAAAGTAAATCTAGGGAAGACAAAGATGATAGCTAAAAATATGACTACAACCCCCCCCCCCCAAAAAAAAAGAATTAGAAAGAGTAACAGGATGTGAGATAGTAAAAAAGGTTAAATATTTAGGAATTTATATTACAACCTCAAATGAGAAATTATATAAGTACAATTATGAACCATTATGGCATAAAATAGAGAGAGAAATGAATAATTGGAAAAAACTACAATTGTCTTTGCTGGGAAGGATAGCAGCAGTCAAAATGAATGTTTTTCCTAAGTTTCTGTTCCTCTTTCAAATGATACCAATACTTAAAAAAGACGCAAATTTGGAAGAATGGCAGAAAGGTATTAATAACTTTGTTTGGGCAGGAAAGAAACCAAGAATAAAACTTAAAATAATGCAAGATATACGTGAAAGAGGAGGCTTAAAAATGCCTAACTTAAAATTATACTATGAAGCAGTAGTTTTAGCAACAATTAGCAATTGGATTAACCTAACAGAGGATAGAATATTGAATATTGAGGGTTATGATTTGGTATATGGCTTGCATGCTTATTTAATATACGACAAGAAGGCCGACAAGATTTTTAAAAGTCATATTTTAAGGAATGCTTTATTACGTGTCTGGAAAAAATATCAATATAGGTTAAATGACAAGATACCTATGGCGGGTGTGGTGGTGCCCAGACACACTATAGAGAACATAAGTATAGAACAAAAACAAGATGTAACTACATATGCAGAACTTCTTAGTATGGATAGAGGTGTACCACAGTTAAAATCTTTGAGTGTATTAAGAGACGAAAGGGTAATTCAAACCTGGTTTTAGTATGGTCAGTTACAGGCTAGATGGAAAAACGACCAGAAATCCGGTATTATTCAAAATGAGGATAACTTGGTAAAACAAATCAGGGACCAGGGTCAAATGCACATAAAAAGGTTGTATAATGTATTGATAGAAATAGACTCAGAAACAGAATTAGTTAAAGATTGTATGATAAAATGGGCACAAAATTTTGAAGAACCAATAATGATGGAAACATGGGAAGAGATTTGGGTAAGAAATGTAAAATTTACACAAGCTCAGAACTTGAGAGAGAATTTCTACAAGATGTTGTACAGATGGCATTTAGATCAAAAAAGGCTAGCCTGTATGTATCCGAACCTACAATCTAAATGTTGGAGATGTGACTGTGCTGATGCCACGTACTACCATATTTGGTGGACTTGTAAAAAAGTTAAAGCATTTTGAATAAAAATATGGTGGGTTATTCAAAATATTTTGAAAAAGAGGATAAAGTTCACACTGACTATATTCAAAACAAATACCGGACTAAAAAATTTCAGCTTATGAATGAAGGCATAAAGAATGTTACAATTTATTCAAAGTTAGTTTAATAAAGGGGGAGTTAAAGCACAAGAATAGTAACATGTTAAAATTAGTTAGCATATGTTAGCGTATGATTGTTAAATGTTTATACCCTGTATTTTGCTCTGGGAGGTCAGGGGGAGGGGGGGAAGAGGGGAGGGTAAGGGGGGTGATAATTGTAAAATTTATTAAACATTTTAATAATAATAAAAAAAGAAACTGTATTAATATTATTTTTTCTAGCTAGTATCTAGCAGCTTCCATAACAAACCAAAAATTGCACCAAAATGATGATAGATATGACTTTATCATGTAAATGCCACCAATATCCTGTTGTATCCCAACTTTTGACATACGTTGTAGTATTTACATGATAACATTATTTTGCAAATTTTCTTATTTCTCCCCACTTCCAGCCCTATGCAGATCCCTATCCTAAGGGACAGAACCAAGACATTGTGCAAGTAAGCATGGATAATCTGGGGGAAGAGCAGATGTCCTAAAGAATATGATTTTTAAGCAGTAGCCTATCATCAATACACTTTTCCACATTCCAATACAACAGTGGTTCTCAACCTTTTCTTCACTACAGAACCCCTTTAAATAACTTTTGTGGCCACAGACCATGACACAGACCCTCAAGACCTAACTCAAGATTTAAATCATAACATTTCTTCAAGCCTTCATGGACTCCCTGTGAGAATATCATGGCTTCCCAGTGCTCCCCAGATACACAGGTTGAGAACCACTGCAACATAACATAGTTCAGAAGTGAATGGCAAATTGGAAATCTCAAATAAAATAAAAATGCTCCCTTGTCTCTCATACCCCTTTTGACTTCCATAAGGTACAAGTATATGTAAATAGCAGGCAAAATTAAGTTCAATAAAATGAAGATCTCAGGAGGGACATAAGTTCACCAGTGTAAAGTATGGATTAATAGAGTAATAATTAATAACTCATGAATATCCCAATGAAATAATGGCTACAATTTTAATTCAGTCAACATCCTAACATCCTAATATGGAACAGGTTCTGGTACTCCAAAGGAGAACTTTGTCTCACCATTGCCTCAGTTAGACCATTAATCCACATGTGATACTGTGACTATCAGCAACTATCTGGGATTGCAAACAAGACACTTTCTCAAGCCAATATGAAGATGTCAGAGGCTGCAATTTTACTTTTAATATATAAAACACATATGCTACCACTTAGCAATGATTATGCCTGCATCAAATTATTTGATTAACTGATGTCATTAGTCTGGAGCTGCTGCTGGAAACCACTGCTCAAATATGCTTCTCTTTTATTCTTTATTATGCAGCATAATTTATTAAATAAAAGATTCCAACTCTTCAGCTCTGTTTTCTGCAAAAATACTACTTTCTCTGTCAAATTGAAGTACAACCAGTGGAAATCTAGTACTAGAAATTTTCAGAAAAATATTAAAATGATCTAAAAACATCCAAATCCAACTATTCCATTTAATTTAAGTATTGTAGGTCTGACCTTGGCCAGGATATAAATAAATGAACTCTCCAATAATCTCAACAGTTACAGAAAAGAAGAATAAGAACATAATCAAACAAAAGAAATATAAAATTGATTTTCTTGATTAAGATTAAAACACAACGGTGTTACCTTTGGCAGCATTTTAAGGACTATTATGCTGACATCAGAAATGAAAAGATGATATGGATTTGTTTTTAGGTTTTACTATTACAATCAACATTCTTAAAAATATATAGGTACATCCAACAATCCTGCTCTATGGTCCTGCCTCTCCTTCCTATTCAAGAAAGCATGGATTCTCAAAACTTTAGCATTTCAAAAGGAAACTTTTATTGAAAGGAAGTGAATGCAAGACAATGCAAAGCAGGGTCTGAATTCCCCCAGGCAATTCCATTAGGATAAAGTGGTTAAAAAACCCTTCCCTTCAGTGTGATGTTGAATGAGCCAATCCACAGCCAACCCTAACCCCCTTTCAAAAAATGAGGGGATTACCTGTAAAAGAGAACAGAAAGATGAACATCATAGACAGTTAGTTCGGTTGTTCGAATACTTCAAGTGAAACTTTTTCAGCAATGCAGGGGTCCTAACATGTTTCTTAGCCACCCATTCATTCTGTGAGGGAGGTAAATGTCTCCAGGAGACTAGGTATTGAGCTGAACCCTGGGGTGAGGGAGTCAAGGATCTTTTTGATTTAAAAGTGTTGTTCCCCTTCCAGCATAATAGGGGTTGGAGGAGTGTCTGCTGGGGGCCTTAAGGGGGATGTAATTTCAGGTTTCAACAGGCTGCAGTGAAAAACTGGGTGGACCTGTCTAAGTGACTTGGGGAGTAGTAATTCTACCGTTACTGGGTTGATGATTCTAGTGATTGGGAGAGGCCCTATGAATTTGGGTCCCAATTTCTTTGAGGGTTGTAAGGATTGTAGGAATTTTGTGGACAGGTAAACCTTATCACCTATTTTAAATGGCTTTTGTTCTGTCCAGTAGTGAAATTCAAAAATTTTCCCTACCAGTTCTGTGGGTGTGACTTGGTCATGTGACCGGGTGGGCATGGCTTGGTGGTCATGTGACCGAGTGGATGTGGCTGCAGAACCGACTCACACACAATGTAAAAGCAGCTGGACTTTACACAAAATGTCCCCTTAAACAAGTAGGAACCTCACAGAGTCACAGAGAGCTCAAAAGCCAACTATCACACTTTACACAAAAATAACACAAAAGCTGCATAACCGACTCACACAAAATATAAAAGTAGCTGGACTTCACACAAAATGGCCCCTGCAACAAGCAGAAATCTCAGAGAGTCACAGAGAGCGCAAAAACCAACTATCACACTTTACACAAAAATAACACAAAAGCTACACAACTGACTCAAACACAATGCAAAAGACTTCACACAAAATGGCCATTGCAACAAACAGGAACCTCACAGACAATCAGGCACAGCTGATAGTCTTTTGCACATAACTGATAGTCAGAACTTCTTAAAAACTTTTTTTTAGCATTTTTTTACTACTGGTTCAAGCGAATAGATAGTAAAAAAAGGCTTTAAAAGGTTTTTTTAAAGCATAGCTGATTGTTGCACAGCTGTTGGAACTTTTTTTTAAACTTTGTAAAACATTTTTTTACTACCAGTTCGAGCGAATGATAGCATTTTTTACTACTGGTTTGGGTGAACCAAACCGGTAGCATTTCACCCCTGGTTCTGTCCTTTTGTCAGCTTGGGCATTAAAAGTGGCTCTAGCCTCCTTCAGGGCTAGTCTCACTACTGGCCAGGTGTTTTTAGTTGTTGTATCCACTTCTTAAGGGAGGGTATGGTTGGTTCTTCTACTGGTAGTTGTGGCATTGGGATAAAGTCCTGGCCAGTGACAACTCGAAATGGGGTGAACCCAGTGCTAGAGTGCACAGAGTTATTATAGGCAACTTCTGCAAAAGGCAGGAGGTCACTGCAGTTATCTTGTTGATAGTTAATAAAGCATCTTAAATATTGTTCCAGAACCGAATTCAGTCTCTCTGTTGAACTGTTAGTTTGAGGATGATGACTAGAAGTTAGGACCTGACAGGTTCCGAGAAGGTCCAAAAATGGTTCCCAAAACTTTGAAGTGAATTGGACACCCTGATCAGATATTATCCTTTGTGGGACCCCATGTAGCCAACTGATATGCTGCAGGAACAGTTTGGCAAGTGCCTTAGTAGTGGGGATTTTTTGGCAGGGAACGAAGTGGGCCTGCTTGGAGAAGAGGTCTGATGAACAACCAGATAATAGTATTTCCCGCACTTTCAGGTAACTCTACAATAAAATCCAGAGATCTCTCTCCAGGGTGCTGAAGGCTTGGCTACTGTCTGTGAAAGATTGGGGGGGGGTGTTTCCTTGTCTCCTCTTCTCCACTGTACAGATAGGGCAACTGGCTACATGGCTTTCAATTTCTTTCTTAAGAGATGGCCACCAGAAATGCCTTTTGATAAGGTGTAGGGTTTTCACGGAGCTGATGTGACCAGCCAGTCTGCAGTCGTGGCATGTTTGCCTGAGAGGAATTCTCTGACTAGCTGCGACATCTAATTTTCCTCCCACCCAAGCCAAGTCATCTTTAATTAAACAGGTGTTTTTATGGGCTAGGAACCAGTCATCGGTTTGTAGGGCTTTTTAAAATGCCTGAGTGGTAGCATTGTCCATTAGTGGTTCTTGAGAGGCTGGGAGCAGGGGTTTGATCGTTTCAGGTTTCCCACTATTAAACTGAGACTTTCTGGATAATGCATTTGCTAAAAGGGTTTTTTCCCTCAGGGAAGTATTTTAGGTTGAAATTGAAACATTTGAAGTATTGAACCCAGCGAACCTGTTTTAGGAAGAGTTTCTGTGGGGTTTTTAGGGCCCCTAGGTTTTAGGGACTCTTGAAGTCCAGACTTCATGCCAGCATGTAAAACACCTGTAAAACATCTTCTACAAGTTTTCTTTATATGCTCTTGACATTGTCATTTTATAATTTTGGGCCATAATTTTTGCCATTTCTCTAAATCAATTCCATGACCAAAATTTCCCCCCCAAACAATCATAGATTCTTTAACTTGTTTTTCTTCTAGTTTAACCTCTAATAAGTATCCATATAATTTTTAATCACCTTTTCATCAGTACCTGTCAGAATTTTATCCAAGTCAGTCATTTTATCATAAAAACCTTCTATTTTAACATCTTTATCATATCTAGAATGTATTTGCGTGTATGAAAACCAGTTCACTCTTATACCTTGTTCTTCTAATTCTTGCATAGATTTAAGTTCACCCTTAGCATTCAATATTTCACCAAATTTTAAAATAATGTTGCCTTTGAATCTTCTCCCAGTTTAATAACAAGGCCTCCCATATGTAATGCCTTCTGAAATGCCCGTGTTTTAGTTCCCTTATACCGTAAGAAAACGTGCCAACCCAACAACAAATCATGACCTTCTTCTAGATGAATCTAGAAGGTCATGACTTGCTGTTGGGATGGCATGCATACTTATGGTATAAAGGAACTAAAAAACATGGTTACTTTAGAGACCATTCTATAAGAGAGGCTCTGTTATTAAACTGGCAGAAGGTTAAGAGGTCGCACTACTTGAAAATTCCAGTCTGGATATCAACTATTGAAGCCTTTTCATATCCAATAATATTTAAAAGGGAAGAAGCAGTTAGATATGCTGAATTATTGAATGCAGAGGGTGAACTTAAATCTATACAAGAATTGAAACAAGAAGGTATTGAACTCAATTGGTACTCATATGTGCAAATACATTCTAGATACAATGAAGATCGAAAAAATGAGGGTTTTTATGATAAACTGACTGAATTAGATAAAATTTTAACAGGTAACGATGAAAAATTAATTAAAAAATTTTATGATTATTTATTAGAGGTGAAACTATATGAAGAACAAGTGAAAGGAACTATGTTAGCCTGGGGAAAAAACTTTGGACATGGGATTGATTTAGAAAAATGGCAAAAATTGTGGACTCAAAATTATAAAATGACAATGTCAACTGCATATAAAGAAAATTTGTATAAGATGTTTTATAGGTGGCATTTATCCCCATCGAGAATAGCAAGAATGTCGAAGAATAAGTCTGAAAAATGCTGGAAATGTCAACATACACCGGGCACATATTACCACATGTGGTGGACTTGTCCTGAAGCTAAGAGATACTGGACTAAAATACACATGTGGCTGGAGAAAATGATACATAAACATATAGACTTGAAACCAGAACTTTTCTTATTGGGAATAATACCAGAAACATACAATAAAGACTTGAAATATTTGATCATAAATGTCTTAACAGCTGCTAGAATTGTATTTGCTAAATACTGGAAAAATGAGAAAGTACCAACAGAGGAGGAAATTGTTCGGAAGATAATGAACTGTGCAGAAATGAGTAAACTTACATTTGAAATTAGAGAATTAGAGGATGAGCAATTTTATAAAGTATGGGACTTGTTTTATCAATGGTTGGATAAAAAAACTTGGAAGTGAATCTTTTCTTTTTCTTTACCCTATCTTATATGTAATAATAATAGAAAGTTATACTTAATGTTTTGAAAAAATCTCTCTCTTTTTTCTCTCTTTTTTTTTTCTCTTTCTATACATATTAAGCCTTTATTATGAAATAGACCATTTACTTATACGAGATAAGAATAATAATGTATTTAATATATAAGAGTGAGATGATTTAAATTGTTAGGTATGATTATGGCTGGTGACTATTTTATAATATAAAATGGAATAATGATGATGTAATGAACAATGGATGTGAATATAGATTAAAATATTTAATGATTACATGGATTGATAAATAATAATGGGAAATTAAACTTGGAGTTGAGGATGATTGGAAACTTTAAGATTAATGGAAAATAGAAATGTCTTATATGAAGTAATGAGTTTCTTTTTTTCTTTGACTTAATCTCCACTTTTATCTTTGAGAGAATGGTGATACAATTTTATAAAGACCTATTGCTACCTAGTACATAATTGTAGAGATAAAGAAATAAGGGTTGTCATAAAAGAAAGAATACTATGGTAACTTGAACATGCAATGCTCAATGAAATATTTAACTATATTTAATGGATAATTAGTGAACGCATTCTTAATTGTAAAAACCATCGCACAAAAACTTGTAACCAAAGGACATGCTTGATGAAAATGTGTTTTTTTTCTACTTCCCTGCTCTTGTACCTTATGTGTTGTCTTGTCTTTTTAAAGAAAAATAAATAAACATTTATAAAAAAAAAAAAAAATCATGACCTTCTAAAGTCAATAATCTAGAGTTTCTTAACATTATCCATTCCTTAACGCACATCAAGCTTGTTGCCTGGTAATATAACTCCCAGTTAGGTAGGCCAAATCCTCCTCTTATTCTAGCATCTTGCAACAGTTTAAGTTTTATTCTCGCTTTCTTTCCCTGCCAAATGTACTTCAATATTATTTTGTTAAGGTCTTCAAAGAAATCTTTCTCTAATCTAATTGGAATTGTCTGGAACAAATATAAAATCCTGGGTAGTATATTCATCTTGATTGTTGATATTCTCCCTATTAGAGATAGTTATAAATTTTCCCATTTGGCCAGGTCTGTTATAATTTGTTTAAGTTTATAATAATTCTTCTCTTTAAGTGTACTCCATCTTGCTGTCGAATATATCCCCTAATATTTAACCTTGTTCGTGACCTGAATCTTCAAAGTTTCCGCCAATACTTCCTTTTGTCTTGCTAGCATGTTCTTTGTCAAAATCTTCGTTTTGTCTTTATTTTCAAACCTGCTACTTTTCCATATTCCTCTATTTTTTCTTATCAATTTAGGTGTGGTTTCCAATGGATCCTCTAAAATCAAGACTAGGTCATCTGCGAATGCTTGCAATTTATATTCTTCTTTTTAAATTTCCATTCCTTTTATGTCTTTATCTTCTCTAATGTTTCTATTTAAGACTTCTAACATTAACACGAACAACAGGGGTGATAGTGGGCAACCTTGTCTTGTCCCTTTCCCAATATCAATGGAATCTGTCAATTCTCCATTTATCATTATCTTTGCTGTTTGTTTGTGGTATATGGTTTGTATGGTTTGAATAAATTTCTTGCCAAAGCCCATCTGTTCCAACTGTAGCAACATAAATCGCCAATTCACATTATCAAAGGACTTCTGAGCGTCTAAGAATATCAACGCAGAAATCCATTTTGATCAGGATGAATAAAGTTACTTAAGTATCTTTTGAATCTTTCTGCCAGTATTGAGGCAAATATTTTATAATTTGAGTTTAGCAGGGAAATTGATCTATAATTCTTAATTTGCTGTGGGTCGGTGTCCTCCTTTGGCACCAGTGTTATATAAGCTTCTGACCAAGATTTGGGTATCTTCATCTTTAACATGACTTCATTGATAACTTCTAACAATGGAAGATACAATGATTCCTGTAAAGTCTTATAAAATTCCACTGGTAGTCCATCTGGACCTGGAGCTTTTCCATTGTTTTGTTTTTTAAGGACTTCAACAAATTCCGTCATCGTTATATTACCTTCTAGCATCATTTCAGTTTCTTTAGTTATCTGGGGTAAATTTAAAAATAGTATATAGTTTGAATACTAACCATTTTTTTAAAATGTCAATATCAGTTTCACTCATGCCTTATTAATGCTTATTGTGCACCAGCAGTTTAAATTGTGCCATTAGGGTTTTAAACCGAAGCACACTATTTGTGTTAACGGAAGGCAAGTGCAAAATTCTTTCCCTACAATGTACAAAATTGTAAGAAAGAAAAAGTGCTAAGATCAGTTAATAGCCTAAACTATTTTAAATGCACACAGAAATTAACTAGAGCGCTTCCTATAAAATATTTAAGAACAAAGAAAAAAATGGATCCCAAACAATAGATTAATAGTTAATATTAAATACAGTTCCTGAGCTAGATAATGGGAAATATAATATTAGTTAGAATTAACAATAAAATAAGAATTTGTAAAAGAACTTATAACCTATGAACATACACATATTACCATATATAAGCAAAAGCAAAAGATATAACCATAGTTCATTCAATAATTTCAACAAAATATAAAAGGCTTGTGCTACAGTACTGTATAATTGATGTATGTGTATGTGTGTATAGGTGGAACATCATTCTAAAATAATGTTAGTGCTAGACACACCTATTATTTTGGGCAACGTATCCATTCCTGTGAAACCATGCATATTGTGCATGTGCACCAAAGGTGGTATTCAGACAGGTTCTGGAGAACCAGTAGCAGAAATTTTGAGATTGGGGAGGGAATGGGGATTTTATTATTATTTATTATTATTATTTATTTCTTTAGATTTCTAAACCGCCCCCTCTCCCAAAAAGGGACTTCCCTTGCCAGGCGCACAAAGCCACGCCCACAGAACCAGTAGTATTTTTTTTTAATTCCACCACTGATGTGCACATATGTTTCATATCAACAAATTTGTAATTAGGCTCCAGTTATCACAAAGAATAATCTTTTTTAAAAGTTTATTTTTTTAAAGGGTATATCAGACTGTTGGAGGCCAAAGCTGTTGTTGTGGCCCAGAAGTAGCCAGCTGAGTTGTTGGTGGACTCTGACAGCGATGCCCAATATGGGACTGCTCTGGAGGATGAAGAAGACTCTGGAGGGTGTTTGGAGTCAGAGCAGGGACTAGAGAGGCCTGTTGGCCACCAGGTGGCATCTGAGTCAGGGAGCAGTGAGGAGGAACAGAGGGAGGTTGTCCCTGATATGCGTGTGCGTAGAGCTGAGAAGAGAAGGGAGCAGCTGTGAAGAAGACATAGAAGAAAATAGGGACAGCTGGCTACTGTTGTGGCCCCTCCCAAAGAGTTTATAGGTGGAGTGAAGGGAGGGGAATCTTTGCAGGAAACAACAGAATATCCTAGAGTGGGTAAACTTTACGCGGCACTGGCTGACCAAAAGAAAAGAGGAATAGCACTATATGTCAAAGACACAATCCAGACTAAACTAATTTATCATGATGAGGAAGGGAGAATACTAATCGTAGAAATAATGTTAAACCAAAAAAAGGTGTCACTGGTTGTAATATATGCACCTAATGAAGGCCAGGAAAATTTCTATCATAGACTACATAGCATTATTCGAGAGATGGGAAATGAAAATGTTTGTTTACTGGGTGACTTCAATGCTATAGTCGACCCGAACTTTGCCAAGGTCATTCTTCCAAATGGCTGAAGAACTTAATCTGTATGATGTATGGCGAGAAAGATGTCCAGAGGGAAAGCAATATACCTTCTACTCGAATAGACACGAATCTTGGTCAAGGATAGATATGGTCTGTCTGCCGATGGAGTTAATTTCAGAAGTGAAGGAGATAGATATAGAACCCAATTTATGGGCTGATCACAATCCCATGAGGATTATTTGGAAAAAACAAAAGGGCAGTTATCGTTGGTTACTCAATAGATCAATTCTAAAAGACCAGGAATATATTAAAAGAGTCAACCAAGAATTAAGATTCTTCTTCAAAGAAAACGGACCAGGAGATACATCCATACAAAACTTATGGGATACAACTAAGGCATTTATAAGAGGGGTCACAATATCAGCCACAGCCAGGAAGAAAAAAAACTGAGAATCTAAAAATAAGAGAGCTGAAAGAAAGGTATAGAAATTTAGAGAGTGAACTGCAAAAGAAACCGCAGAACAGAAGTATAAAAGGAAATATGGAACTGATTAAACACGAATTGGCTATATTTGAAAAAGTGAAATTGGCACAATGTATAAAAAAAGCAAAACAAAACTTCTTTGAGAATGCAAATAAACCGGGGCGATGGCTATCCTATAGGTTGAGGAAGCAAAAACAAGAGAACTGGATCAATAAACTACAAGATGAAAAAGGCGAGATCTGCTACCAATTAGAGGAAAAGAAAAAGATTACCCAAGAATTTTATGAACAATTATATAAAGAAAACTGAGACCATACAAAGGAAGGAATATTACAGTATTTGGAAAAGTCAGATTTGCCAAAGGTACCAGAGGAGATTAAGGACATGTTCAATGAAGACATTAAAACATCAGAGATAACCGAGGCCATACAAAGACAAAAGAATAATAAAGCTGCAGGGCCGGATGGGTTGCCAGCGGAAATTTATAAAGAATTCCAGGATATACTTGTCCCAACATTGTTGGAAGTCTATAACGCTGTGTTGAAAGAGGCGAAGACACCGTTAGCATGGACGGAGGCTAATATTGTATTAGTACCTAAGGGGGACACAGACCAGGTGTTTATACAAAACTACAGACCAATCTCACTGCTAAATGCAGATTACAAAATCTTTGCCTCAATAATAGCAGAAAGGTTGAAAAAATTTCTTACATCATTCATCCATACAGATCAAAACGGATTCCTCCCCAGAAGACAAATTAAAAACAATATGAGAATTATGTTGGACATTCTTGAATATTATGAAGTGCACAATGAAAAACAAATTGCACTAATCTTTCTCAATGCCCAAAAGGCATTTGATAATGTCAACTGGGAATTTTTGCACCAACAATTAGAATACATGGATTGTGGGGATAAATTTATAAACACGATCAGAGCAATTTATACAAACCAAAAAGCCAAAGTAATAATCAATGGTGAATTAACACTAAGTATTGCAATCCAGAAGGGTACAAGACAAGGTTGCCCTTTATCCCCCCTGTTGTTTATACTAACCCTAGAAGTACTAGCCAGGAATATACGTAAAGAGGTACAGATAAAGGGACTAGAAATCAAAAAGGAGCAATTTAAGTTGCGGATGACTAGTGTTTGTGCTAGAAGATCCTATGAAGTCTGGTACGAAACTCATTGAGGAAGTGACAGAGTATGGGAAAATAGCGGGTCTAAAGATAAATATGACAAAGACCAAAATGCTGACTAAAAATATGACATCAAAAGCAAAAGAGGAGTTAATGAAGAAATTGGGTATCCAAATTGTTTAAAAAGTTAAATATCTTGGTATACATTTATCTGCGAGGTGTGTGACCATCAAAGAAGATAATTATACTAATCTGATTAATAAAACTAAGAAGGATCTAGAAAGATGGAAAAACCTACAACTGTCCCTGATGGGCAGGATCGCAGTTATAAAAATGAATATATTACCAAAATTTCTTTTCCTATTTCAGAATATTCCCATTAAATTAGAAAAAGGTGTCTTCAAGGATTTGAATCAATTGGTATCGAAATTTATCTGGCAGGGAAGAAAACCAAGAATAAAACTTAAGGCTATGCAAGACACTAAGGAAAAGGGAGGATTTGGCGTACCAGATTGGGAACTCTATTATACTGCGGCCATATTAACATGGCTAAGGGAATGGATAATGCTGAGAAATAAAAGATTACTCAAATTGGAAGGCCATGACCTCCAAGCAGGCTGACATGCCTTCCTCTGGTATGAAAAAGGATCTGCACACAAATATTTTAGTAGACATTACATCAGACAATCTCTGTTAATAATATGGAACAAAATTAAACATGACCACTATACCAAAATACCTATTTGGCTATCTACGATGGAAGCATACATACACCCAAATTTAATCAATATGGAAAATATAGTCACATATAAAGAGTTATTGAACAGGCAGGGGGAGATCAAAACCAGATCAGAATTGACATCACAAGGAGTACAAGTAGAATGGTGGTCTTATTTACAGATACAATCAAGGTATGCACAGGATAGGAAGAACGAAGGTATTGCCAAAGACTACACAATATTAGATAAACTGTTGATACAGACAGAAAACAGACTGATCAAAGTGCTGTATAGATTCTTGTTGGAATATAAACTAGAGGAGGAACATGTCAAAGAAACCATGGTCGCCTGGGCGAAAAATTTCGGTTACAATGTGGAATTGGCTAAGTGGGAAAAACTTTGGATACTTAATCAGAAACTAACATTGGCTACGGCGTATAAAGAAAATCTTTATAAGATGTTCTACAGATGGCATCTCCCCCCAGCACGGCTTTCCAAAATGTTCAAAAATCTGGCCCCAAATTGTTGGAAGTGTAAAAAAACACCAGTCACTTTCTATCATATGTGGTGGACGTGCAATGAGGCAAAAAAATATTGGAAAATGATTCAATCATGGTTAGAACAAATGGTGGGAGAACAAATTATGTTTAAACCAGAAACTTTTTTCCTAGGCATAATACCGTAGGGGTTTAAGAAAGATACATTTTATTTAATTATACATATACTAACTGCAGCGCGCATAACCTATGCACAGTATGACCACTCCGACTCCGCGGTATTGCACTGTTTTAAATGTAAAAATTATACACACAGACACACACACACACACACACACACACACACACACACATATATATGCTGGTTTTGTTCTATTCGGGTCTTTTCCCATGTAAGATTGAGATTGTCTTTGCAACGTTTCGGCAGGATCTCACCTGCCATCTTCAAGCTTGGGCTCAAAATGGGAATGGAGCTTCCGTCTTTCTGTAAATCTTGGTGGGAGGGGATGGGGTGCTGACTTTGTTTCAGTAAGTGGAGTGATTGGTGGAGTGATTTGGATTAGGTTGGTGATATATATAAATAAATAAAAGACCGGAGATTTGAGACTCTGTTATGACTATTGTAGGCTCAATGCTATCAAGGTGCACAATTGATATCTCTGCCCTTATTCCTGAAGTGTTGGAGCGGCTCAGAGAGGCTAAGGTGTTCACCAAATTGGATCTTTGTGGAGCCTACAATCTTGTCCAGATCCAACCCGGGGTGGAATGGAAGACGGCTTTCGGCATCAGATACGGGCATTTTAAGTACACGGTCATGCCTTTTGGGCTGACCAATGCCCCTGCTGTCTTCCAACATTTTATGAATGACATCTTCTGGGACCTTTTGGATCAGTTTGTCATCATTCATCTCAATAACATCTTGATTTACTCATCCTCCCAGGAGAGCCATCGGCAGCACCTACGCCTGGTCCTACAACGGCTCCGTTAGAATAGCTTGCATGTGAAACTGGAGAAGTGCCAGTTTTGGCAGTCCACCATTGAGTTCCTGGGACATCGCATCTCTCCCGAAGGCATTGCAATGGAGCCGAGCAAGGTGGAGTCTTTGTGTAGTTGGTAACCTCCTCGGCGAGTGAAGGATGTCCAGCGACTCCTCGGGTTTGCCAACTACTATCGGACCTTTATCCCTGGCTTTGCTTCCCTGACTGTGCCCCTCTCTTGGCTCCTGCAGAAAAAAGTTCAGTTTCACTGGGGGGGCCCTGAGGACCACGCGTTCCAGGCCTTGAAGCAGGCCTTCATGAAAGAGCCCATTTTGAAGCATCCTGATCCCCACCGTCCGTTTGTAGTGGAGGCAGATGCATCCGATATCACTGTGGGAGTGGTTTTACTTCAGGCTCATGCCTCTGGCGGTACCCTTTTCCCTTGCACTTATTACACGTGGAAACTCAATTCTTCTGAGCGCAATTATACAATTTGGGAGAAGGAGTTACTAGCCATTAAGGTGGCGTTTGAGGCCTGGAGGCATCATCTAGAGGGGGCCAGGCATCAGATTGAAGTCTGGACAGACCATAGGAATTTGGAATTTCTGAAGACTGCGGGGAAATTGAAGCAGCGCCAGATCCGGTGGTCCCTTTTCTTTGCATGGTTCCATTTCTGCATGACGTACATCCCCAGTGTGTACAACCAAAGGGCGGATGCCCTAATCAAGGAAACCTGAGTATTTGTGTGCCAAAGATCCAATTGCACCCCGGACAGTTTTGCCCATAGAGTCCTTCTCCGCAGTTCACGAGCCTGTGGAATTATGGCCTCAAATACGGGAAGCGCAGCGGCATGATGATTGGGTGGAACAACGGAAGGCAGAGGTGGGGCCTGCCTCCTCATGGACATTCACCGATGAACTTGCGGTACCGAGACAGACTCTATGTGCCAGCGGGCCCCTTCAGGGACTTTTTCTATCCCAGTGCCATGATAATCCTGTGGTGGGGCACTTTGGCCTCTTCAAGATCTTGAACCTGGTCTCCCATACCTTCTGGTGGCCCCGATTGTGACATGACGTACAATGTTACATCACATCTTGTGTACGGTGTTGGCAGGCCAAGTCAGCGACGGGAGCCCCTCCAGGGCTGCTCCAGCCATTGCCGACCCGGGAGAGACCCTGGGAGGCCATTTCTATGGACTTCCTGACAGACTTGCCTCCGTCTTCTGGATTTACCACGGTGTTCGTGGTGGTAGACATGCTGGCGAAGATGGTGCATTTTACCCCGTGTCAGAGATTACCGACAGCCCGCGCCACTGCCTGCATGTTTATTCAACATGTTTTCAGGCTGCATGGCCTACCTGACAGGGTCGTGTCGGACAGAGGAATGCAATTTACAGCCCAGTTTTGGAAAGGGCTGATGACGGCCTTGGATGTCAATATCTGCTTGGCCTCAGCGCACCATCCTGAAACCGACGCATGGACGGAGAAAGTGATTGGGATCTTGGAGCAGTACCTGCGCTGTTTTGTGAACCAGCAGCAAAATGATTGGGCGGACTACCTGGCAGTAGCAGAGTTTGCGTTCAATAACTCACAGCACACATCCACGCAGATGACGCCCTTCTTGGCCCTCACACTCATCGACTCACCGGTCCCCACAGCTAAGGACTTCCTGATGGAACTACAGGCGGTCCATCACGTGGTGCGGCGATATCTGGATAAAGCCAAGGAGGACTATAAGAGAGTCGTGGACAGGTCTTGGTGCATGATGCCAGCGTTGACTGTGAGCGATCAAGTGTGGCTGTCCACTAGACACTTTCCGTCCAACCGGCCGGTCAAGAACTTAGACCACCATTACCTTGGCCCGTTTCCTGTTGAAGCAGTCAATCTGGTCGCCTATCACCTGACTTTACCACGTTTGATGCGAGTCCATCCGGTCTTTCATCGATCTCTTCTTGTTCCTGAATGGCCAGCTTGTCCTCTTCACCAACCCGATCATCCCCAGCCAGAACCCCATGCCGATGAGGAACCGGCCGAGTACGAAGTTGCCAGGATCCGGGATTCCTGATGGCTGAAAGGATGGTTCCAATATGTGGTGGGATGGAAAGGCCGTGGGCCGGAGGATGTTACCTGGGAGGATGCGATCTCCATGCACGCACCTGCTTTGGTGTAGGCCTTCCATGAACTATTCCCAGCTAAGCCATACCCTGAGCGTCAGACCCGGGAGAACGGCCCTGCGGTGAGGGATAGTGTAGTGGCCCAGCAGCAGCCGGCTGAGCTGTTGGTGGACTCTGACAGTGATGACCATTATGGGACTGCTCTGGAGGATGAAGAAGACTCTGGAGGGTGTTTGGAGTCAGAGCAGGGACTAGAGAGGCCTGTTGGCCACCAGGTGGCATGTGAGTCAGGGAGTAGTGAGGAGGAACAGAGGGAGATTGTCCCTGATATGCGTGTGCGTAGAGCTGAGAAGGGAATAGCTGTGGAGAAGACATCATAGAAGGAAATAGGGACAGCTGGCTACTGTTGTGGCCCCTCCCAACCGTTTATAGGTGGAGTGATGGGATGGGAATCTTTGCAGGAAACAACAGTCCATTTTACTAGCCATTGAGAAAGGCTTCCGTAAATCTAATCTTGGTTTCTTGAAGATAGCATTCTAGACTCCTAGCCAAGGGGTGGCTTTATCTCCGTAATTAGTTGTGGCAGACAGCCAAGCCTGTGTCTGCATATTCATTAGAATCAGGGGACAGAACAGCTGTGCACATGAAAAATGAGCAAAATGGAACATTTATAATTATCGCTATTAACAATGATAACAGCCACACATTTCCAAACCAAGCTTTAGTATTTGGTGTTTTAAATAGTATATTTTTTAAAGATTACCTGATTCGTTTATCTTCCATTTTTTTCAAGTATTCATCTCTTTTTAATACTCCCAATATTGTTTCTCTTTCATGCTCTAATAAAAATGATAGATTGATTATTTCTGCATTGTTAGACATGTTCCTTCAATTGTTATATTCTTCAATAGATGTGTTTTCGGGCAGACAATAAGATGCAAAGTTTAAGAAACTTTCAAGTGCTACAGTTTCTTGTCAGGAGCTAATTCATATGTTTCAGATCAAGAGACTTTGGTCATTTCAATGATTTGAATGTTCACTGGAACTTTTGCTTGAATTCCTGAAAATGCTGTGAACTTCTTTCATCGATTATTCTAAATCATTTTACCTGAAATGAAAACAACAAAATTAAAATTAAATACACATTTACTTAAGTTGTTTCTTGAATGATTTAATGTTTTAGTAATTTCAAGACAATAACAAATGCCCACCTGTTTGTACAGCTGGAATATTTAATTAATATAAATAACATCTGAAATTGAATGACAATTAAAAACAAAATAGCTAGGGAAGTTATTTCAACAATTGAACATATTTCATTGCAGCATTCTGGACCTGCCAAAAAGAATCTTTTACATGACTCTAGCTAAATTTCTCATTCCCAGGAACAGACTCAGTTGAAATACTTGTTTTAACTGAACAAACTCATTCCTAGTGAATAGTGACCCATGGAATTGAACAAGGAATCCCAAGGCACCTGGATTCAAGTTGATTTCAGCAGGTCAACTGAGATGTGACTCTCAGTCTTCACAAGATAATTCAGTCTAACAGAGGTTGAATCATATTTCCTGATCTTCCCTCTGACTAAATAGGATTACAATATTTCTGTCTCCTCTAGACAAACTTCAGTTTGTTTGGCAGTTTTCAACACTGATTTAGAACTTAATCAGTTATCTTGATTTTGACTGAAAAAAGAAATAAGAGTGTCATTAGCAGGTACCTATTGCGTACCACCAATGCTTTTATATATGCACTACAGGGTGGATTTTGTTTTAGTTTATAGAATTCAAGTATTATCTGGGAAGATGAAACCACAGATATTGTATATCCGCAACAATACTGAATCCATAGTTCATGGACAGTCTTTTTCAGTACCATGTACAACAAGCTAACTATTGGAGGAGAAGATGGATGCCTAAGGGACATCACAAGCCAACAGATTTTGGATGAATGGGAATCTCCTAGCACTATCTTTTGAAATTATTCCTGCAACCTAACAAAAGCCATTTAGAAGTCAAATAGAACCAAGATAACTATGTTTGCTTTGTCAAGCTCTGTGAGATTATTCAACTAGTCTTTCTTCCATAAAAAGCCTTAAAGGCAGTTTGAAATAGATCTAAGTCAATTACCTAGATATCCATTTTCATCCAATGTAATCTACTTTCCTAGAATACTATAGAGCTATAATAAGATAAAGGTTCTCCTCGCACATATGTGCTAGTCATTCCCGACTCTAGGGAGCTGTGCTCATCTCTGTTTCAAAGCCAAAGAGCCAGCACTCTCCAAAGACATCCCTATGATCATGTGGCTGGCATGACTAAATGCCGAAGGCACACGGAATGCTGAACTAACAAAGGTGGTTCCTATTTTTCTACTTGCATTTTTACATGCTTTCAAACTGCTAGGTTGGCAGAAGCTGGGACAAGTTGCCTCCAGAAGTTGTGAATGCCCCAACAGCTTGCCTCCAGAAGTTGTGAATGCCCCAACACTGGAAGTCTTTAAGAAGATGTTGGATAGCTATTTGTCTGAAACGGTATAGGGTTTCCTGCCTAGGCAGGGGGTTGGACTAGAAGACCTCCAAGGTCCCTTCCAACTCTACTATTGTATTGTATTGTATTATTGTAAGTAATGGGAGCTCACTCTATTACAAGGTGCTAGGGATTCAAACCGCTGAACTACTGACTTTTTTGATCGACAAGCTCAGCGTCTTAGCCACTGAGCCACTGCATCCCATAGAGTGATAATACTGCTCTATAAACTTCAAGATCTTGCCAAAAATTATAATAATGAATTCTGTTAAAAACCTAATAATTTAGAGTACAGAATTTCACCACTACATTTGTATAAATAAAAAAAAATCATTCTGTATCACAAAGATACATTCATCATTTGCCATTGAATGTGTTCTCCCCAGCCAGCAAGGGTCAAGCATGATATAATACAACTCACCTCTGAAAAGAACCTGTCCATATTCTCATACTACATACATATTAAGTGATCTATTTTAGCTGGACAGGAACATACCAAATTTGCATCCAATGAATCTATAGGGTATGCAAATCACTCTGACTTGAACTGGATTCTCAAAATTAGCATTACAGGTACTAGTTATGACCACAATTGAGCCCAAAATTTGTGTTGCTAAGTAAAACATTTGTTAAGTGAGTTTTGACTTATTTATTGACTTTTCTTGCCATAGTTTGATTTCCAGAGCTTGGGGTATGAATTTAGTAGTAGAGGTTGTAAGCTTATCTTCTCACAGGTTTTATCAGTATATAAGGAACAAAAAGGGAAGGGCCAGCATGTAGCAGAGTTTAATGTGTGGCTAAAGAAGGGGTGTAAAGGGGAAGGCTTTAGTTTTATTAGTCATGATGCCTGCAGTTGGTCCAATGAAAAACTGAACAAAAGAGATGGTTTGCACCCATCCAAGAAAGGGACTGAGTTACTTGGCATTAAATTTACAGATTTTCTGCATAAACATTTAAACTGAACAGCAGGGACAGAGAATTAATTGATACAGAACATTTCTGTCCCCAGCAATTTAAAATTCATAGGGTTATCAGTGCATGGAACATAATGTTTGTACGGGTAAGATTATCACTTCTGCTGTCAAGCACAACCAAGCATTTAATAGTGAGTGCCATACCGTGTGCATGAATCATACAAGTGGCAAGAAAATAGGGGCAGTCAGGCATAACACAGGTTATGTAGACAGTAAACACAGGGTCAATCAAAATGGACTGAAATGTCTATACACCAATGCACAGAGCATGAGGAATAAACAGGGTGAATTAGAAATTCAAGTAAATGAGGGCAGATATGATATTGTTGCCATTACAGAAACTTGGTGGGATGAAACCCACAATTGGAACATACAGCTAGAAGGATTTAAATTATTTAAAAGAAATAGACCAAATAAAAGAGGAGGTGAAGTTGCACTATATATAAGAAATAACTACATTTCTACAGAAATAGAGCACAACAATGATGAGAACTATCTTGAATGCATTTGGGTCAATATTAATGGGGGGGAATGACATTGGCATAGGTCTATACTACAGGCCACCCAACCAAGCAGAGGAAGTAGATGAACTTTTTGCTAGTCAACTAACTAAGGTATGTAGGAAGCACACCACAATAATAATGTGGGATTTTAACTACCCTGATATCAACTGGGAAACAAACTTTGCACCAAGTGGAAGATCCCATAGGTTCTTAACAAACCTAGCAGACAACTTTGTTTCCCAAAAGGTAGAGAAGGGAACAAGGGGATCGGCCATATTAGACTTAATTCTCATTAACAGAGAAGAAATGATAGAAGGTGTTGAAGCTACAGGAATCTTGGGGGCAAGCGATCGTGCAATACTGGAATTCAACATTATGCAAACACAAGTAGTAGAACAAAGTCAAACTAGAGTCTTAGAGTTTAAGAGAGCTAATTTCAATAAACTTAGAGAGAGCTTGGGAAGGATTCCATGGATGAGAATCCTCAAGGGGAAAACAACTCAAGAAGCTTGGGAAATTTTGAAAAATGAGATTACAAAAGCCCAGTCTAGCACAATACCAATGAAGAAGAAAAATAACACTTCCCAAAAGAAACCAGCATGGCTGCATAAAGAACTCTCTGACAAATTGAAAGACAAAAAGGATAAATATAAAAAGTGGAAAGAGGGGGACATAACTAAGGCAGAATATCAGCAAATAGCCCG
Source organism: Natrix helvetica (assembly GCF_964273705.1). Taxonomy (NCBI): domain Eukaryota; kingdom Metazoa; phylum Chordata; class Lepidosauria; order Squamata; family Natricidae; genus Natrix; species Natrix helvetica. The sequence goes on from NC_138550.1 coordinate 63,007,032, forward strand.
AGCCTGTAAAGATGAAGTGAGGAAAGCTAAGGCTCACAATGAAGAAATGCTTGCCACAAAAGTAACAATAACAAAAAAAGCTTCTTCCAACATGTTAAAAACAAGAAAAAAGTTAAGAAACAATTGATCCATTGCTGGGAGAAAATGGCAAGAAGGTGACAAGCAACAGGGAGAAAGCAGAACTATTTAACTCATTTTTTCATCTATCTTTACACAAAGGGGAAAAAATAGTCCAACCTACCAAAAACAGCACCATACAAATCAGATTAGGAACACAAGTTGAAATAGGGAAGAAAATGGTGAGCACCTGTCTACCCTGGATGAGTTCAAATCAACAGGACTGGATGGATTACACCCCAGGGTTCTGAAGGAACTGGCAGATGAGATCTCAGAACCACTGAACTATATCTTTCAGAGATCCTGGAGCACCGGGGAACTGCCAAGGGGCTGGAAAAGAGCTGATGTGGTTCCCATCTTCAAAAAAGGGAGAAAAAATAGATCCAGGATACTATAGACCTATCAGTCTGATCTCAATACCAGGGAAGATTCTGGAAAAGATAACCAAGCAACGAATTAGCAAGCACCTAAAAGTAAACAAAGTAATAGCCAAAAGCCAACATGGGTTTTTCAAAAACAGATCATGCCAGACTAATCTTATTGCATTCTTCGACAAAGTGATAAAATTAGTGGACCAGGGCAATGCCGTCGATATAATTTACTTGGACTTCAGTAAGGCATTTGATAAAGTAGACCATAACCTACTACTAGACAAAGTAGAAAAATGTGGGTTAGAAAGCATCATCACCAGATGGATTCGTAACTGGCTGATCAACCACATTCACCGTGTAGTCCTCAATGGAACTGCATCTACATGGAGGGAGGTATTGCAATGGAGTACCCCAAGGCTATGTTTTAGGCCTAGTACTCTTCAACATCTTCATCAATGATCTGAATGAGGGGATAAATGGGGAACTCATCAAATTTGCAGATGACACCAAGATGGCAGGAATAGCCAACACTCCAGAAGATAGGCTTAAGATACAGAAGGATCTTGATAAACTTGAATACTGGGCACTATCTAACAAAATGGAATTCAATGGTGAAAAAAGTAAGGTTCTACATTTAGGCAAGAAAAACAAAATGCACAGGTACAGTATAGGTGGTACCTTGCTCAATAGTAGTAACTGTGAGAGGGATCTTGGAATCCTAGTGGACAACCATTTAAATATGAGCCAGCAGTGTGCAGCAGCTGCCAAAAAAACCAACACAGTTCTAGGCTGCATAAACAGCAGGATAGAATCAAGATCACGTGAAGTGTTAATACCACTTTATAATGCCTTGGTAAGGCCACACTTGGAATACTGCATTCAGTTTTGGTCGCCACGATGTAAAAAAGATATGGAGACTCTACAAAGTGTGCAGGAAAGAGCAACAAAGATGATTAGGGGACTGGAGGCTAAAACATATGAGGAATGGTTGCAGGAACTGGGTGTGTCTAGTTTAATGAAAAAAAGGACTAGAGGAGACATGATAGCAGTGTTCCAATATCTCAGGGGTTGCCTCAAAGAAGAGACAGTCAAACTGTTCTCCAAAGCACCTGAGGGCAGAACGAGAAGCAATGGGTGGAAACTAATTTAGGAGAGAAGCAACTTAGAACTAAGGAGAAATTTCCTGACAGAGCAATTAATCAATGAAACAGCTTGCCTCCAGAAGTTGTGAATGCCCCAACACTGGAAGTCTTTAAGAAGATGTTGGATAGCCATTTGTCTGAAATGGTATAGGTGTCAGGCCTGCAGTTATATTCCTTTTTAGGATCTTTGGCCTGCCACACTCTCTATTATTTCATTATGCTGTTTTGTTAGTGTAGTAATTGGGAGGGGGAATAGAAAGGAGTAGAATTGTGGAATGTGTTGTTGTCATTCCTTTCTAGAAGCCCAAGGTCATCTTTTGTCTCCGCACCTCTGCACCTGACCGGAACCAGCTGGGTGGAGATGCCAGCGTGGCCGAAGAAGATTGGACCATGTGATGGATTTATGGGTGTGGGTATAAGATCATGAACTTTCAACTGGGTGGAATCCCAGGAAGCTTTAGATTTGGGATTCCACAGTTTGTTGCCAACATGTCTGTCTTATTAAATTGGAACTTTAAGGATAGCTCTGCCTTGGACTCTGATTTAGTTCTGCATGATATTTGGAACGCTGACAATAGGGTTTCCTGCCTAGGCAGGGGGTTGGACTAGAAGACCTCCAAGGTCCCTTCCAACTCTGCTATTGTATTGCTTTGTAAGTTCTTAAGTGAATCACTGCAGTCATTAAGTTAGTAACATGGCTGTTAAATTAATCTGGCTTTACAACCCACCCCCCTGCACACTCAAGTGCCTTTCGTGGAACATTGCAGGCTGGGAGCGAAAATGTGGTACTGCAGAATTTGCTAACTACATCCATTCATTTGATGTGATCCTGCTTGTGATAAGATATCCTTTTCAGGGTTTACGGCCATTTCGCTGGCCTCTATTAGACAATCTACGGCAGGGAGGCCTAAGGGTGGTCTAGCTTGTTTGGTCTCTACTTCTTTGAAAGTGGAGACAGTGGAACTACCCCCCTGTGGCTCTTTAGCTATGGCACTTTTAATTAAGAAAGGACGCAGCAAACTGTTAGTGTTCAATGTTTATCTTCCCCCGACGAGGAGGCAAGCCGATATTAAGGCTCAATGGGCACGCTGGAGAACTATATTACTTGTATGGAAACTAAATTCCCAGCGTTGTACATCCTTATAGGGGGTGACTTTAATGCCCGCGGGGAGCTCAAGTCCCCCCAGCGATAGAGGCACTCTACCCCCAAGGAACCCTCCAGGCCATAGGTCATCTGACTTCAGCCAGACATTCTAAGGATGAATTAACAAATTTTGCTGGCATCCAGATAGCCCTTCTAGCAGCCCAACACAACAAGATAATTCTTAATGGGAGTACCCTAGATGATCTGGCTGGCGAATTTACTTTTAGTTCCTTACGTGAGAGTAGTGTTATTGATTTTGTGCTGGTATCTCGACCTTTAAGAGAGGCAGTCTGTGCTTTTTATGTGGACTGCCTTACGGAGATCAACCACTACCCCCTGGTTACAATCATTGAGCTTTTTTCAAATATACATCTCCCTAGGGGCCCTCAGATATTAGATCCCTATGTGGCCTCGTACACAAGGAGGATCAAATGGTCTCCCAATACTGAAAGAAAGTTTCACTCCTTTTATCATCTCCAGAGTGTCTCAACTTGTATAATTAGGTACTAGCAAGTAGTGGCTCAGAGATAGTCTTGGCCTTTGAATCACTAATTAACAGTGTTCAAAGGGAGCTTGGAGCTGTCTGTGGGCCGAGTGGTCTATATCAATCATGAAGTAATACTTGGTTTGATAAAGATTGCTTGAGGCTTAGGAACCAGATTAAACGGGTTTACCTGCTCTACCGCAACTGAGGGGACAAACGCCCACCAGAGGACTACTACCGCCTGAAGCGGGAGTTCAAAGGACTAATTGCTAAGAAAAAGAAAGCTAAAGAGAGAGAAAAGTGGGATCTACTTCTCCTCTCCATCCAGCAGGACACCCGATTATTTTGGCAAATTGCTGCCAGCTCTTTGCCGGGCCATCAGGAACTCCCTCGCTGCTGCATCTCTAACAGAGACTGGGAAAACCATTTCTTGGCAATTTACCAGGCATCAGCAAGTTCAACCGTGCCTGACCCACAGCTGTCTCCTGTAGCCCCCGACTGGCAACCTGTGACCCATGCTGAGATCACCAAGTTTATCTCCGAACTCAAGTCAGGCAAAGCTCCTGACCCTGATGCTATTCCCCCTGATCTGCTAAAATCCAACCCTGAATGGTGGATTCCTCTTTTGGCAAGACTCTTTACGTATATTAATTCCTCTGGCAGGGTACCTTCCTCCTGGAGCTTAGCAATTATTGTGCTAGTTTTTAAACAAGGAAATAGAAACAACCCAGCTGACTATTGCCCCATAAGCCTGCTCTCCATTATTGGGAAATTATATTCTAAATATCTCAATCGCAGACTCCTCACTTGGGTTGAGGAATCCAACATTCTTGATGCTGAACAAATTGGGTTTAAAGCGGGCTGTGCCACACTAGATCACTACTTTGTCCTAGCGCACCTGGTCGACAAATATACTACTATACCAGGTGGCAAACTCTTCACTGCTTTCATTGACCTAAAGTCAGCATTTGACTCAGTCCCTAGGGGTCTGTTGTGGTCAAAACTGCTTAAAGGTTCTATTGACAGACATTTGTTGTTCTTAATTAGATCCTTGTACAATCAGACCTCCAGCCAGGTCAGGTGTGGTCTGCAGGGAGAACTCTCTAATCCTATCCCGATTAAGAATGGAGTAAGGCAGGGATGTGTTCTGGCTCCTCTTCTGCTTAATATATTTTTATCTGACCTGGCCGGATACATTGGACATATTGAGTCCCACGCCCTGAAGCTGACAACTACAAAGATCCCGCTTCTTCTTTACGCTGATGATGCGGTTCTCCTTTCATTGTCAAGGCCAGGACTGAAAAGATTACTTTCTGCATTTGGGTCTTACTGTGCTGAAAACCATTTGACTATTAACTATGATAAATCAAAAATACTAGTGTTTACTAGAGCCCGGAAATTGTATAACTAGGATATCAGTGGCAATGCTGCTAAGCAGGTTTCCCATTTTAAGTATTTAGGAATTCAATTTCAGAACACCGGTGCCTGGACTAGACATCGAACCCAGGTGCTGAACTCAGCCTCCTGTAGTCACCAGCAGATTTTAAGATTCTTTTATACCCAGGATGGCCAGTTCATTCCTTCTGCCCTACGTATTTATAAAGCCAAAACGTTGGCCCAAATCCTTCACGGTATTCCCATATGGATATGGGGCTTCAAGGATTGCATTGAAAGAATCCAAGCTGCTTTTCTTAGAAAACTTCTGGGTCTTCCACCTTGCGTTGGTTTTGCCCCGATGTACCTGGAACTGGGCATTCGATCGGTGGAATGTATGGCCTAGATTAACACCTTTAAATGGTGGTTTCGGGTGCTTTTTGTGGCAGTTCCTGGCAGCTACCTCTCCCTGGCATTCGCAGACTCCCATATTTCTCACTGGGAGAAAGAGCTACTGAAGAAACTTCATCTGCTAGGTTTTACGGAGGATGCCTTGGGAAACTACGACCTCAAGGATGCCCAATTTAGAATAGTCCAACGGCTTGTGGACATTGATTTACAATATCTACGAGCCAGAGCCAACAAAACTTGTTGCTCCCCCCTGACTCTCAACCAACTTAACAATTATGGATTGAGGATGGCTTCCTATTTTTATACTCTTACCACTCTTACAGAAGAGCTTTTTCCCTAGCTCGCTTTAATGTCTTGCCCTCAGCACTTTTGGATGGTCGTTTTTAAGAAGCTCCCAATTAATGAGCGGCTATGCCCTTGTGACAGAGCTGAGGTTGAAACAGCGGAGCACATCCTTCTATTTTGCCCCATGTATAACACAGACAGATCTAAGTTACTGTCTCTTCTTGAAATCACCCCCTCTAGACCTAATGGCTGTAATTTGTTTGTATATTGCCTTGGAGATGTCTCCATACATCACCTCTCAGGTTTCCAAATTTTTCTTAAGAGCTGTAACCATTAGAGGAGAACGCTGTAACTTCCCTTAGTTAAGCTCTTGGTGACTGACTGCTATGATACTATGATCAATTCTCCTATGTTTCTTTTGTAGTAGTCATGTTTTGGTCTGTGACCGTAAATAAAGTATTATTATTATTATTATTATTATTATTATTATTATTATTATTATTATTATTATTATTATTATTATTATTATTATTATAATATCTGGCTTCCCCATTGATTTTGCTTCTCAGAAGGTTGCAAAAGCTGTACACATGATATTGCAATTGTCATAAGTATGAACCAGTTGCCAAGCATCTGAATTTTGATCATGTGACCATGAGGATGCTCATAAGTGTGAAAAATGGTCATAAGTCACTTTTTTCAGTGCTGTTGTGACTTTGAATGGTCACTAAATGAACTGTTGTAAGGGCTATCTTGTATTTAAAATTTAAAGTCCATAAGACTCAAGATTTGATCTGAAAAATATGAAAAAGCATCCAAACCTGCATTTTTATAGGTTTGTGTGGGTTGGACTAGTGGATGAAACTAGTAGACATGGTAGATCTTTCCAAAGAAAGTAATTTTACAGAGTTTCAACCTTTTTGTAATACTTTTTCATAAGTTTCATAAGTGGGGTGGGGAGAGGCAGTATATTATGGGGAGAAGCAACGTTGTCGCAGCTTTGTTTCTCTGCACAGCACCTTGCTGCCCTGCCTTCCTTTGGAGGGGGCACACTCCACCAAAACACAAAGCGCCTTGCAAGTTTCCCTGCTGGAAAGTCGGAAACAAGTTTCTTCCCTTCCTTGTTGACTTTCTGAAGAAGCCAGCAAGGAAGATGGCAAATGGTGATCACATGATCATGGAAGGCTTGGCAATCCATCATAAGTGCAAAGAAGTTGCCAGGAGCCCAGATTGCAATTAGGTAACCATGGGGCTGATGCAACGATCTTAAATTTGACCATCTGCTATAAATCCATTCATTCAGCACCTTTGTAATTTTGATCAACAGGCTTTGAGTAAAACATTATATCTAACAACTGACACTGAAATTTCCCTTATTTTGTTCCTAAAGATCAAGAGCAGCACAGTAACTTAGCATCCCATTATAATAACACACACTTCAGTCTGATCTGTTGAGATTATAAAAGTACTTTAAGAAGCAAAGAAAAAAGTATTATTCAATTACAACATTCTAGAATAAACCTTTGATTATTTCACAGAGTGAATGATTTCTTATGCTATATTTCAAACAGAAATTACAGAGATTTATAACTTGGGAACATCTCAGTTTTATTCATTGCCCCAACAGGAAGTTAAAGTCACAGCTATTATGTTAAACAAATTAATCAAACCTCATTTCTTACTCTTATGTTCCAGAATAACTTGAAAAAGAGAAATATATAATTACAGGAGTCTATGAATGTATATGCTTTTAAATGAGAAGGCAAATGGCATTCTGATTAATCAAGCCTTACCATATCCAGGGTATAATAGCTGAAATGTTCCTTGTAAGCAACTTTACAGGGTACTGATACTGGTTACTCTATCCATTAACCTGAAAAACCAGCTGTTCTTCTATCAGGAAGCTATTTGCACAAAACACACACCCAATAGTATGATGCAATATTTATCACCAGCAGCCAATTATCAAACTACAAGGAAATACCTGCAGCACTAACCCTATTAATTTCCAAAGGAAAAAGGAAATCTATTGTGCATTATAAAAAACTAAAATGAATATGTGAAGTGGCAGCCTTTTAAGAATAATTATTAACTATCATTTCTAATTGTTAGGAATAAAGGAATTCAAAAATAAAATATAATGAAGGGAATAATAATAATGAAGGGAAACTTATCATTCTAGGAACATTTGTTCTATTGTAAAATTTTATTATGCTGTTTTAAAAGTATTTTTCTTTTAAGCATTTAATTGTTATATACCTCTGTAAAACATATACATGAAATCAATTATAACCTTTTTACATTATAAATCCTTTTATATAATCCTTTGATAAGAAAGAACACTGTCTCTCATGAAGAACTTTCACTCCCATCTTTTTGCCTACATTCCTTAATGCTAGAAGAGTTAATGTGTAACAGGTACATATAGATACGAGAGAAAGTAATTTGAGCAAACAAAGGAAATAGATAATTTAGTATCCTGATGTAGGAAATAAGAAAATTCAAAAATAAAAAGTATGTAGGTATATAGGTAGAAATATATATAAACAATATATAACAGAAAGAGATGTTCTTTTATTTGAAGACTGCTAGAAAGAGGCCCTGCTAAGGGAACATTCCTTAATGCCAAGGAGAAAGATAGGAAAAAGCCATGTTAGCAAAATACTTTATGGGCAGTTATGCGGAGGTGTTGATGAATATGTAAAGAGATTATGTTGTCTTTAAAGGCACCTCGGATTAGCTGTGATCAGTCACTGGATCTGATGTAGGAGGGGCATGGAGAAGGCGTAGAGATAGAAAACTATAAAATGTAATGCTTTTGAAATCTTAGGTGTGTTTCTTGGCTCAAAACTTCATGTTGAAGGTGTAGCCTGAAATTAACTGCACTTTGCAAACTGCTATTATTATTTTCTTTCAATAGAGTCTCTTTGTTTTCACTGACCCAGTTTTGGTTGGCTGAAGTCATTTCCAACATAATCGCTTAAGATGATTTTATGCCTATCTCTGTGTAACTATAAATAACTAACCACCAATCACAGATTGTCCTACTTCCTCCTAGGACAGTGATGGCGAACCTATGGCACGCGTGCCACAATTTGTCAGGGCACATGAGGCGCTGCTGAGTTCACCTTTTTAAAAGCTATTTTTCGCCTTCCCCAGGGTCCAGAGGCTTTATAGGAGCCTGGGGAGGGCGAAAAGAGCCTCCCCTGCCCCCCTGGAGGCTTCAGGGACCGTCCCTGAAGCCTTTGGAACGCTTAAAACCACCCTCTGAGCAAACAGGGAATGACTTCCGGGTTGCTCGGAGGGTCGTTTTTAAGCGTTCCGAAGGCTTCAGGGACCGTCCGAGGCTTCCCTGATGCCTTCGGAGCGCTTAAAACCCCTGGAGCCTGGGGAGGGCGAAAAAAGCATGTAAAAATGGGGGGGTCATGCGTTGTGCGCGCATGGGCACTGGGGAGGTCGCGCGTTGCATTATGGGTGCAGCACGCCCGCACTCGACCCCCCTGCGCTCCCCCCACTTGTGGCACGCGAGCCAAAAAAGGTTCGCCATCACTGACCTAGGATCTTATATATACTGTACATTGTGAGCAGAATTGCTAAAAGTATAAGGTTTGTCTTACCAAGGGGGCGGTGGACTGAAAAAGTTTGGGAACCACTGGTCTAGAACAATAATAAAGCAGTCTTTGAAAATAAGTCTAATAATTTGAACATTATATAGCATTTATAGTTATTGACTTACCTCCTTCCAACAAATAACAAACAGCCTGTTTCAGTTTAGCCTGATTGAAGAAAAAAAAATCTATCTCTGCCTCTCCAGCAATTTTCCTCCTTGTAGCAAACAGCAAGTTTCATTATCAATTTCAGTTTCAGCACGGGCCTCCCAATGATCAGCTGTTTCAGACTGCAGGGATTGCCATAGTCTATTGCCACCGCCGCAAGCCCCATTTTCTCCGTTTGCTGCAAGGAGGTAAATTGCTGGGAGGCAGAGGCCAAAGGGTGAGGGTGGGCAGGCGGGGCTACATTTCGTGTATAAGACACACCCTGTGCTCTTTTAGGGGGGAAGGTGCATTTTATACTCCAAAAAATACGGTACCTATTTTACCCCTTATAACCTTCCTTCCAAAATAAAACATGACTTTCCCATTTTTGGACTCTAGCCCCTTGACAGAGCACACACAGTCCACTGTTACAAATTCCTACCTTAAATGAAAAATTACTTAGGTGATTCCTATATGTACACATAAATTAATGTTATTTGTTGCTGCCTTCTGAGCATCCTTTCAAGGGATGAACCGTGGTGGCTCAAGTGGTTAGAGTGCAATACTGCAGGCTATTTCTGCTGATCACCGGCTGCCAGCAGTTTGGCAGATCGAATCTCACTAGGCTCAAGGTTCACTCAGCCTTCCATCCTTCCAAGGTTGGTAAAATGAGGACCCAGATTGTTAGGGGCAATATGCTGACTCTGTAAACTGCATAGAGAGGGCTGCAAAGCATTATGAAGAGGTATATAAGTCTAAGTGCTATTGCTATTAGACAGTACAGAAATACTGATTCTTCCTTTTAATAAATGTCTATAAAATTGGACTGTTAATATTTTCTTTGAAATTCCCTGTTTATTCAGTAATGTTTGCACTGATACTTTGCAGAAGGCTAAGGAGGCTCTATTCTGAAGTCTTGGGAATTCAAAAACAATTTATGCAATGAGTAAGTGATCCATACTCAAAAGTGAAAAAAATCCTTTTGGCATGTCAATTACTTCTGTCATACTACAGTTTCTATACTACAGCTCCTTTCACATCTCAAAGGCACTTCAGTTTTCAGAAACAAAATAAACCAAAAAGCCTAGCAAGGGCACACCATTTTTTGTTTTACTGCTCAGTAGGAGATTTTCTTTCAATCTTGAGTTTTCAGATTTTATCATTGCAAAAGAGTCATCTGCACAGTTTACTTTCCAAATTCAGTATGCAGGTGAAAGTGTCTGTCTGAGACCCCCTGTGTGTGTGGTGTGTGTGTGTGTGTGTGTGACAGATAAGTAGCATTGTAAAAAGGAGTGTAATTAATCACATATTAAACTCTTTTGAAGAGCCAACTTACAGCTCCTGCTCCATTGTGGGGGGGGGGGCAGCTACTGAATTCAACAGGATCAGTTTTGGGAACTGCATCTTTGCAAATGAATAAAACGTCAATAAAGGCATATTATCTTCACAGACTGAAACAAGAATAGCTGGGTGATGAAGATAACCACATTTCATCCTTATTTCCAAAGTAATCCTAATATTCACCACGGTTGATGTTTAATAGGCATCTACGCTCCCCCTTTCTGTCTCAAATCAGAACTGCCCGAAGGAAACTTGATTTGCAAAGATGGGGGGGGGGGGAGTAAACTACTTGTTTTCAGTTGTTCTCAATTGAAGGCAAGTATCTTCACCTTCCCGCACAGGATCACTCCAAGTCGCCTCCTCCCCCTTGCAGAGCACACTTTCCCCTCGCTACGTGGAAGAAAAGAAAAACACAAGTATAAAATGGAAACATCGACATCGACCCTCCTGCGTTTCGAAAGGCCAACTGTAAAATTCTTAAAGAAAAGGTGGAAACAGCCTGGAGATGATTAAAGGTGCTCACAGGTTACCTGCTTGTTCCAAATCAGCTACCCCACTCTTGCCCTTGACTGGCGAGACACCGTCAATTTGCACCGTCCGGGCTTGCGAGGGCGACATTCATAATCCTCCAAGGGCAGGAAACCGGCCGGAGGAGAGCCAAGTTAACACACCGTGAAGTCAGTCCTTGCTTACCTTTCCCGTGGCTACTGCTGCTGCTGTTGCTGCCGTCACACTGCCGGTTTACCTTTCTGTGCCTCTGCGTGCTCGCAAAAGAAGTCTTCTCAGCCATCCCACGTTGAAGGTCTTTCAGCTCTAACTCGAGAAAGGGGGAGGGGGAAACGAGTTACCACTGAAAAGGATGGATGTCTGTAAAACAACCTACGGAAAATCCGCCGTGCCAGTCCTGGCGCAGATCATCTTCTTGTCCTTCTCGAACAGGGACCCAAGTGGAGCCTCCTGCTGGCTCAGCTCCGGAAGCGCAGTGAGGTTCGAAGGGAGGCGACTCGCAAGGAAAGCTAGTTGCATGCCCTCCCCATTTTGCAGAAAGATGAGGGATGGAAGTGGGAGAGACTTCAAAGATAATATAAGACAATGACAGAAAAAGGGGACCAGAGTCCAGACTGACAAGCAGCGTCATCAAATATGTTTGCCCCGTTTCTGCACATGCAGTATGTTTATGGGATAAAGTGGTGATGTTTTAATGGTAATAGAGGATGTGACGAGGACTGAAAAAATAGGGAGTGCCATCGTGATCTGCCACTGTTGATATTAAATGATTTTCAAGGCTGCTATTTAATTGCACTGATAAAACATTCTGAAATGTCACTTTAGATGTCTCATATGAATAGGAAAACAGATGGATAATGCTCTTGGAACAAGTTGCTTCTGTTTTGGGAATATTTTGGATCATGTGGAGCTCCAGGCAGAAAGATCCATGTGAAATTGGGGCATTGCTGATGCCCCGATTTACATTTTCTACTATTTTATGTTTTTGCTTATCATGCTCTAATAAATCATAATTGAGTAGATTCACATTATTTACTAAATCATATGCCACAGTATATGCTAACTCCAAATTAAACAAGTCAAGCTCAACTCAGTGGAGACTTGGCCCAATTATTTTAAAGGATACAATTATATGGCTCCTTTTTTTTGTTTTTTTGCTTTGCTGTAAAATGTGTCCTGTTTAAAATAAAATAAATAGCCCTGTGATGCAGAGCTCATCAATTCAAATCAGTGTCTTCTCTACATTTTATCTGTTTTATCACAAAAGACATTGTATTAATGGTAGACTTTGTATGGACAAGTATAATGAAATATGGGACTCATTTATACAAAATACAGGTTAAATAAAGCATGGTACTTTGTGTGTGTGTGTGTTTATGTATGTGTATATATATATATACACACACACATACATATATATATATATGTGTGTGTGTGTATTTTATATATATATATATATATATATATATATATATATATATATATATATATATATATATATATATATATATATATATATATATATATATATATATATATATATATATATATATATATATATGTATATATATATATATATGCTGGTTTTGTTGTATTCGGGTCTTTTCCCGTGTAAGGTTGAGATTGTCTTTGCAATGTTTCGGCAGGATCTCACCTGCCATCTTCAAGCTGTGGGCTTAAAATGTGATCGGAGCTGCCGTCTTTCTGTAAGTCTTGGTGGGAGGGGATGGGGTGCTGGCTTTGTTTCAGTAAGTGGAATGATTGGTTGTGTGGTTGTATCATGATTGGTAGATTGGTGCTGATTGGTGCAGGCTGTGTGTGCATTGTTGTTTTGTATTTTAACGGCTTGGGTGGTGGGTGGTGTTCGTTTGTTGGCTAGGGCTGGTTTCCAGATGTTTGGTAGGCGGGAGGTATCATCACGTTTGTTCATGCTGTGGGGGTGTTTCTCTATTTCGATGGCTTCCATGATTAGTCTCTTGTGGAGGTGTTCTGTTTTGGAGATTAACCTGGCTCCTTCAAAGTTGATTTCATGTCCTGTAGCTTTAAGGTGCTGGAAAAGGGAGGAAGTTTTTTCTTTTTTTCTTACTGCGTTCTTGTGTTCTGTGATGCATGCATTTATTCTTCTGTTTGTTTGTCCTATGTATATTGCTGGGCAGATTTTGCATGGTATTTTGTAGACTCCTTGGTTTTCTAACTGGATTTTGTCTTTGGGGTTTCTTAAGATGTTGGCTATTTTTTGGTCAGTGGTGAAGGCTGTCCTGATATTGTGCTTGTGGAGAATTTTGCTGATTTTATCTGTGGTGCCTTTGATATAAGGGAGGAGGGCGATGCCATTGTCCTGTTCTGTGTCTTGGTTTTTTGGGGGAGTCTCCTTTTGGATTAGGTTGGTGATTGTTTTTCTTTGGAATCCATTGGAGATTAATACATTTGTGAGTTTGTGTAATTCAGTTTTCAGGTGGTCTTTGTCGGCTAGGCATTTGGTTCTGGAGATGAGGGTCTTGGCTACAGAGTTGATCTGTGCAGGGTGGTGATGGGATTGTGCATTTAAGTAGCGGTTGGTGTGTGTTTTTTTCTGGTAGATGGTGTGTCCTAGGGAGCCATTAGGTTTTTTGTAGATTAGGACATCCAGAAAGGGAAGTTGGTTGTTTGCTTCTATTTCCATGGTGAATTGTATTTTGGGGTGTAGGCTGTTGAGATGTGTGAGGAAGTTGTCCAGTTTTTCTTTTCCATGTGGCCAAATCACGAAAGTGTCATCAACATATCTAAGCCAGAGTTTGGGTTTGTGTTCAGATTTGTCTAAAGCGTTGGTTTCAAAATGTTCCATGTATAAGTTTGCAATGACAGGTGAGAGGGGTGATCCCATGGGTGCTCCTTCTATCTGTTTGTATCTTTGTCCATTATAGATGAAGTATGTGTTGGTTAGGCAGTGGTTGGTGAGGTCCAGGATGTGTTTGGGGGGGTTGTGTTTTTTCTGGATGGCTGTCAAGGCTTCTTTTATAGGCACTTGGGTGAAAAGGGATATGACATCGAAACTCACAAGTAGGTTGCTGGGTTGTATGTTTTGTTTCTTTATTGTTTCTATGAAGTGGAGTGAGTTTTGTACGTTTGAGGTGATGGTTTCTGCGTAGGGTTGGAGTTGTTTGGCGAGGAATTTGGCAAGATTCTGTAGAGGTGAGCCTATGGAGCTGACTATGGGTCTGAGTGGTGTTCCTTCTTTGTGTATCTTGGGGTGCCCATAGAGCTTGGGGCATCTGGAAGATTTCTCTCTGGGGATGATTCTTTGCTGGATCTCTTCACTGATGGCAGAGGCTTTTATTTTGGATTTGGTGGTTTTTTCCAGGTAGGTGGTGGGGTCTGTGTTTATAGGTTTGTAAGCAGGGTCTTACAAGTAGGTCCAACCAACTTGAGCCCACGCTTGAAGATGGCAGGTGCGATCCTGCCGAAACGTTGCAAAGACAATCTCAACTTTACACGGGAAAAGACCCGAATACAACAAAACCACCATACCTACACCCGTGAAAATCTACGAATATATATATATATATATATATATATATATATATATATATATATATATATATATATATATATATATATATATATATATATATATATATATATATATATATATATATATATATATATATATATATATATATATATATATATATATATATATATATATATATATATATGTTGTATTTGTACTGATAAATAAATAAAGGGAGACTAGGGTAGATCTATTTCGAGCTAATTAGCTCTCATCAGCTAGCCATACCCTTACTGGGATTTGAACCTGGGCTGTATTATATCTTAGGCAGGAGTCTTAGCCACTAAGCCACAGGCTCGCCTCCTTATCAGTTGAGCCAGGGAAATAGGTATGTATTTGTGTTACAACCCCTGGTATGCCTAAATATGGGAGGAAGGTCACTACTCCATCTTTCTGTCCTTCGGCTCATCACAGAAGACCATGCAGGCAGAAAACCATATTTTTATTTTTAATGTTGCCTTTTTATATTTGTGTTGTATTTGTACTGAAAAATAAATAAAGGGAGACTAGGATAGATCTATTTCGAGCTAATTAGCTCTCATCAGCTAGCCATACCCTTACTGGGATATACACACACACACACACACACACACACACACACACACACACACACACATATATATATATATATATATATATATACACACACACACACACAAACACACAACCCACTTACAGCTACAAAGCCAACACCCCACACCCACCCACCAAGATTTATAGAAAGACGACAGCTCCGACCACGCCTTACTCGCACAAGCACGAAGCCGAAAACACCAGCCTGAAGATGGCGAGTGGGACCTCGCCAAAACATTGCCAAGACAATCATGGTAGTCTTGTTGTATTTGGGTCTTTTCCCATGTAAGATTGAGATTGTCTTGGCAATGTTTCGGCGAGGTCCCACTTGCCATCTTCAGGCTGGTGTTTTCGGCTTCGTGCTTGTGCGAGTAAGGCGTGGTCGGAGCTGTCATCTTTCTATAAATCTTGGTGTGGCGTGTTGGCTTTGTAGCTGTAAGTGGGTTGATTGGCTGTGTAGTTGCATCCTGATTGGTAGATGGAGTTGATGTTTGTAGATTGGTCGGCTGTTTCGTATTATCCTGTGTGTGGCTGAGTGCTGGCTGTGCATCCGTTGTTCTTTTGTGTTGTAAAGACCTGGGTGGTGGGTGGGGTTCGTTTGTTGACTAGGGCTGGTTTCCATATGTCTGGTAGGTGGGAGGTATCATCACGTTTATTCATGTTGTGGGGGTGTTTCTCTATTTTGATAGCTTCCATAATTATTCTCTTGAAGTATTCTGTTTTGGAGATTAACCTGGTTCCTTCAAAAGAGAATAATGGAAGCTATTGAAATAGACAAACACCCCCACAACATGAATAAATGTGATGATACCTCCCGCCTACCAGACATCTGGAAACCAGCCCTAGTCAACAAACGAGCCCCACCCACCACCCAGGCCGTTACAACACGAAACAACAATAGACATACAGCCAGCACCAATCAGCACCAATCTACCAATCATGATACAACCACACAACCAATCATTCCACTTACTGAAACAAAGCCAGCACTCCACACACCCCCACCAAGATTTATAGAAAGACGGCAGCTCCGATCACACTTTAAGCCCAAACCCCAGCCTGAAGATGGCGAATGAGACCTTGCTGAAACGTTGCCAAGACAATCTCAATCTTACACAGAAAAAGACTCGAATACAGCAAGACCAGCATACCTACACCCGTGAAAATCTACAAAAATAAATATCTTACCTCTACGGGGAGGAAACCTTCCTGCTCACCAGATCCTATGAGAAACTTGATAGAAAGACAGCAGCTCCAATCACACTTTCAGTCCAATCCCCAGCCTGTTAGGGTTCTAAATACCATGCAGAAATAAATCATTGTCCAAGGCAAAACATCCTTTAAGGTCCAATTTATTCCGCAGGCAATTTAGCACGGCTATGGAAAATTCCAACTCTGGAAGTACATCCTCTAAGTTCACCCAGTTGAAAGTTCATGATCTCTCCCCACACCCACAAATCCATCACATGTTCCAATCATATTCTTCCACGCTGGCATGTACACCCATCTTCTTCCGGCCAGGTGTCGAGATGCGAAGACAAAAGATGACCTTGGCTTCTACAAAAGAATGTCAACAATCCATTCTACAATCCTACTCCTTTCTATTCCCCCTCCCAACTACTACACCATTGAAACAGCATAGAAAATTATAAGAAAGTGTGGCAGGCCAAAGATCCTAAAAAGAATATAACTACAGGCCTGACAGGCGGCCTCTCCTCAAAAGAAAAACGTTTCCTGCAAAGAGAATAACATAAAAGTTAACATAACAAAATTAACCACCTCTTCTCCACCCAGGGGAACCCCTTGACTTCTCGGAAAACTTCCCATTGAATTGCTTTACTAACTTCTCCACTTTTAGGTTCCCACTGTTTACCCAATTAACTTCAGACCAAGGGTAACCCTTCCAATGCACTAAGTACTGTAAGCAACCCCTATTCAGCCTGAAATCTACAATTTTTTCCACCTCAGATTGTGTTTCCCCTTCCATCACTAAAGGAGGAGATTGAGCTTGGGTGGATGCTCTTCTGTTAGACCCAATTACTGGTTTCAACAAGCTCCAATGAAATTCTGGGTCAATTTCCCCTAGACTTCTGGGTAGACTGAGTTGAACTGTAACTGAGTTAACTATCTTCACTATTGGGAATGGACCTAGAAATTTTGGACCCAATTCCTTGCTAAGCATTTCTAATCTTATGTATTTGGTAGATACAAAAACATTGTCCCCCACACAGTAGGGGTTTAGGAGTGAGCGACGTTGATCATCTTGCTTCTGGTAGGCGTCTGCCGCAACTGCTAGAGCCTTCTTCGTATTCTCCCATCCTTTCTTTAGCATGTCCATCCATTCACTCAAAGACATGAAAGAAGGAGATTTTCTAGGCAACTCAGGCATGGCAACAACTTCCATGCCACTGGTAATCTGGAAACCCGCTAATCCTCTGCTGCTGTGGACGGCATCGTTGTACGCCACTTCGGCGAAGGGTAGCAAGTCCGACCAGTTGTCGTGCTGATAGTCCACAAAACACCTGATGTATTGTTCCACCACCGCCTTGGCTCCCTCTGCTGCGCCGTTCATGCTGGGATGAACCTCTGAGCTCAGTTCTTGTGTGGACCCAATGGATCTCAGGACCTCTCTCCAGAACTTGGTTGTGAACTGGACTCCGCGGTCTGAAATGATCCTCTTGGGTACTCCGTGCAGGCGATAAATGTGGTTCACAAACATTTTCGCTAATTCGTTTGCGGATGGCAATCCTGAGCAAGCAATGAAGTGTGCCTGCTTAGAAAACAAATCAATAACAGTCCAAATTACTTTATGCCCACTGCTGTCTGGGAGTTCCATGATGAAGTCCATTGCGACCTCTTCCCATGGCCGTTTCAGGCTCTCTGCTGCAGGTGCTGTAGGTTCTGGGCTCTTGGATCCAATCATCCACGGCTGGCCTTTTTCCTCCTCCGAGGCCTCCCCCTTGGTAGGACTCTTCGTCACCTTCAGTTGGGGATCCTCCTCTGGAGATTGTTTGCCCTTTTCCTCTTCCGAGGCCTCCCCCTTGGTAGGACACTTTGTCACTTTAAGCTGGGGATCCTCTTCCAGAGGTTGTTTGCCCAGATGACTTTTCTGTGCTGGCATCTGGGGCCCTTTCTTTACCACCATGGTGACTGGTACACACATTTGTTCTTCGGCAATTCCCTCCTCCGAGGCCTCCCCCTTGGTAGGACTCTTCGTCACCATAAGTTGGGGATCCTCTTCCAGAGGTCATTTAGGCTTTTCCCCCTCCGAGGCCTCCCCCTTAGTTGGACTCTTTGTCACCTTAAGTTGGGGATCCTCCTCCGGAGAATGTCTGCCCTTTTCCTCTTCCGAGGCCTCCCCCTTGGTAGGACACTTCCTCACCTTAAGTTGGGGATCATCTTCCAGAGGTTGTTGGCCCAGATGACTCTTCTGTGGTGGCATCTGGGACCCTCTCTTTACCGCCGTGGTGGTTGGTGCGCACGTTTGTGGCATTGGGGCTGGAGCCAAGCACTCTGACGCTCTGTGGCCAAGTTGACAACAATGGTGGCATTTAATTGGGCCCCACGAGGAATGGAACCTAGTTACATCTCTAAACTCAGGAACCGTTTCATCACACTGACTTGCTCTCCAACTTGCAGCTGCCCCCTTGGTAAACCCTTCTTCCATGGTGGAGATTGCTTCTCTGTAGGAAGGAGGAGTAAGAACCTTTTGGGGCATTGCAGATGCACCTTGTTCCGCTTCCCATCTTGCAGGCCTGGCTTTGGTAATCCCTTCTTCCATGTTGGTGATTGCTACTCTGTAGGAAGGTGGGGTAAGAACCACTTGGGGCCTTGCAGGCGCACATTTTCCCGCCATCCACAATGCAGGCCTCTGTTTGGTAATCCCTTCTTCCATGGAGATTTCTTCTCTGTAGGAAGGTCTGGTAAGAACCTTTTTGGGCCTTGCAGGGGAGACTGGAACCGGTGGGGAGGTCAATCCCTCGGTTGGCCACTGCCCAGCTTTCTGCCATGGTGCCATCTGCTGAGGGAGGGCAGGTGCCCACTGGCATCCCTCCCATCCATGACCTGGGGTTAAGACCCATCCCGGGGTTGCCTGCTTCACAGGTTGCAGCTCAACCAATGATGGCTGGCTAAGGGGTTTTACGTGCCAAGGACCCTCCTGCTGGCTTGGATGAGTTATGGGCCAAGTAGGTGCCCTCTGCTGGCTTGGAGCATTTCCCCATGCTGATGGCAAAGGAGTTGGTAAGTAGCATCTCTTCCATCCAAGTCCTGGGAGGAAAGCCCAATTTACTGCCCAATTTGCTTCATTTACTGGTTGCAGCCCCATTTGTGGTGGCTTGCAAGTGACAGATGCTGGAAAAATTCCTTCTTCCTGCCTCCTTTGAAATTCCCATTTTGAAAGGGAATCCTTCTCCCAGCTAGTTGCAAGGTGACAAACCATTTCATTTATTGCCGTCTGGAAGGAGCCCAAACCTCTGTTCTAGTTTTTTTTTTTCCCCAAGCCTTGTTTCCAAGCTGGGGGGGAAGGAGGGGGAGCATGCACTCACAATTTGCTGAAGAAATATTTCTGCGACCTTCCTTCGTCTTGTCGTGTCTCCTCCTGCATTCCTCCTGATGCAATTAAACTGGAAGCAGCATTCCATTGCCTTTGAAGTTCCGCACTCAGCTTCTTATCACCAAAAGCTTCTCATTTATTCTTCGCTGATATTTACGCTGTCCCGGTCAGCGTTGGGAATGCCGAGACCCCCATCACCAGCCCCCCCCTGCGAGGGGGGGTGCTAGTGAATTATTTTGAGAGAGAGAGTTGGAATAATGTTAGGGTTCTAAATACCATGCAGAAATAAATCATTGTCCAAGGCAAAACATCCTTTAAGGTCCAATTTATTCCGCAGGCAATTTAGCACGGCTATGGAAAATTCCAACTCTGGAAGTACATCCTCTAAGTTCACCCAGTTGAAAGTTCATGATCTCTCCCCACACCCACAAATCCATCACATGTTCCAATCATATTCTTCCACGCTGGCATGTACACCCATCTTCTTCCGGCCAGGTGTCGAGATGCGAAGACAAAAGATGACCTTGGCTTCTACAAAAGAATGTCAACAATCCATTCTACAATCCTACTCCTTTCTATTCCCCCTCCCAACTACTACACCATTGAAACAGCATAGAAAATTATAAGAAAGTGTGGCAGGCCAAAGATCCTAAAAAGAATATAACTACAGGCCTGACACTCAATCTTACACAGAAAAAGACTCAAATACAGCAAGACCAGCATACCTACACCCGTGAAAATCTACAAAAATAAATATCTTACCTCTACGGGGAGGAAACCTTCCTGCTCACCAGATCCTATGAGAATCTTGATAGAAAGACAGCAGCTCCAATCACACTTTCAGTCCAATCCCCAGCCTGAAGATGGCGAGTGAGACCTCGCTGAAACGTTGCCAAGACAATCTCAATCTTACATGGGAAAAGACCCAAATACAACAAGACCAGCATGCATGTATGTGTGTAAATGTATGTATGTATGTATGTATGTATACACGCACACACACACACACACACATGGGCAGCCGGTTGAGCTGTTGGTGGACTCGGACAGTGATGAACAGTATGTGATTGCTCTGGAGGATGAAGAAGACTCTGGAGGGTGTTTGGAGTCAGAGCAGGGACTAGAGGGGCCTGTTGGCCACCAGGTGGCATCTGAGTCAGGGAGCAGTGAGGAGGAACAGAGGGAGGTTGTCCCTGATATGCGTGTGCCTAGAGTTGAGAAGAGAAGGGAGCAGCTGTGGAGAAGACGTCATAGAAGGAAATAGGACAGGTGGCTACTGTTGGGGCCCCTCCGAAAGAGCTTATAGGTGGAGCGACGGTAGGGGAATCTTTGCAGGAAACAACAGTCCACTTTATTAGCTGTTGAGAAAGCATTCCATAAATCTAATCTTGGTTTCTGTATGAAGACCCCATTAAGACGGAGATGGCTACCCAGAGATCACTTTCGGTCCCTGAAGGTGACGGATGCTGCCGTCCACTGATCATCTCCCCGATGGGCTCCTTTTAGGAGCACAGGCGGTCTTGGAGGGACCACCGTAGGGCAGCTTGCTGGAACCCCCAGAATCGGCGGTAGCCACGGGGGGTTTCCAGCTTCGCCTCAGGAGCCTGGGGGGGTGCATAGCACAGCTGTGTGCCTTCGCCAAATGGATTCCGGAAGGAAATAATCAATTAGAAGTTGCAGTAGAAGTGCCGGAGGTGAGAAGTTTGCTCTAATCTCTTTTAACACCATTTAATTGATGAGCAACAGCTTTTTGCAAGTTGTGGATTCAATCTATTTGAAGTTGCAAGATTGGAGGGGGGGTTTCACCCCCCTCGGGTAAAGCGGCATTTGGATTATCTCTCGATCTCGGAATGGAGAGAGAGAGTAAAACATTGAATTACTCACTTGTACTAACTATGTGAGAAAGATTTATATCACAATTGCAAGAGGTGATTCCTGAGCTGTATTAAAAGCTTTATGGAAACTTTGGATGTTTTGCTCCCTGGTTCCCTGTGAAAGGGGGAGCCAAGATGGCCCACTTCCGTCTTCTTCTTTGCTCTTATAAATGAAACTAGCCTTTTGAAACTACCTTTGAAGAAATTTCTGGCTTTATATTATTATTACCCCCCGAAGGTCTCCTGGAGCCCCTCCTGTTTTGTGGTCTTTCTAGATTTGGATTATTTGATTTTCTTCTTTTGGCTTGGAACTGTGATTAAGGATTAATTTTCACTTCTGGGCTTGTCTGCTTCCACGGCATCACCCAGCTGTGCATTCCACAGATGCCATTTCTTTTGTATAAGACTTACACTCATCTCTGAACTTAACAAATGGGGCCCAGAAAACCACCTCCTGGCAAGGCAGCCTCGGTGCTGATCTTCTGGGAGGGAAACAGAATTAGAATCAATACAGTTGTGGAGGCAGAGGCCTTCATGAAAAAACATAGTGCCCTCCTAGAGGACGAAATTATAAGAGGTAGTGAAAAAGGTGACAATACACAAGATATGAGGGAGGGAGGGGCTGTGACTCTGCCAGAGGACAGGGGGGAGGGAGCAATATTGAAAAGACTCAGGTCACAAAAATAAATGTATTTGAAATATCATTGTAATTGTTGATATATTAGAAAGTGGCAAAAGAGATGATTGAACATATGGTTGATACAATGTATAACAAGATGCTGTTTCTGCTTATCTTTTATCTTTTGTTTTTTTCTCTGTAAAAGTTGTGAGATTTGGAGAGATTTCTACTTTCGGCACGATGTAGCTGCCAAAATTTTTTGTATATCCACCTACCCTTTCCTATAAATGTTTAAAAACCAATAAAATTCTTTTTTAAAAAAAGACGGAGACAGCTACCCGACATCTGAAGACTCTGAAGCAGGGCCGGGCTTCTTTGCAGGACTACATCAGTGAATTTAGATTACTAAGCCAGGATTCATCATGGAATGAGGCAGCCCTAATGGACACACTTGAGGATGGGTTGTCAGAAGAATTGCAGGATGAGCTGGTGCGTGTGGATAGGCCACCTAATTTCAATGCATTGGTCCACCTGTGTCTCCAGATTGATGCTCGGTTGCAGAGGCGGGGAATTCGCCACATGTCCCAGGAGAACAGGGTGGTTCCGACTATGCGTGAGACTCCAACTCCATGGGAGGAGCCCATGGAATTAGGTGCAGCCAAACCCCGCTTGTCGATAATGGAGAAAGGCAGACGACACTTAGGGGGGTTGTGTTTTTATTGTGGGGAACCTGGCCACATGGCAGCCTTTTGCCCCAAGAAGAGATGATGGGCATCAGTTACTGGACCTACCCCCCAGCCCCAGAACATTTTGTCGGGGAAGGCCCCCCCAGACCAATCCATGGGAGATCTTGGGTCAGGCATGCATCAATTCAGAGCCATACTCAGAGACAGTGACTTGCGGGCCTCCCCGACACCTGATCCTGGCATCACAAATAGTCCTGTCCAGTAGTCTGCAGGGGATTCCGGTGCATGCTCTGGTGGACTCCGGGTCTACAATGAACTTCATGGATGAGGTGTTTGCGACCTAGTATGCGGTCCCTCTGAGTTCAGTAGATCCTCCTATGCTTGTGGAGACCATTGACGGCGGGGTGCTTCTGTCTGGGCCTATCAAGGCCATCACGCAACCCTTGCACTTGGTCATCAGGGCTCATGAGGAAGCCATCCAGTTCTACATTACCTCTGGCCTGCATTTCCCTGTGGTCTTGGGTTTGGCTTGGCTTTGGGAGCACGACCCACAGATCTACTGTTCCCAGAACCTTGTTACCTTTCCAGCCTTGTAATGTGTGGACCACACCCATCATGTCTGTGCAGGCCAGCTGCTGAGTCCACCTGGGGTGTCTTTGCCTTCCGACATAGCAGATTTCCGGTGGTCCCTTTTCTTTGCACGGTTCCATTTCCATGTGACGTACATCCCCAGTGTGCACAACCAAAGGGTGGATGCCCTATCAAGGAAACCCAAGTATTCGTGTACCAAAGACCCAATTCCACCCCGGACAGTTTTGCCTGTAGAGTCCTTCTCCGAGGTTCACGAGCCTGTGGAATTATGGCCTCAAATACGATTGGGTGGAACAACGGAAAGCAGAGGTGGGGCCTGCCTCCCCATGGACATTCACTGATGAACTCTTGCGGTACCGAGACAGACTCTATGTGCCAGCGGGGCCCCTTTGGGGACTTATTCTATTCCAGTGTCATGATAATCCTGTGGCGGGGCACTTTGGCCTCTTCAAGACCTTTAACCTGGTCTCCAGTATCTTTTGGTGGCCCCGATTGCGACATGACGTACAATCTTACGTCACATCTTGTGTAAGGTGTTGGCAGGCCAAGTCAGTGATGGGAGCCCCTCCAGGGCTGCTCCAGCCATTGCCGACCCAGGAGAGACCCTTGGGGGCCATTTCTATGGACTTCCTGACATACTTGCCTCCATCTTCTGGATTTACCACAGTGTTCATGGTGGTAGACATGCTGACGAAGATAGCACATTTTATCCTGTGTCAGAGATTACCGACAGCCCGCGCCACCGCCCGCATGTTTATCCAACATGTTTTCAGGCTGCATGGCCTACCTGACAGGGTCGTGTCGGACAGAGGAACGCAATTCACAGCCCAGTTTTGAAAAGGGCTGATGATGGCCTTGGATGTCAAGATCTGCTTGTCCGCAGCGCACCATCCCAAAACTGACAGAGGGACAGAGAAAGTGATCGGGATCTTGGGCAGTACCTGCACTGTTTTGTGAACCAGCAGCAAAATGATTGGGCGGACTACCTGGCAGTAGTGGAGTTTGTGTTCAATAACTCACAGCACACATCCACGCAGACGACGCCCTTCTTGGCCAATGTGGGCTATCATCCTCAGTTCTTTCCCCTCACACCCATCGACTCCCTGGTCCCCGCAGCTAGGGACTTCCTGTCGGAACTACAGGCTGTCCATCAAGTGGTGCGCCGATATCTGGATAAAGCCAAGGAGAGAGAGTCGCGGACAGGTCTCGGTGTGTGACACCGGCATTGACTGTGAGCAATCAAGTGTGGCTGTCCACTAGACACCTTCTGTCAAACCGGCCGGTCAAGAACTTAGACCACCATTACCTTGGCCCGTTTCCTGTTGAAGCAGTCATCAATCTGGCCGCCTATCGCCTGACTTTACCACATTCGATGCGGGTCCATCCAGTCTTTCATCGATCTCTTCTTGTTCCTGAATGGCCGGCTTGTCCTCTTTGCCAACCTGATCATCCCCAGCCAGAACCCCGTGCCAATGATGAGCCAGCTGAGTACGAAGTTGCCAGGATCCAGTATTCCCAATGGCTGAAATGATGGTTCCAATACCTGGTGGAATGGAAAGGCTGTGAGCCAGAGGATATTACCTGGGAGGATGCAACCTTCTTGTATGCAGCTGCTTTGGTGCAGGCCTTCCATGAACAATTCCCAGCTAAGCCACACCCTGAGCGTCAGACCCGGGGGAAGGGCCCTGCGGTGAGGGATAGTGTTGTGGCCCAGCAGCGGCCAGCTGAGCTATTGGTGGACTCTGACAGCGATGAACAGTATGGGACTGCTCTGGAGGATGAGGATGACTCTGGTGGGTGTTTGGAGTCAGAACAGAGACTAGAGAGTCCTGTTGGCCACCAGGTAGCATCTGAGTCAGGGAGCAGTGAGGAGGAACAGAGGGAGGTTATCCCTGATATGCATGTGTGTAGAGCTGAGAAGAGAAGGGTGTCAGGCCTGCAGAGGTTCCATTAAGAATCTTTGCCCTGCCACACTCTCTCTTCTAGCTTCATCTTTAGTATGGACTCTGATTTAATTCTGCATGATGCTTGGAACACTGACGTCATAGAAGGAAATAGGGACTTATAGGTGGAGCGACAGGAGGGGAATCTTTGCAGGAAACAACAGTCCACTTTACTACGAATGAGAAAGCATTCATAAGTCTAATCTTGGTTTCTTGAAGATAGCGTTCTAGGCGCCTAGTCAAGGGGTGGCTTTATCTCCGTAATCAGTCATGGTAGACAGCTAAGCCTATGTCTGCATATTCATTAGAATCACGGGACAGAACACACACACACACACATACACACAGTTAAGTATTATTATCTAGTTTGGTAATAAAATGTCTGAAAGCTCAGAGAGCACTAAGGAACCCGCAGTACAACCCTGAACTACAAATATTCTCATCTATCAGTTATATAAGTGTATTAGAAATTTATATATGCTCACATAATATTTGCATCAGATAAATAAATGTAGAACAGCCACTGTTTATTGTTATAAATATATAACTGGTGTAGGTATGCTGGTTTTGTTGTATTCGGGTCTTTTCCCGTGTAGGATTGAGATTGTCTTGGCAACGTTTCGGCAAGATCTCACTTGCCATCTTCAGACTTGGGCTTAAAATGCGATCGGAGCTGCCGTCTTTCTGTAAATCTTGGTGGGAGGGGATGTGGTGCTGGCTTTGTTTCAGTAAGTGGAATGATTGGTTGTGTGGTTGTATCATGATTGGTAGATTGGTGCTGATTGGTTGCCAAGACAATCTCAATCCTACATGGGAAAAGACCCGAATACAACAAAATCAGAATATATATTTGGTTTTCTGTTATATTTTTGTCACCTTTTTAAAAATCACATGTAATGCATTTTGGTAAAATATGTATTTTATTATTGTTCTGTGTCTATGAAGATTCTCAGTCACCCAGGTCATGGTTGTTCCAAAGCTGCTCTTTTCAACAGGCAACTGAACTTTTTGATTTTTCTTTGAAGTCGTTTTGCTTCTCATCCAAGAAGCTTCTTCAGCTCTTACTGGATGGAGGGGAATGGAAGGATTTATACTCCTTGCAAACAGCTGGTCATTTGCATTCTTTTAGTGGGTCATTAAAGTCATCTGGAGGTTTATCTGTGTCGTCAGGGCAAAATGGGAAAGAAAAAGAACGTAAATACATCAAGGAAGTCCTCAGAACATATGGCTATCCCAAGTAGGCCTTCACCAAATGTCAAAAAAGACCCTACAGGAGTTCTTCTGCAACAGACAATGTCAAGAACAATGAACGGAGCAACATTGTCGCATTGGTGGATGATCTCTGGAGGGCCAGAGATAGGGGTTGTTCCTCTATCCTGGTCCTATTAGACCTCTCAGCAGCTTTTGATACCATCGACCATGGTATCCTACTGCGCCGGCTGGAGGGGTTGGGGGTAGGAGGCACTGTGTTGCGGTGGTTCTGCTCCTACCTCTCCGACCGGATGCAATGTGTGTTGGCAGGGAAGCAGAGGTCGACCCTGAGGCCGCTCACTTGTGGGGTGCCGCAGGGGTCGGTCCCTCGCCTCTCCTGTTCAACACATATATGAAGCCGCTGGGTGAGATCATCCGTGGTGTTGGGGTGGGATACCATCTATACGCTGATGATACATAGCTGTACATTTCCACCCCAAACCACCCAAATGAGGCCGTCGAAGTGATGTCCCGGTGTTTGGAAGCCGTACAGGTCTGGATGGGAGACAACAGACTCAGACTCAACCCCTCCAAGACGGAGTGGCTGTGGCTACCGGCCCCCCGGTTCAACCAGTGTATTCCATCGCTGGCCATCGGGGGCCAGCAACTGGCCCCCGTGGAGCGGGCGTGCAATTTGGGCGTCCTCCTAGACACCCGGCTGTCTATGGAAGACCATGTGGCAGCCGTGGTGAGGGGGGCGTTCCACCAGGTTCGCCTGGTGCGCCAATTGCGCCCCCTATTGGACCGGGATGCCCTCCGCACAGTCACTCATGCGCTGGTGACGTCCCGCCTGGACTACTGTAATGCTCTCTACATGGGGCTCCCCTTGAGATGCACCCGGAGACTGCAACTGGTCCAGAATGCGGCCGCGTGGGCAATCATGGGGAGAACGACGTTCTCCCATATAACACCTCTCCTGCGCGAGCTGCACTGGCTCCCTGTGGTCTACCGGGTGCGTTTCAAGGTGTTAGTTACCATCTTTAAAGCGCTCCATGGCACAGGACCTAGCTATTTACGGGATCGCATTCTGCCCCATACATCCCTGCGACCGATTCGCTCTCACAGAGAGGGACTCCTCTGAGTGCCGTCCACCAGGCAGTGTCAGAGGGCGGCGCCCAGGAGTAGGGCCTTCTCTGTGATGGGCCCAGCCCTCTGGAATGACCTCCCCCCAGACATCAGGATAACGACCGATCTCCGCTCCTTCCGCAAGAAACTCAAGACCCACCTGTTCCAACTAGCCGGCCTGGCTTAACTAGAACTTTCTAACCTCCCTGGCAATTTTAATTACGGTAAATGTAAATTTTGGGGTTTTAAATTATTTTAACTGTTTTAATTTATTGTTATTTATTTTAACCGAGTGGCTTTTTATTTGAATCTTATCTGTTAAGCATTGATGTCACCTCCTCCATGCCACATCTGTATATCTGTTTTGATTGTACGTCGCCCCGAGTCCCTTTGCGGAGAGGGGGCGACTGATAAGTCAAATAAATAAATAAATAAATAATAAATAAATAAATAAATAAATAAATAAATAAATAAATAAATAAATAAATAAATAAATAAATAAATAAATAAATAAATTGTAATTCTGTACATTGCAGGCATATCAGAAAAGTTCAGGAGGATCTTCAACTAACATAACATATGTTTACACTTCAAACTGAAGAACTAAGGTAGAAGCTTATCCACCCAGACAGAAACTGACCAATGTGGTAGATGTAGTACAATGCAGTGAGCCATGTGCAGATTGTGTACATTGGGGAAATGAAACAACCATTTCATAAATGCATGGCACAACATAGAAAAACACATCAGGACTAGATTCAGCAGTCCATTTGCATTTAAAAGACACAAGCCACTCTTTTGAAGACAACAAGTCCATATTGAAAGTTGGTTTGAAAGAGAGGTCAAAGAAGCCATCTATGTCTAAACTGAACAGCCCTCTCAACAGAGTGGGAGGGATATGACATCAACTATCTCCAATCTAC
Organism: Natrix helvetica; assembly: GCF_964273705.1. Lineage (NCBI taxonomy): Eukaryota > Metazoa > Chordata > Lepidosauria > Squamata > Natricidae > Natrix > Natrix helvetica. Next base: position 63,035,593 of record NC_138550.1, read on the forward strand.
TACACAGTCCTTTCAACAGTTCCAATAAGGCTCCACACCAATTTGCACCACTAAGGTGACCATGATTTCACAGATAAACCTCCAGGTGACCTTAATGACCCGCTAAAATAATACAAATGACCAGCTATAAATCCTTCCATTCCCCACCATGCAGTCAGGGCTGAAGAAGCTTCTTGGATGAGAAGCAAAATGTCTTCAAAGAAAAACCAGAAAGTTCAGTTGCCTCTTGAAAAAAGGACCTTTGGGACATGATTCGTTTGGGTTTTTCTTTTCTTTTTTGGCTTTATTTTAAAAGCAATAAAATAAAAAATGAAACACATTAAGCCATAGTATACAGAGTTTGTTTTTGGTCTTCTATAGGATGTGAGCTGCACTATGGTTTAAAGTTTAGTATATTAACTGCTGTTAATGCAATAAAATGCTTATGGAAACTGGATTTTTATGAACATCATCATATACTGTAAATTAGATTGTAATTATTCCAATTTTCAGCTTTTATACTAGAACATTAAAACACCAACTCTGTAATTGAAGGATTGCTCCAGACATTTATACAGGAAATGGCTAAATGCTATGAAGAAAAAGTGAATATATTTTTAAAAAATCATCTTCCAATGTACAACTAGTTGCTTAATGACCATTCACATTTATGATAAATATGGAACAAGTGCTTTACAGCCCATAAAGTACCACCTGACTGCTGTAAATGGTTGCAGTACCCCTCACATGGTCATATGATCACATGCTAGCTGCTTGGCAACCAGTCACCTTTACAACCAGTCACCTTTACAACTAGGCATGGTCACATGAACTGGAAACCAGTAAAAATCACCCATTCTAACAAATGGATTCACACTTACAACTGCCACATTCATTAGCAACCATGGCATTCGCTTAATGTCAGTCACATTTAAAGCTTGTAAAATCACTTCCAGTCATATAGATGCCTTGACTTATGACCATAATGGCTGATGATCATATTTCTAGTCATAGTTGGGTTAGTAAGTCAAGGGCTACTTGTAATGCTTTTTAACATTTGTTCAGCCATGTATGTATGTATAGTTGAGAGCAGGGTTGGGCTCCTGTACTGGTTGGTACTGTTTCACTTCGGGCACACTTTGCAGGAGCACGCTTTGAACAGGAGATGCCAATCAAGAGATGCGAGGTCAGCAGCTGTGAGATCATAGTTGGCTTTTTTAAAGTTATAATTAGGAGTCCCATTACTATGACCCTCTTTGCAAGGACTCAAATTGAGTCAAAAGTCAATCATGCTGTGGTCACTGTTTGAAAAAGGTTCTTTAACTTGTAGTCCATAAATTGAGTTTAGTGTTAGGGTTCTAAATACCATGCAGAAATAAATCATTGTCCAAGGCAAAACATCCTTAAAGGTCCAATTTATTCTACAGGCAAGTTAGCACCTCTATGGAAAAATTCCAACTCTGATGTACATCCTGGAAATCCACCCAGTTGAAAGTTCATGATCTATCCCCACACCCACAAATCCATCACATGTTCCAATCATCATCTTCCACGCTGGCATCTACACCCCTCTGGTTCCGGTCAGGTGTCGAGGTGCGGAGACAAAAGATGACCTTGGCTTCTACAAAAGAATGTCAACAATCCATTCTACAATCCTACTCCTTTCTATTCCCCCCTCCCAACTACTACACTATTGAAACAGCATAGAAAATTATAAGAAAGTGTGGCAGGCCAAAGATCCTAAAAAGAACATAACTACAGGCCTGACAGGCGGCCTCTCCTCAAAAGAAAAACGTTTCCTGCAAAGAGAATAACATAAAAATTAACATAACAAAATTAGCCACCTCTTCTCCACCCAGTGGAACCCTTTGACTTCTCGGGAAACTTCCCATTGAATTGCTTTACTAACTTCTCCACTTTTAGGTTCCCACTGTTCACCCAATTATCTTCAGACCAAGGGTAACCCTTCCAATGCACTAAGTACTGTAAGCGACCCCTATTCAGCCTGAAATCTATAATTTTTTCCACCTCAGATTGTGTTTCCCCTTCTATTACTACAGGAGGAGATTGAGCTTGGGTGGATGCTCTTCTGTTAGACCCAATTACTGGTTTCAACAAGCTCCAATGAAATTCTGGGTCAATTTCCCCTAGACTTCTGGGTAGACTAAGTTGAACTGTAACTGGGTTAACTATCTTCACTATTGGGAATGGACCTAGAAATTTTGGACCCAATTCCTTGCTAAGCATTTCTAATCTTATGTATTTGGTAGATAAAAAAACATTGTCCCCCACACGGTAGGGGTTTTGGAGCGAGCGATGTTGATCATCTTGCTTCTGGTAGGCTTCTGCCGCAACTGCTAGAGCCTTCTTCGTATTCTCCCATCCTTTCATTAGCATGTCCATCCATTCACTCAAAGACATGAAGGAAGAAGGTTCTCTAGGCAACTCAGGCATGGCAACAACTTCCATGCCACTGGTAATCTGGAAACCTGCTAATCCTCTGCTGCTGTGGACCGCATCGTTGTACGCCACTTCGGCGAAGGGTAGCAAGTCCAACCAGTTGTCGTGCTGATAGTCCACAAAACACCTGATGTATTGTTCCACCACCGCATTGGCTCCCTCTGCTGCGCCGTTCATGCTGGGATGAACCTCTGAGCTCAGTTCTTGTGTGGACCCAATAGATCTCAGGACCTCTCTCCAGAACTTAGCTGTGAACTGGACTCCGCAGTCTGAAATGATCCTCTTGGGTACTCCGTGCAGGTGATAAATGTGTTTCACAACCATTTTCGCTAATTCATTTGCGGATGGCAATCCTGAGCAAGCAATGAAGTGTGCCTGCTTAGAAACCAAATCATTAACTGTCCAAATTACTTTATGCCCACTACTGTCTGGGAGTTCCACGATGAAGTCCATTGTGACCTCTTCCCATGGCCATTTAGGGCTCTCTGCTGCAGGTGCTGTAGGTTCTGGGCTCTTGGATTCAATCATCCACGGCTGGCCTTTTTCCTCCTCCGAGGCCTCCCCCTTGGTAGGACTCTTCGTCACCTGAAGTTGGGGATCCTCTTTCAGAGGTCATTTGGGCATTTCCCCCTCTGAGGCCTCCCCCTTAGTTGGACTCTTTGTCACCTTCAGTTGGGGATCCTCCTCCGGAGATTGTTTGCCCTTTTCCTCTTCCGAGGCCTCCCCCTTGGTAGGACACTTCGTCACCTTAAGTTGGGGAACCTCTTCCAGAGGCTGTTGGCCCAGATGACTTTTCTGTGGTGGCATCTGGGGCCCTCTCTTTACCACCGTGACAATTGGTACACACGTTTGTTCTTCGGCAATTCCCTCCTCTGAGGCCTCCCCCTTGGTAGGACTCTTTGTCACCTTAAGTTGGGGATCCTCTTCCAGAGGTCGTTTAGGCTTTTCCCCCTCCGAGGCCTCCCCCTTGGTAGGACTCTTTGTCACCTTAAGTTGGGGATCATCTTCCAGAGGTTGTTGGCCCAGATGACTCTTCTGTGGTGGCATCTGGGACCCTCTCTTTACCGCCGTGGTGTTTGGTGCGCACGTTTGTGACATTGGGGCTGGAGCCAAGCACTCTGACGCTCTGTGGCCAAGTTGACAACAATGGTGGCATTTAATTGGCCCCCACGAGGAATGGAACCTAGTTACGTCTCTAAACTTAGGAACCGTTTCATCACACTGCCTTGTTCTCCAACTTGCAGCTGCCCCCTTGGTAACCCCTTCTTCCATGGTGGAGATTGCTTCTCTGTAGGAATGTGGGGTGAGAACCTTTTGGGGCATTGCAGATGCACCTTGTCCCGCTTCCCATCTTGCAGGCCTGGCTTTGGTAATCCCTTCTTCCATGTTGGTGATTGCTACTCTGTAGGAAGGTGGGGTAAGAACCACTTGGGGCCTTGCAGGCGCACATTTTCCCACCATCCACACTGCAGGCTTCTGTTTGGTAATCCCTTCTTCCATGGAGATTTCTTCTCTGTAGGAAGGTCTGGTAAGAACCTTTTTGGGCCTTGCAGGGGAGACTGGAACCAGTGGGGAGGTCAATCCCTCGGTTGGCCACTGCCCATCTTTCTGCCATGGTGCCATCTGCTGAGGGAGGGCAGGTGCCCACTGGCATCCCTCCCATCCATGACCTGGGGTTAAGAACCTTCCCGGGGTTGCCTGCTTCACAGGTTGCAGCTCAACCAATGATGGCTGGCTAGGGGGGTTTATATGCCAAGGACCCTCCTGCTGGCTTGGATGAGTTATGGGCCAAGTAGGTGCCCTCTGCTGGCTTGGAGCATTTCCCCATGCTGATGGCAAAGGAGGTGGCCAGTAGCATCTCTTCCATCCAAATCCTGGGAAGAAAGCCCAATCTGGTTTTGCTTCATTTACTGGTTGCAGCCCCATTTGTGGTGGCTTGCAAGTGAAAGATGCTGGCGAAATCCCTTCTTCCTGCCTCCTTTGAAATTCCCATTTTGAATGGGAATCTTTCTCCCAGTTAGTTGCAGGGTAATAAGCCATTTCATTTATTGCCGTCTGGAAGGAGCCCAAGCTTCCGTTCTAGGCTTTTTTTTTCTCCAAGCCTTGCTTCCAAGCTGGGGGGAAGGAGGGGGAGCATGCACTCACGTTTTGCTGAAGAAGTTTGGCCTGAGACTTTCCTTCATCTTGTCGTGTCTCCTCCTGCATTCCTCCAGATGCAATTAAACTGGAAGCAGCATTCCATTGCCTTCGAAGTTCTGGCACTCAGCTTCTTATCACCAAAAGCTTCTCATTTATTCTTCGCTGATATTTACGCTGTCCCGGTCAGCGTTGGGAATGCCGCGACCCCCATCACCAGCTCTTCCATCACCAGCCCTTCCCCCTTGAGAGGGGGAGGGTGCTAGTGAATTATTTTAAAGGGGGGAGTTATAATGTTAGGGTTCTAAATACCATGCAGAAATAAATCATTGTCCAAGGCAAAACATCCTTAAAGGTCCAATTTATTCTACAGGCAAGTTAGCACCTCTATGGAAAAATTCCAACTCTGATGTACATCCTGGAAATCCACCCAGTTGAAAGTTCATGATCTATCCCCACACCCACAAATCCATCACATGTTCCAATCATCATCTTCCACGCTGGCATCTACACCACTCTGGTTCCGGTCAGGTGTCGAGGTGCGGAGACAAAAGATGACCTTGGCTTCTACAAAAGAATGTCAACAATCCATTCTACAATCCTACTCCTTTCTATTCCCCCCTCCCAACTACTACACTATTGAAACAGCATAGAAAATTATAAGAAAGTGTGGCAGGCCAAAGATCCTAAAAAGAACATAACTACAGGCCTGACATTTAGACTGTTACAAAAGATGAACTCTAAGCAGTTTTTGAGCCTAGTGTTATTCATTACCAACAGCTCCAGAGTTGTAATAGCATTGTCCAGGGTTGCATGTATACAAGTTCAGTTGTACATTCATTTAGGGTCCAATTAATAAGAGGCAAATTGAGGTCACCAAGAAAGATAAGGGGGTGCATGCAAGAAGCTGTCCATGTTAGTAGTGCAGTTAGCTTGTTCATATGACCAAGGTCATAATTAAGGGCTCTGTAACATAGCAAGAAACAGATTGTGGTATTTAGGAACAGTTTGCAGACAATGGTCTCAGGAAGAGGAAGAGCAACATTAATTGCATAACTGTGTAACATTAATCTTTTTTCATATCTAGGGACTTTTTATAGACAATGGAAACACCACCACCACTATGGTTTTCATGGTTAGACTGGAAAATGTGATAGTCACTTACTGTGATAATGGAGTCAAGAAAGTATTCATTCAATCACATCTTGCAGACAAAAATGAGGTCAAATAAGGCCATGAGTTAAACCATTTTGTTTGTGAGGCTTCTTGCTTGAGTAGAGAGGCCACTGAAGGTGAATGGGAGAGGAAGGACCCTATGATTGAAGACTGAGAAAGAATCTGGAAAGAGTTTAAAGGAGTACAGCTGAGAAGATAATAGCTGATTTATGAGTATAAAGTGTGAAGGCCCATTACACCCTTCTTCCAGTCGAAGTGTCGAGGTCTGGAAAAGGTGGAAAAACTAAATATTTTTAAGACAGAACCTTGATAAGGTATGTGTAATAAAGTTAATTGTTGCCTTTGGATCTATTTAGTTTTATTAAATTGCATTTATGAAGATAAGTTGATAAGGACGAGACAAAGGAGAAAGCGATGTTTATGGACCATAGACTCTAAATCTCTTAAAAGCTCAAGAGCTCTTTTTGCATGGTTGGATGTCAAAACACAGTAAAAGTGTGGAAAGTGTTTGGTAAAGACCCGCAGTACGCCTTAGATCTTCAGAGTTACACCTGATTCAAGTGGAAAAAGCCTTAGAAATGGAAGCGAGGAAAAAATAGCCTGAGAAATCACTGACTCAATCAGATAAATTTGATGTTCCCTTACAAGAGTTAAGAGAAATGAAGATAAATATAAATGAGGATCTAAAGCAAAAAAAATGATAAAATGGATAGTATGGATGTAAGAATAACAGATTTGGTGAAACAAAGTCAGGATATGACACGAAATATTACAGAAGTGAGGACTCAGATGGGAGAACATGATAGGGTGTTAAAAAGCCAGATAACTATGATGCATCAGGTGAAAAAGGATTTGATCAAGATACAGGACCGTCAGCACCACTCAAATTTACAAATATGTGACTATCCAGAAAAAAGTGAAGAAAATGAAGCAAAATTGATCCAAGAAGTATTGGCCTGGACTATCTTGATCCTCCCAGATGTCCCCTTTACAAGATATGATATTGATGTAATACATAGAGTCGTCCCAAAAAGGTTGGGAAGAAAATTGCCCAGAGACATTGTGATATGATTCTGGTCTTACGCAAACAATACAATTGATGCATAAATTGCATAACATGGTGTTGATAGTATTTTTCCAGATTTAAGTAATGAGATTTTATAATGGAGGAGAGATGCATCACGTTTGTCGACTACTGAAGACAAATAATATTAATTATAGCTAGGGTTATCCAGGTTTTGTTTTGAGATTTTCATATGGTGGAAGATCTTATAGAGTTGAAACAAAGGAGGAGGCGATGGAGAAATTAAGGGAGCTTGGAATCATCAATAAAGAAGAGCTCATGGAGCAAATCCATGATTTTCCAAGAACCACTGAGAGCACCAGCAGGCTTCACAGTCTACGCAACCCCAGGGGCTGGCTGAGGCCTTCCTTGCCACCACTCCTCAGGCTTGCATAGTGCTTGGCAGGTAACTTCACGGGGCATGCCGAAGGGCGGCAAGAACCACCAAGAGTGCCGGCAGGCTTCGTGGTCTACACAAGCCTGGAGCGTGGTGGCAAGAAAGGCCTTAGCCAGTCCCCAGGCTCACATAGGCCGCAGCCCACTGACGCTCAACTGAGGCCTTTTTTGTTGCTCCCCCAGTCCTTGGTCTCACCTGGCTGGCTAAGCCATCTCGGCTCCATGCCAGGTGAGCCTAGCTGACTGGGTTGTCCCTGTGTGTCTCCATTCCAGCTTACTTTCAACTGCAGTGTCTGGGCTGGTCACCTGCTACCTACATCCATTCCAGCATCCGTCACATCGGAGAGCTGCTGATTCTGCCTGCTGGTAAGTGGCTGGTTTTTTTTCTTTATGCTTTTAATGTTTTTTTAAAGGACATTTTGTTGTTAAGTTTTTTCAGGAAACTTGGTTGCTTTGAGAAAATGTTTTTTTTATTTTTTTACTGTTTTTAGGAAATGTTTTTTAATAGAAATTTTTATCGATTTCAGGAAATGTTTTTTTAAAGAAATTTTATTGCTTTTAGGAAATGTTTTACTTGTGATACAATATGTTGCTTTTAAATGTGCAGGTTAGTGCATGGTTTGTGAGATTTTGTGTGTTTCTGTAGTGAGTGTGAATCACTACAGGAATAAACACACAGAATCTTGCAAAGCTGCCTTGCACCAATCTGCACATATAAAAACTGCCATTTTGAGGCACATAAAATTTATGTGCCTCAAAATGCCTGTTTTTATATGTGCAGGTTGGTGCAAGGCAGCTTTCCAAGATTTTTTTGTGTTTCTGTGTGATACCTGGTTTTTGAGATAATTGTGAGGTGGTTGCTTCTTGCAGCAATCACTTTTTATGTGCTCCATGGCTGCTTTCATATGTTGAGCTGTGTGCTGCTTTGTGAGCTCCTGCAGCTTGATGGATTTTGATGGTTTCTGATTGCCCTGCTTTTGTTTTCCTGTTTTCCAGGGTTAATCTTGATCCCAGGTCTTTTGTCTTTCCTATCCTGGGGGTTAGTTAGTTTTGATTCCTAGCTGCAATTGGCAGCAAACCTAGGTTTGTCCCCCTGATCCAGAAACTGGAAAAGGTATGCATGGGTTGGAGGGAGGGGGACAAAGGAATTAAAACTTCATCCTCCTGGTGCGGTGCAGGGCAAAGGCTGGAGAGAAGGGCCCTGGCTCGCTCATGCTCTCTCCCTCCCCAGTGTAGTTTGATGCAAGTAGAAGCTCACATTGCCTTTTGCAAGCATGCAGTCGGTGAAGCTGGGCGCTGGTGAGGGCTGGCTTTATCCAGCTGGGGGAGGGGGGAGAGAAATGGATGGAAGCCTGGGGAGGAAGTCATTCCCCCTCCTCCCGACAGCTGGATAAAGCTATGCAAAAAGCCAGCCTCACCGGTGCCCAGCTTCACGGACTGCAGGCTTGCAAAAGGCAGTGTGGCTCCGCCTGCAATCAAGTTAGACTGGGGAGGAGGATCATGAGCAAGCACTGAGGAGATAACAGGAAGAGGGAAGCCAGACAAAGGGGCATGCTGTAGCACACAAACTTTCCCTCAGCCCCCTTCTTTTGGAGGGCTCCGATCAACTCCCCTCTGGCTTCTCTGCCTCTCCTCCAATCCAACGTGTGTGTGTGAGAGAGAGGGGGGAGGAGGGGGGAGAGATATCCAATCAAACTTCTGTGTCTGTGTGTGTTTGAGAGAGAGAGGGAGGGAGGGAGGGATGGGTTGTCCAGTCTCTTCTTGAATACCTCCAGTGTTGGAGCACCCAGAACTTCTGGAGACAAGCAATTCCACTGGTTAACTGTTCTTACTGTCAGGAAATTTCTCCTTAGTTTTAGGTTGCTTCTCTTTTTGTTCAGTTTCCATCCAGTGCTTTTTTTTTTTGTCTCCTGCTGCTTTGGAAAATACTCCCCCCCCCTCTTTGTGGCAACTCCTTAAAAGCCTGTTGCCTATCACGCTCTTGGGCAAAGCATGTGAGCCATTTCCTCCTTTCAATGGCCCATGAAAGTACATCTATAGTATGTAGATAATAAAGTCGAAAAAAGGTGAACAACATTTTTACAACTATAGATATGTTGAGACTGGGTGTGCCCACCCAGTCACATGACCACCAAGCCACACCCACAAAACAAGCCACACCCACAAAACAGTAGTAAATGTTTTTTTTTTTGCCTATGTATAATATATACATAATATTCAGTTCTTTCCCACACTGGTCAGCAGGAACTTCGGAAATCCCTTACCTCAGAGTTGATCTTGCTGGATCCTGGACTGAAAGACCCTCAAGGAGCACAAGGCCGGGTCTTTCAGTCCTGCCAAGCATCGTCTCCAGGCAAGCTCGGTCACCTTATTTGGGGAGAGGTGATAAATCTCCTGGCATAACAAGACCGATCGAGCTTTTCAGGCTGGTCATTCTAATATAAGGCCAATCACAGGCGATGCAGCCAAGTCGGAGCAGTGAGACTTCATACTTAAGCAGCCCTGAAGTATCAAGAAGACACACCCTGCATATGTATGTATATGCATGTGTGGACTTTTCTTTCAGGGATGGAGAGAATATATCAGCATTTTAATTTTTCAGCTTTTTTTTTTACGATAGATTTTTTTATTTTAGTAGCCATTAAAATTAACAATGCTATAAAAAATCAATAGAATTAATACTTTAAGGATTGCTTTAAAGAATTTTGCTGCTTTCATCACCTGGACTTTGGTCATGCTGGTAGAAGCATTGTGCCACTGGCTGGGTCACAGACAGTGAAGTAATATCTAAGTTGACCTCTTTACTTGATTCTACATGTCACGCTGCTTTGAGTGACCTCATCACAAAATGGAAATTTGTTCACTAGCTCATATTCATGGATCTGTCAAAGTATCTTCTTTTATGATTTGTTAGATCATCCTAAATCTTTTAAAAAGACCAAAAAGCTTAAATCTATAGTTACAATATTCCTTTACAAATGGTAATTTTTACACATATATTTATTATTTAAAAGACTTTAAGGCAACCCATATAAACGCCTAAGTATCCAACAATAAACTGACAGATAACAAAAGACAATTTTTTAAAAAATGGATAAATTGCTCAGATTTACAGTTAGGGTTCAGGCTGAGTGGCATTAGTCTACATTGCTCTTGTAGATGACCAATGAAATCTGAAGAGAAGAAGCATGATTCTCCTGATCCTTAGAGCTTGATAAAGGGACCATTGCCACTGATCTTGCTTTAAGGTTTCTCTGCGCCACATACAGCATAAAATACACAGGGAGTCCTCGAAGGGAGGGAGTCATTCCATGTCAAGTAGTCAGGGGCTCCCTGCTCGACCACCATGGATTTTGATGAAATTTGGTGTGAACATGCACAAACATCCCCAATGAACATTGGTAAAGTGTTATGTTTGCTGATGCAATATTTGTGGAGATATAGTCATTTGTTTGACTTCGTACCACAGCTTTCTACAGTATAACTCTGAGTTTCAGCAACTTTGAGACATAATATCTCTGGCAATATTTTGTTGAGAGAAACAAAACTTGGCCATCTTGTACAACTTGTTGTGCTCTGTTAAACAAAATAACAAAAACATTCTCATGCGTGATCTCCATCTAGATAAGTTGGGTTAAAGTTGGCTGAAATGATTGTGGCTTGAAGAAAAGGTTGAAGTTTGGCTTTTTATATCTCTGTATAGTAAAGTAAGTAAAGATATGAGAAAGTGAAACTTTGTCCATAATAACTTACCAACACAAGGTTTTCGAATACAAAATTTATATCTACTGCTTTCCAATAATTCGCAAATTGAGTATAAAGTTGATGGTTTTTGTAAAAATGCCAAAAATATGGTATTTTCAGCCTGCTTTTTTAAAAAAAGACCCTCTGGAAACTCTGTTAAATCATTCTCGTTAGAAAGAGCATACCCCCTAAAAAAGTAGGTTTGGTGTTTCATCACTGGCATATAAAGCCCTAAAAATAGGGACAAAGTTGAGGACATTTGGCAATGTCACATGCATTCTATTGTTTTGTCTTGTTTGTTTTATATAGACATCATTACCACTATTATATTGCATTGGTCCATGGTGACATTGTCACTACCAGTTCAGGCACTTGACCAAGCAACCCCATCACCACAGAGGGCACGCCCAATAGCAGTAAAATACCAGCCACAGGTGGATTTCTTGGTTCATGATCCCAAGCCTGTAGTTTGGTTTCTTCCTCGAGGTTCCTTGTGTGGGTATCTGTCTGGTTCCCAAGTTGTTAATTGAACACTTATCCTAGGTTCCCAAGCCTAAAGTGGTTCCCAAGCCAAAGTCCATACTGTTGGTATTGCCAAATTCCAATGATCGCTTATTTATTATTGAATTTACGCGTCATGTTCTTTAGCATCACTTCTGGGAATTGATACTGTCAACAGATGATGTAACTGAAGGCGCTGGAAGCAGGCAAATAAGATGTGGTTCTGGAATCCAACAAACTTCTTTTCTTTCAGGCCAATAAAATGAATGAACAGGGCCTTGCGGATGCATAAATGTTACCAACACTTCATTTTGTTCGATCAAAATTTCTACAACATTGCCCACCCACCATTTTTTTGTCATAAATGCAGGCAACATAACAACCGGGAAATATGTCGATCAATTTTAAATTTGGATCAAAGGTATTGGACATTTTGGCCACAAAGTTAATCGTGTCATTTGAAACTTTGCTGACAGAAATCAAATTTGAATCAACTGGTATAAACTGGTGATGATCTCTTGTGCCAGTTATTGTGCTGCTAACTTTCCATTTTTCTTCTTGCAGTATACTGTTTTCTTCTATTTCTTCCTTCGGAATGTATATATTTAATTCTGTGAATGTTTCTGTCCCAAAAGTTGAATAGATCTGTCGGCGTCAGTATTTGGTCGGTTGATGGTCGCTGGAGGCTGGCTCGAGCAGCCAAACATTTAGTTGTACTGCCAACTCCGTCCCATAATGATTTGGTGAAACAAAATCACATGGTGAAACATTCATAGAACTAAATATATACATGTTCCGAAGGAAGAAATCAAAGAAATCAAGATGCTTTCTTTACCAATGTTCATTGGGGACATGTGTGCATGTTCACACCAAATTTCATTGAAATCTGTGATGGTCAAGCAGGGCACTTTTCTGAAATCAGACCACTTGACATGGAATGACCCACTTCTGACAAAGTCACTAGGGAAGCGAGATTCACTTAACAATTGTGTTACTGACTTAACTGCAATGATCCACTTAACAAATGTTGCAAGAAAGGTCGTAATATCGTATATTGCAGTGGTGGTTTTCAAATTTTTTTAGAACCTCTTCTGTAGGTGTGGCCTACTTTGTGGGAGTGGCTTCCCGGTGATGTGACCGGGTGGGAGTGGCTTGCTGGCCATGTAACCAGGTGGGAGTGGCTTGGTGGTCATATGTCTGGGTGGGCATGGCCAGCTTATAAAATGTGGTGAAACTCACTTAACAACGCTCTTGCTTAGCAACCAAAATGTTGACTCAGAAACTCTGGCATTTGAAGGACACAAGTCTTAAAGCTGTCAAGTTACAAGACCCTTGCACCCCTAACCCTTTAGAAAAAAACCCAGGGGTGTTCAAACTGGACAGCTTTAAGACTTGTGGACTTCAATTCCCAGAATTCTTCCACTCTCTCTTCATCTTGATGATGCACGGACGGGCGGGGGGAGGGAGCTGGAACTGGTTCTAAACAGCACTGTAGATTTGTGGAACCTCTTCTATAGAAGAGGTTAGAACTGGCAGGAACCCACCCCTGGTATGTTGGCAAAACTCACATAATGGTTTTCTCGCTTAGCAACAGAAATGTTTTTTATAAGTTGAGGACTACCTGTAAGTTGGGACAGAGTATTCAAATTCCTGACTACTCCACTACATAGTGCTAGAAGAGTGACTGTTTTGTCCCATGTTATTTATTTAGCATGTGTATCAGAGGTGGGTTCCTACCAGTTTGGACCAGTTTGGCCAAACTGGTAGTGGTGTGCCGGCCTGGGTCACAGAACCAGTAGTGGTTGCTGGCTGGCCACACCCCTGAACAAGTCTGCCCACTCGGACGCTCGCCCTGCCTCGCTTTCGGGGAGGGGGAGCGGCCTGGCAAGCTTCGCACACATGTGGCTATGAAGCTTGTTGAGCCACACAGCTCCTGTCCCCACCAGCCAAGCATCTCCCAAAGCTGCCACCATTGTGAAGGTGAGGCGGGGGGGCCTGGCAAACTTCACAACCAGACGCTTTGGGAGACAAAAGCCTGGCAGGGGGCAGCCCAACAAGCTTTGCAGTTGCATGCCTGAGAAGCTATTGGGCCACAGAGCCCCTGTTCCCACGGGTTGTGTGGCCCGGCTGAGCCTCTCCTGAAGCTGCTGCCATTGCAAAGGTGAGGCGGGGATGGGGGGCTTGGCAAGCTTCACAGCCGGCCGCTTTGGGAGATGTAAGCCTAAGTGGATGAAAATCCTTGTTATAGCTTTCTTAAAGAAGCACTGATTGAAATGTACCTTGGTAGTTCATGGACCCAAAATTAGGGATCTTTTATTTTTCAAAGTATGGAAGGGCTGAGAGGGGCAGCGGTGGCACTCTGGGAGGTCGGGCGGATGTCATGGGGCTGCAGAGCAGCAGTCTTGGCTCCATCACAGCATCTCCCCCTTCGCGTCAGCGCCAGTCGGCTGTTGAGAGCCCAGCCTGCAAATCTAGAAGAGAAGGCAGCCATCTGGAATGTCTGTGTGTCCCCCCCCCAGGTGATGGTAAGCATTTAATCATTGCCCCCTTATGATCATCATTAATTTTAAAATTATAATTTGGTGACATTTGCAGAGCTCTGTATCTCAGCTCTCAGGATTACATGGGATCCCAAACAATTTTGGAGGGAGGGACGAAGGAAGGAAGGAGATGGGAATGAGTGGGGAGGGGAGAAAGGAAAGAGATGGGAATGAGAGGTGGGCGGAAGGAAGGAGATGGGAATGAGAAGGGAGGGAGGAAGAAGATAGGAATGAGAGGGGAGGAAGGAAGGAAGAAGGGACTGGGAATGAGATGGAAGGAAGGAGATGGGAATGAGAGATGAGGGAGGAAGGAAGGAAGGTGATGGGAATGAGAGGGGAGGAAGGAAGGAAGGAAATGGGAATGAGATGAAAGGATGGATGGAAGGAAGGATGTCACATCTCTCCCCCCCTTTCTGCCGGAGCTGCTGCTGCTGCATCTGCTTCTTGGAGGTCTAACCCAGTGGTTGCAGCTGGCTGCAGAGCCTCCACACACACACACACATGCAAATATGTGTGCAGGCCTGGGAGAAGTGAGTGGAGAGCCACACAGAGGCAATGATGGGGGAAAGATCAAAATGGAAATCCTCTGGCAGGTTTAAAAAAAATCTGCAGAGCAGTGGCTTCCCTTTTTGTCCACCCTCCTCTCCGTTACTTCCACGCCTGATTCCACGGTGGCAGTTCTGCTTTTGCCCCTCCCCTCCACAATGCCGGAATTCACATTCCATCGCTGCTTGCCTGCTGCGTCCTGGACTGGATGGCAAGCACATGAGGACTGGTGTCCTGGGTGAAAGAGAAGTGCTTAGAATGCAGTCCCCAGGGGCACCAGCCCCCCCACGCTCGCCTCTTGTGTGCATGCCCAGGGAGCTGGACTGAAAAGGCAGCACAGATCTAATGCTGGCTGTGCTAAGATCTAATCACCTCACAGACTGGATCCAGCCCACAGGCCTTGAGTTTGACACCCCTGATTTAAAGTATCAGAATCTTAATATATATAATTAATTTGTTGCAATTTAATACTATTAGCAGTATAACCCAAATAATTGTTATATGATCAAATCTTAACCTTATTTCTGAAATTAATACCTATATCTGCAATACGAAAGCCAAAACTATTTCATTGTATGTTGTATCATAATTCTGAATTCATTCTTTTGCTTTTATTATTGTAATAAGATGTTCTCATCTTTTTCCTGAAGTAGTGAAAGACAATCTGGAGATTAAAACATTTTATCAAAGTTGAGAGGATAATAGATTCCTGTTTGCATCCTGGATGAAATAAAGACTGATTGATTTCCAGATGCAGTTATCAGCAAGCAAAAAAGTAGCTGTTT
The DNA here is from genome assembly GCF_964273705.1 of Natrix helvetica. NCBI lineage: Eukaryota > Metazoa > Chordata > Lepidosauria > Squamata > Natricidae > Natrix > Natrix helvetica. Next base: position 63,050,919 of record NC_138550.1, read on the forward strand.
TTAGTATGTAATGCATGGAAATGATGAACTGGAAAAAAAAACCCATTATGTTTGGAAAAGTTGAAGGAAAAGAAAATGGAGGCAGTGGACAAATGAAAAATGAGATAAAGGTTGAATGGAGAAAGTCTACAAGACTTTCTTCAAAGGAAGACCTTTGAAGACTGCAACAGTACTAGATGATAAGCTTCTGTGCATCTGTTGACCTATCTACAGTATGTAGAAAAACCTCACAAGTTCAATCAACCTTCTTGAACCCGCAAATATTTTTTACAAGGTGTTTCCCTGGACAAAACAGTGAGGAATGCGATGAAGCTGCAAGTCTCAGGTAAGACGCGAGTTTCGTGGTCCAACACTTCATACCCCACCCCAATGGCAACAGAATCCTGGCTGCTTCCCTTCCCCACTGTCTCTTTAGTGAGAGGGGTGGCAGGTGGGGTGGGGGAGAAGTGAGAGGCGTGGAGTGAGATGTGGCTCCTCTTGCCATCTCTTCTCCCCCCCCACGTGCCCGACATGGCAAGCTTCCTCTGCAGCTTTGAATCCGGGGCAGAGAGGCAGCAAAGGGTGAAACGCTCATCCCTGGGGAAGAATCAGATGCTTCACTGGAGAAACCACCCCCTGCCAGCCCAGGTTCCCTAAATCTCTTGCTCCCCAGATCATCCCCCTTGTGAAGAAAGCCCAACCAAATGCAAAGGCCGCCTCCAGCCACCTCTTCATCCTAGTGAAATTACTCTTTGAAAGGATGATCTGCAGGTGGGGGGAGATTTCCTGCACATCTGCAGCAGCATCTCCTCACAGGGCTTTTTTCTCCTTCTCTCTGGTCTGATTCTCAAATATTTTCAAGCAAAACACTGCCAAGAGAAGTATCTCTTCCCCCTCCCTCACCAAACTTTGCGTGTAGGCATGAGGTTTCACAAAGCTCCTTAATTTGCAGCTGCTGACTCCCTCACTTTGTGTTTTTTATACACATACCGACATACCCACCCTACTTGGGGATGTCGTTTCCCCCTCCCAAGATTCCATTTCCAAGGAAAGAAGAGCGCTGGGGCAGCACTGGACTTTCCACCTGCCCTGACTCCTTACAGCCTCAACTTTGCTCCTGAAACCCTGCGGGCCACTTCTTTGCTTGAGCTCCGCCAGAGCTTGGTTCTGGGAGAGACCTTGGAGAGCTGAGGGCAAGGGGTGAGACGAAGCTGATCACTTCCCCTTTGTCTTCTCTTCCAAAAGTGCTTCTCAGGTGCAGCCATTTCTGCAGCAGGAGACTCGCATCGGCCTTCTGAAGGGTACTGTAGCAGCAGCTATCCACAATATTTTACCCTTATTTTCTCCGGACCATTGTGGCTCACTGGGCCACGTGGGTTGGGATGAAATAATGGTTAAAAAATTGTGGATACCTGCTGCTACAGTACTCTTTGGATTGTTGCTGCTACAGTACCCTTCGGAAGGCCAGTGCGAGGCATGTGTGGTGCATTGCTTGGCTTCCTACTGCTTTTGTTGCAATTGATGACAAAAGTGGGCATGCTTGCTGGAGGCCACAGCCTGAGCAACACCCGCAAATCAGCTGTTTTGTGAATGGCAGCTGAGGCGGCTCAGCTTATCAGATTAAGGGTCCCATTCCCCTCCTTCCTGCGCCAACATGAAGAGGACCGCGGCTCGTGCTGACTGGGGTCTAGCGCTGAGGAGTCTCCTGCACACCGTGGGTCTTTCTCCATAGTGCAGCGGAAGGAGTTGCTGTCTCCGCCACCATGATCCTGGGGTATTTGGCTTGCATGCACAAGAAAGAGATGAAAGAGAAAAGGGGAGAGAGATAGAGAGATAGAGAGAAATGAAAGAGAGATGGAAGGAGAGAATGGGAGAGAGAGAAAAGAGAGGGAAACAAATTAGAGAGAGAAGGGGGAGAGAGAATTGAAAGACAGCTGGAAGGAGAGGGAAAAGAGAGGGGAACAAATTAGAGAGAGAAGGAGGAGAGGGAGAGAGAAATGAAAGGGAGCTGAAGGGAGAGAATTAGAGAGAGAGAAAAGAGAGGGAAACAAATCAGCGCTATAATCCACCCCCGTCCTCCCTCCCTTCCTCTCCACAACCTTCCCCCCTGAAAGCTTTTTCCCAAATAATACCAGCAGCCATTTCATCTCCACCAAAGTAGATACATACACACACGCGTGCGCCCCCCCCCCACGGACGCACACCAAACAAAAAAATTAAATTAAATTAAAAATGGCAGAAATGGAGAAAGGAGTGAGACCTCCAAAAAATAAAAGAAGCAGGAAGCTGGCTCCTCCTAGTAAAAAAGGAAATCAATGAAGATGAAGGTAAATCTCTGCGCTCCCCCTTTATTGTCACTGTATCACAAGCGAGAAGGGAAGAAAAAGGGAAGAGTTGAGTCTCAGGAAGAACGAGCACCCTCTACTATGTGGCAGGAGAACTGCGTGCCTCACCTACCTCAGGATTTTTTAGGCTTTTAACCCTCGCTTAACTCTGCTCGAGCAATCATAAAATGCCTAAAAAGTCAGACTATATGAGGCATGCAGTTCTCCTGCCTCATAGTAGAGGGCACTTTTTTAGAGGCTTTTTTAAACAGTTAGGCAGTCATTCTCGGTGAGGCAGCAGCTAGCTAGCCTCACCTCAGCACTCACCTTTTTCCTTTTCCCTTTTTTTTTTTCATGACGAGAGCGGTGAGGCTGTGCCTCCCCTGCCTCCCCTGCCTGCACTTCACTGGTTAGGGTTAGGGTTGCAATGTATGGAATGAAAACATTGCTTCGTTGATTGTTCTCTTAGTTATCTATTATGGAGGAGCTTTTGTAGGGTCATTTTTGAGATTTGATTAAGGCCCACATGGGATAGTCACATGTTCTGAAGGCTTCCTTGATGTGTTTTTGTTCTTTTTCTTTCCCATCTTTGCTTGTAGTCAGGCCTTCAGCTCAGTGATATAGGGTTCTGATGGCTCTCATTTTGTGGTCAGTGGTGGGAATCAAAATGTAAATATTTATCTCTGTGAGTGGGTTTTCTGTAAACTTCAATGTTAAGGCTTCTGTCTTTCTTAATGTGTACCACACAATCCAGGAAGGCTAGACTATTTTCCTTAACGTCTTCCCACGTGAATTTGATATATCTGTCCACAGAGGTGATATGTTTGGTGAACACTTCCAATTCCTGTGTTTTTTTTAATAAAAGTTTTTTTTTTAATTTTCAAAACAAACACAACACATAAAATCTTCCTTCTTTACATACTGTAGAAAGTGTATCAGTTGGTTACAAAGGACTTTCGTGCATCTCTTGCACAGTCATCAAGCATAATTCATATTAACTCAAGTATTTTAACTCAGATATGTATACATGTTACCATCATCATACCTCCATTTACATTTGACTATAATTGTTTAAACGTCCATCATAAAATATACCAAGATTTAATATATAACCACATACTGGCATTTCATTTACTATTTCTAAAATCCTCCAATGACACTAAATCCTTATGTCATCTTTTGATGGGGCGGCCCCTCTGCTTTAGGTTGCTGAGCTCATCTTCCACATACAGGTCCTCCTCCACCTTCTCAAATCTGGCCTCTAGCAGTTGTAGGAAGTCAACTACGCCTTGCAGTTGGGGGCTCTCCTCTTGTGGAGGGCTGCTAGCCATTCCCTTGCTTCTCCCTCTAGTCCCTCTGCGATGGTATTCACCATGGCTCTGGGGGATGGGTAGAGGTGCCCATAGTGTTCTAGGTGGATAGCTGAATCAAGGAATAGAGCTAGCTGGTCTGAGTCCCGGTCAGACTTTCCCCAGACGTTCAGCCCTGCTCCTCCCACCTCCTGTCAGCCTCTGTGTCAGCATTCCAAATATCATGCAGAATTAAATCATTGTCCAAGACAAAGTTATCCTTAAAGCTCCAATTTAATAAGACAGACATGTTGGCATTATGCTATGAAATTTCTATTCTATTTTACATCCTGTGGGTTCACCCAGTTGAAAGTTCATATCTATCCTCACACCCCATAATTCATCACATGTTCCAATCATCATCTTCCACGCTGGCAACTACACCCCTCTGCTTCTGGTCAGGTGTCGAGGTGCGGAGACAAAAGATGACCTTGGCTTCTAAGAAAGAATGACAATAATACATACCACAACCCTACTCCCTTCTATCCCCCCTCCTAATTACTACACTAATGAAACACATAGGAAATTATAAGAAAGTGTGGCAGGCCAAAGATTCTTAAAGGAACCTCTGCAGGCCTGACAGGCAGCCTCTCTCCAAAAAACCCACGTTGTCTGCAAAAGAAGTAAAAGTATACATTACTATACACATTTAACCACCTCTGCCTCCCCCAGGGGGACCCTTTGGCTTATCAGGGGACTTCTCATGGAATTGTTTCACTAATTTATCCGCTTTCAGATCCCAACTCTTCACCCACGTAGCTTTGGACAAAGCGTATCCCTTCCAATTTACTAAATATTGTAAGCAACCTCTATACAGCCTGGAATCTAATATTTTTTTCACCTCATAATGCGTTTCCCCTTCTACCACTATGGGAGGAGGTGGAGCTTGGGTGGATGGCCTTTTTAAAATTTATTTTATTTATTCAATTTATCAGTCGCGCCCTCTCCACGAAGGGACTCGGGGCGATGTACAATCAAATAAATAGGCCACGTGTGGCATGGAGGAGGTAAATACATCAACATTTAACAATTCAAATAGAAATAAAAGCCACGAAATTAAGATAAATAAAAGTAAAATTACAACAATTAAAACAATAAAATACCCAAAAGATTTAAATTTACAGTTTAAAATTGCCAGGGAGGTTAGAGAGTTCTAATTAAGCCAGGCCGGCTGGTTGGAACAGGTGGGTCTTGAGTTTCGTACGGAAGGAGCGGAGATCAGTCATTGTCCTAATATCTGGGGGGAGGTCATTCCAGAGGGCTGGGCCCATCACAGAGAAGGCCCTACTCCTGGGCGCTGCCCTCTGGCACTGCCTAGTGGACGGCACCCGGAGGAGTCCTTCTCTGTGAGAGCGGATTGGTCGCAGGGATGTATGGGGCAGGATGCGATCCCGCAAATAACTAGGCCCTGTGCCATGGAGCGCTTTAAAGATGGTGATTAACACCTTGAAGCGCACCCAGTAAACCACAGGGAGCTAGTGCAGCTCGCGCAGGAGAGGTGTTACATGGGTGAACCTCGTTCTCCCCATAATTGCCCGCGCGGCCTCATTCTGGACCAGCTGTAGTCTCCGGGTGCACCTCAAGGGGAGCCCCATGTAGAGAGCATTGCAGTAGTCCAGACGGGACATCACCAGCGCGTGAGTGACTGTGCGAAGGGCATCCCGGTCCAATAGGGGGCGCAATTGGCACACCAGGCGAACCTGGTGGAACGCCCCCCTCGCCACGGCTGCCACATGGTCATCCATAGACAGCCGGGCGTCTAGGAGGACGCCCAAATTGCGCGCCTGCTCCACGGGGGTCAGCTGCTCGCCCCCGATGGCCAGCGATGGAATACACTGGTTGAACCAGGGGGCCGGTAGCCACAGCCACTCCGTCTTGGAGGGGTTGAGTCTGAGTCTGTTGTCTCCCATCCAGACCCATACGGCTTCCAAACACCGGGACATCATTTCGACGGCCTCGTTGGGGTGGTTCGGGGTGGAGTTGTACAGCTGCATATCATCAGCGTACAGATGGTATCCCACCCCAAAACCGCGGATGATCTCACCCAGCGGCTTCATATATGTGTTGAACAGGAGGGGCGAGAGGACCGACCCCTGCAGCACCCCACAAGTGAGCGGCCTCAGGGTCGACCTCTGCTCCCCTGCCAACACACATTGCGTCCGGTCAGAGAGGTAGGAGCAGAACCACCGCAACACGGTGCCCCCTACCCCCAACCCCTCCAGCCGGCGCAATAGGATACCATGGTCGATGGTATCAAAAGCCACTGAGAGATCTAATAGGACCAGGATAGAGGAACAACCCCTATCTCTGGCCCTCCAGAGATCATCCACCAACACGACCAAGGCCGTCTCTGTGCTGTTCCCGGGTCGGAAGCCGGACTGGCGTGGGTCTAAATAATCAGATTCCTCCAGGTGACGTGGGAACTGTTGAGCCACCACACTCTCTACAACCTTCGTTAAAAAGGGAAGGTTGGAGACGGGACGATAATTAGCTAGCTCAGTTGGGTCCAGCGAAGGCTTCTTGAGCAAGGGCCTCACAACCGCCTCTTTCAAGACGGCTGGCAGGAACCCCTCACTCAATGAAGTGTTCACTAGTCCCAGTAGCCAGCCTCATGTGACCTCCCAGGATGCCAGTACAAGCCAGGAGGGACACGGGTCCAGTAAACAGCTGGTGGCTCGCAGTCGCCCACGCAGCCTGTCCAAATCCTCGGTGGCAACAGAGTCAAACTCCTCCCAGAATGGTCTCTCAAGACTCGCCTTGGACGTCCCCTCTGGAACACTGAGGGGGACCCATTCCCTCCGGATTTGAGCGATTTTATCCTGCAGGTATTCCCCAAATTCCTCTGCCCTGCCCTGCAGAGGGGCTTCCCGCGGCCTCTGTGACAAGAAGGAGCTGGTCACCCGAAAAAGGGCGGCAGGGCGGTTCTCTGCGGACGCAATAAGAGTGGCGCAATGTCGACGTTTGGCCACTCTTAATGCCACAAGGTAAGTCCTTAAGTAGGTTCCTGTGTTCGGTCAAATTCGGAACGGGAGGCTCTCCATCTGCTCTCTAGGCGTCTCTTGTGGCATTTCATCGCCCTTAGCTCCTCGTTAAACCAAGGAGCCAGGGCGGTTCGTTGCCACCGGAGAGGCCACAGAGGCGCAACCCGGTCTAAGGCCCCAGCGGCCGCACTATTCCATGCGGCTACCAGGTCCTCCATCCGGGAGCGGGTCAGGTTTACAGGAAGTGGCCCAAGCTCCGTCTGAATATTAAAAAGAGCAGAATATTTCCCTTAAGAGGGAGGCAGAAATTCATCCCCCCACCTTTGTTAATGGGCTGTTAAGGCCTGAGCCACCTCATCTGCAACACAAACAACATGGTCCTCAGGACATGATAGGATTAGCCCTCTACCCATCTCACCAAATGGCACCTGAGAAGATTACATCAACCAGCAAGGCTCAGCCAAGCCTGGGATACAGCCTCCAAAATTAGCTAAGACCCCCGCCTCCTGGGAGTCTTATACAGGAATAGGAAGCTCCATAGTGGGGCCCAAGAGAGGGTATGAAACTCAGTTTCTCTCAGCATCTCTTCCCTTTTTTCCCCTTCAAGATCTTCAAGACATGTGATCCCCTTTTTCCCCAGAACCTCAAACTATGTGGTCCTTTCCACCATTAAAACCATCTTTCCAAGCAGCCATCATGTTTCCAGTGTCTTTCTCCCCACTTGGAACTGAACCCAGAAGGACATTTCTTCCAACAGCATTTTTTAAAAAAGAAATATGTTGTCAGGTCTCATTGCTGCAGCCTACACAAGTTTCAATATTTTGAAAGCATCTTTAAGATTCAGGGATATCTTCTTTAGGGCAAATGCTACACAGGGCAGACTCCTGTAACACCAAATATACCTATTAGAAAGAAATATATTTTGGACATAGTGAAACCCCAAATTTATTTGTAGCATTAGCTTTTAGAATCAGCTGATTCAAATGACAATATATTTGCCAGCAAATTTTAATTATGAATTCTAGGTTGGGTTTTTAACACACAGCACAGAGGAACGTAGTCCCTGAATGAATATACCAGAGTGTGTGGTTAAAGTACGTAGTAGAAATGCAAGTTTCATGAACCTTTCATATTTTTTCTTCTTGGGCTGCTTGATGTAAACAAATCAATAGTATGGTGTCGATTTCTTACATATTGAATGGTTTTGGTTTTGGGGGATTTTTTCTGTCTGTCTTCATTTAGCTGTGATCTGCCCATTTTGTGATATATGACTATGAATATTTTGGGAAAATATATATAAGAGAATAATACATAACTGAAATAAGAAATGTTAAAACTTTTCTGTTTGCCACTTTGTCATATTTTAACATCTAAATCACACATATTTTATAATTGTTTCAGACACTATTTTAGGATATTATTATCAAGGAAAGAAAAATACTTAAAATGCAACCCAGTGTACATGCAAACTCTATATGCATGCAAATGTATTAAAAATTATGCATTCCAGCAAAACCTTAAGTGAACAACAAGGGAAACTAGGAGATAAATGCTTTTTCAGATCAGGAAGCATGGAAGGATGGGAAAAAATAGCATTTATTTAAATAAAACACACTAAAAAGTACTAATAATCAAACTCTTTTAATATTTTGAAAAGAATAACTTTATTTCTATTACATGCTTTATGCAGCCCTTATTTACATACACTTTGTAGAACTCTATATCCTCTGCCTTTGAATCCAGAATATACTGCTACTGAACTAGACATGCATGAATGGCATTGGAAGGAACACACTATACCCGTGATGGTGAACCTATGGCACACATGCCCGAAGTGGCATGCAGAGCCATGTCACCTGGCACATGCACCATCGCTTATTGTTCCAGGTTTCTGGCGCACATGTACACATGATGATTAGCTGGCCTTTGTGCATGCGGCAGTGACAGAAACTGGAAGAGCTGGTCTTTCATTTTCTGGTGTGAGCATGCACACTGGCCAGCTGATCGGTGAGTGCACATGCACACCAGAAGCCAGAAGACTTGCTGGCTGGCACAAAACCAGAAGTTCGTTTTCCAGCGAGCACATGCCCCCTGAGCAGCTCCTCTTCATGGTTGTGGTCCAGACGAGCGCTCTTGAAGTGCTCCCTTTTTGGTGCCAAAATGGTTCACCATCACTGCACTATGCCAACATTTATTATATTGTATGATGTTCCAGAATGGTTAACATTAAAAAAACAAACTGAATGCAATTCAGCCAAGTCTAGACTCAAGTTACAATAGGATTTGGGGGAGGGGGACTGTTCTATTAAAATAATCAAAATTTAATTATTTCCTAATGTAAATAATTAAAATGCTAACATTCAGTGAAGTATTTTTTCATCAATTTGAACTGTTTTCTATTATATCATCTTTTTCTTTCCTTAACTCCCAGCTAGAAAAAAGTACATTCAAAATTCAATGACTAGTATTTTATTCAGCTTCACATCAAAAATTATAAAATATTAAAAAGGATTAAGAAAAACAGAAAGAGTACATAAAATACAAATAAAGTAAGGCAGAATATGACTTCGGTCAATGGATACTAAAGGAAATAACATTTAAGAAGTCAGTAAGTACTGTATTAATAGTTTTAGTAATAAAATACTGCTAAGAAATATATTTACTAAATGCTAAACTAATGGCTTATTAGCTTATTATAATACATTTCAGCAAATCAATGATATCCCAGTAGATTTCATGACAAATTGCTTGGATTTCATAAAATTAACAACAAAACAGGAAATAAATTTGTTCAATCAGTGATCAGGGTAAGAATGCAATTAAGCACTAGCCAATCAATGACAATGGTTTAAAAAAAACCTCAGATCCTTCAATTCGTTTCTCTGTATCCAGGCAAGTTATTTGTCTGCCAATCTTATTGCTGCTATGTGAAATTTGGCAACATTAGCAATATTACACAACACCTAACAAGAAGAAGGCCATAAAAATAGTTTCGTTTTGTCCTGTTAATGGTATCAGTAAAGGAAAAATTAGTTTTACTGACTACCCTTGTAATCAGAGCAGTGTAGTAGCAAATATTAAATGTCTCAACAATATATTTGCTGCAAGGAGAAGTTCCTTTAAACTTGTGAATTGAATAGTTTGTAGGGTAAGATATTAAACTGAGCTCTAAAATGCTCTTTAGTGAGCAGCAGAAACCAGTACAACTAGATATCTGCTTGATTTCCATCTGGGATATATTATACAAACTCTAAATTGGACTAGAATACATCTAATGTCATTCTGATATTCAGTATTTTAAACCCTTTCTCTAATAATTCTCCTAATCTGAGAATATACCAGGAAGAAAAAGAGTTTTATTTTCTGGTGTGCTATTTCTATTCTAGGAAACACACAAAATACACATCTAAGTGCCTGAAGCAGTGATTGCAAAATTTTACAATGTTGTAAAATCGATTACAATGCTTCACTCATTATAAATCTCTTGAGGCTATATAATCTCAAGAGATTTATAATGAGTGAAGCATTGTAATCGAGCACCTTAGAGCATTTGTACTATAGTTTTAGCGTGGCTTGTATACACTGTCTGTCCTTTGTTTACCAGTAGCAACCTATTGAGATTGGTGATGTTGAGAGACAGTGATTGGTTCAAAATCACTCAATTAGTTCTGTGGTTGAATAAGGAACTAACTCTGGATCAGATTTTGGCATGCTGGGGGAGTCGAAAGAGTCCATGGTCTGCACATTGCCCAGTTTGCCATAAAACTTATTTTGTAATCCACAATATATTTGGATTACACATTAATATAAAACAATACAGACCCCTTTATGTTTTATGGTTTAACACAATATATGAACTCAGTCTGTATTTGAAAATGTTAATATATCCTAAGCCTTTTAAGAAGACTTACCATGAGGTTAAAAAAGGATCAATTTAAAACTGTATATTCTTCCTCTAAAGTACATAATATCAAACACACCTGAAACTTTTAATAACATTCCAATGAAATATTAATGTCGCATTAATTTCAATTAATTCACCATGGCTAAATTAAATTTTGTAAGTACATCTTCAAAAATTTTCTTTGTTGAATATAAAGTGTATGCCTCTTGGGTCAGCTTCTGAATTATTAATGCACATTTTATTTAGAGTTTCAGCCAAGGCTTCAGGTCCACATAGGAAAACACCAACCCTGGAACTGAAGGTATAAAACGAAAAGCAGATATTTAGGTCCCAAATATACTACATAGTATAAGTAGGGATATTGAACAGGAAATTGAACATGGGCATTGTAATCTGCCCAATCTTATGTTTATCAAAATTCTCATAAGGTAAGTTCACCATTTAACACTGGTAACAACATTCTCAGGTTGTGTCAGGTGCAAGGAACCAGAATGACACTGAACAGCAAGTTTATTGCTACTTGCCTAATTATAAGACTCTCTCTAGACTCACTACTGAACAAGTAGATAAGCACTCCAAGATTTGGAGGGGGGGGCTTTGCTTTTCATTGCTTCTTCCCCTTCAGTGATTTCCGGCTAGCCAGTCTTTTACCTCCTTCCCCCACTTCTATAGGAGAAGGACTGGCAAAGTCAGGGGAGGAGTAAAAAGAGGGTCAGCCTCAAATTGTTATGTAACCACAAACTAAGTCCAACTCCCCCTTCAATTACCACTACCTTTATCTAACTATAATCAGGTGCTGAGCTTAGTTGAAAAGATACCTGTGCATAGACTTTTAGCAATAAGTAAGTTAAATTGAACCTTAGTACGTGAATTTGATCTTTCACACCTGTCAACAACAATTGCAGATTCCATCATAGGTTTTGCACAAAGTCCGAAGTAGCAAAAATCAACAGGGACCAGCACTTATTAAACCAATGAAACAAAAGTAATTATATACTAATATAATAAAATTTAATAATTGCTCAAAAAACCTACTTTGGATGTTGGCCTGCAATTGTTTTGAACTCATTTTCCCAATTTGGTCTTCCATATTGAGTTTTCTGCTTCAAGCCTGTAATCACATCTTTCTCCTCATCATGATGCATTGTAAAATGAGTTGCCTAGAAAGTTAAAAGCAAGAAATAGCCTTATTAGCAGATTGTTAGGTAACTTTTTGTAAGAAACTAGAAGATTGTTAGGAAAGTCTTTGTCTTTTCCAGTTATAATTTCTAGCCAGCCCAACCCACATAGGTTGAAATCCAATACAATCTGAATGAAATAGATTGGGAAATATAAGCAGAGTTACTGTATTGATATAAAAAAATAGAGGGGGAGAGAGATTGGTTCCAAATGATAGCCTCCAAATAAACCAATAGTATCCAACAAAGAAAAAGATAACACAAATCCAACAAATATGTACTGTATATGTTGGAGGAAAAACTAAGGAAGGAGCCTCTCAATATTTCCTGATGGCTTGCCCTAATGTGAGTATAGTGTCCTGTTTCTTGAGGCTAAGAATGCATGATGTCATTTTTGATCTAACTATTGCAAACAACCCAATTTTCCTTGCATTGCATCAAAAAACAGTATTGTCTTACTTCTGGTGGAACAAACAGCATTTATCAGTCTTTTGTAGTACTTCATTTAATTGTTGGCAAATGACTCTTTACCACTTGGCTACTGTGCATTGTGGTAGTAATGCCCACTCCCTTTTACCATTTTGTCCTGGTCAATTCTGAAGTTACCATCCCCTGATGGGTTTTGAACCTCTGTGTTTTTTTTCTTTTTCTTTGATGCAGTGAAATCTCTTTTTTTAAATAGGCTCATCAGCACAAATCCAAGACCATTTTTGTTTCTTCTAACAGACTCACAAGTGGGGGGTTGAAATGGTGGACTTTCTTCTTTTTAACTGGGTGAAATTGATAAAAATTCCACTAGAGCTCAAATGACAAGAAGAATGATAAAGCCTGTCCCTTCCTACTCTGATCGATCAGTGGATGCACTCAGAGGTGGTATTCAGCCAGTTCTGACAGGTTCTGGAGAACCGGTAGTGGAAATTTTGAGTAGTTCAGAGAACCGGCAAATAGGCTGGCCTTGCCCCTGCTGCCTCCCAGCTGATATTCTTTTGTTGCCCTGAGTAGAAGAATGGAGCTGGAAAGCAAGTTAGTGGGGTGGGGAGGGAATGGGGATTTTGCAATATCCTTCCCCTGCCATGCCCACAAAGCCACACATTCCCACAAAGCCATGTCACGCCCACAAAACCACACCCACAGAACCGGTAGTAAAAAAATTTGAATCCCACCACTGGATGCACTGGATAGGAAAGTGTTGAATATGAAGGAGTATCATTCAAGGAAGGTTCTCCCAAAAGATCTACCAACATGAAATGGTGCTTATTTTCTGAGATGGATGAGAGGGATAAAATACCAGGGCAGTGCACTAATCAAAGAAACTATTGATAGACAAATATCTGGTTGCCCAATCTGAAGAGCAATTTCTTAAGCTGATTTTATTTCTATCCAACACAGAAAGCAAGCATCTTAAAACTCCTGGTGCAAAAGATCCCTTAGCATGCAATGAATATTTACTGAACTACAGTCATCTTCATGCAGATAATTTTCATTCTACCATATACTACCCCAACAGTAATTTCACAAATAACCTAAATAAATAAATAAATTTAATACATTTATTTATTTTTTTATATTTCTAAACCACTCATCTTCCTCAAAGAGACCATTTAAATCACAACCCCAGGGACTTAATTGCATATAATCAACATGCAGTATGTAGTTTATTTATTTCTAATTTAGATGGTATATGAAGGAAAGAGAAGAAAGTCTATCACCTTGAAAAAAACCATATATTTTTGTATCCTAACATATGTACACACACAAACAAAACACTTGTTTTCACAGATATTATCAGAGTATGAATGTTCATAGACTGGAATAGACATGACAACAGGTCAGCCAATGGAGACTGTTTGGAAACTGAAATACAGTATTTGTTTGTATGGGACCATAAGAAGCAGTTGAAGTCTGAGCATGGCTTTGACTTGCTGAACTATATATAAGAGTTGGTTTGGCCTCTGTAACTTTGCAGCATCTGTACAATATATGAGGCCTCTGTATCTCTCTACTCTGTTAATAACTTGCTTCTGTGTTCCTGATTTTGTATGCTGACCTCTGCTGTATGGTATTGTATATAAAGAAGTTTCTTATGTAATTGAATCCTGCTGAAGTTCATTTGCTTGTGTGCTGGTCAGATCTACTGTACAAACTCTGACAGGTTCTGGGCTCAGGGCACACAGTAAGACTGAATTGTAATTAATTTGAAGGACTGCCTGTGTTATAGTAAAAGAGAACAAGGCAGAGAAAGATTGCAGGATAGCTGTTGAATTCAGGGAGAGCTCTCTGCCTCATTTGAGGCAGAAGAATTATATTATTTTGGCTGCAAAGATGGAGTGTTTCCTGAAGGCTAAGGAACTCTGGGATACTATTGTTAATCCACCCCAGGCACCATTAGTAGCAGCTGACCAGAGGCAGCATGATAAGGCACTGGCCTATTTTGAGTTTAGAAGATGAACAATTTTTGAATGTGGCTGACTTGAAGACTGCAAAGGTTGAGGTTTGGCTGAAATTGAAAAGTGTGCATGTGAGTACATCAGCATGTAATATTGTGCAATTATTGAGAAAATTATACAGAACCTGGCTTGAATCACATGATTCTGTGGAGCAGCATTTGTTGCACATGCAGACTTTATTCATTGAGCTGGATCAGCATGGTATGCAGATTCCTGAATCTCAAAAGGTGCTGTTGGTGTTAAACAGTCTTGATGATATGTGGGATATTGTTTCAGCTGTTTTTGAGTGCAAATCAACCACCAGCACCACCAGCACCACCAGCATCACCAGCATAATCAGCATCACCAGCACCAGCAGGTGAACCAGCACCAGCACTACCAGTGCCAGCATCACCAGCACCAGCAGCACCACCAACACCAGCACAAACACTTCCACCACTTGAAGTCAGAGAAAGCAAGTCCATCCCTTCCACTGAAAGTCTTCCAAAGCTTCCTGACTGCTGGAGTTTGCAGCAATACAGAAACTTCAAGGAGAAGGATGATAGACTGACAGTGCCGGACAACATGTTAGGTTGTGAACATGGGTTCTCATTAGAGAAAGTTGTTCATGTTTCCAGAGAATGGAAAAATTTCCAGATTGAGGCAGCAGGGACAAATAAGGAGAATCAGCAATCATCTCTCAGAAAAAAAATGAAAGAACATTTTCAATCAAAATCACACACCATTTGTAGAGAGAACATTAAACAACTGGAGAAGGATGCTTTAACCAAATCCATAGATAAGTCAACTGGCAAACATTTATCCAGTACTAGCACAATATTTTTTACAGTTTACAATCTGGCACAAAGATGTAAACCATTCTCAGACATTGAAGGGCAGGTTGATTTGCTAACTGCAATTGGAGTAGATCTGGGAGTAGGCTTGAATTCACAGAGATCCGCAGTGAAAGTAGTTGAATTCATTGCAAACGAAATTAAAACCACTGTTTTTGCCAGCATTATTGCAAAGAATCTGAAAGTGTGTTTGATTATTGATGAAGCTTCAATGCTATCAATGAAAGCAGTTGTGATAGTTTTTGTTAAAGTTGAGGATTCAGAATGCCCAACATCCATTTTCGTTGAGCTGCTGGAATTGGAAAACAAGATGCGGAAACCATATGTTCTGCAGCAATGGGAAGCTTACATAAAGTTGGGTTGACCACCGAATATCTGTGGAAGCATTTAATATTCTGCTCCAATGGTACCAGCATTATGCTGTGGAGAAAATCTGGAGTAAGCACCAGAATAGCTAAAGACTTCCCAAACATTGTAATCTAGCATTGCTTGAACCATCACCTCCAACTTGTGCTGGATGACTCCATAAAAGACATCAAACAACTGAACCACTTCAAAATATTCTTTGACAAGATGCACACCACTTTCCATAAATCCTGCAAGAGGCAGATGGAACTTTTCCAAATCTCTGAAGAACTGGGCATTGAAATTGTGAAGATTGGCAGAGTTTTGGGACCAAGATTGACTGCCTGTAGTTTAAGGTCAACCATAGCTGTGTGGCGTGCTTATTCAGCGCTACATCAGTTTTTTTCTGGGCAATGAAAAATTCCCAGGCATGGCTGCCCTTTTTGAAAATTTAATTTTTTTGAGTGATTTGGCCCTCATGATTTATATTCTAAATGAGATTTTTCTTATGTCAAATGCACTGCAGGGGAGAAACACAGATATCATCAAGGCCAAAAAAATGGTATTGAGATCAATTAAAGCATTTGAAATGCTTAGACAGGGAAAGGGCCCAAAAGGTTGATGGAATGATAGCTTCAGAAGCCTTCCAAAACATAAAATTAGTTCAAAATCAACTATTTGTTGCCCTTCCTCATGAACATCTTTTGGCAAGCACCATCACCAATTTGAAGAAAAGGCTGATGGATTGCAAACGTCTAAAAACAGGTAGCCAATTTCCAGACGCAAACAAATTACAATTTCTCACATATTTGGAGCCGGATTACTGGAACATTGAAGATGTAGTCATTCCATGGGCAGAAGCAGAGGAAGGATTGATTGAATTTGGCAAAATGTTTAATTATGAAATTGATTTGAACGACTATAGAGATTTTTTGGAAAATGTACTCAAAGATCCAAAGAACTACAAAATTCCTGACAGTATCAAAAAAGCTAGAGATATTGTCAGGGTAATTGCTGTTAGTTCAGTAAAAGCAGAAAGGGGGTTCTCAAAAATGAACCTTATATGTTCAGAACAAAGAACCCGCCTAACTGTTCCAGCATTATTGGCATGCCTGTTAAAAGATGGGACCCAATTCCTTCAGTCAAAAAGTGGCTTTGAGCACATCATCACACGGCTGATGATCCATGAGTGAAGAGCAAGAGAAGTGCAACTGAGGAGTCTGGAAACAAAAGAACAATCTGGAAACATCTCCAACCACGAAACCAATAACACAAGTAAGTACTTGAGTGAATCTCTTTCATTGTGTTATTCTTATGTAAGATGTAAGTGTATGCAATTAAAGTCTTCCTTTCTGTGTCTCTTCTTTGTGCAGGCCATTCATTGGAGTAAGGTGGTCAGGTGGTGATGTTGAAGACCAGCAGGATAATCATCTTTCCTCTGTAAGTAGCTGTTTTGTTGTTTTGTGTGCTTGTTTCATCCTTATGCAGTGCATGCAATTGGAGAGTTCCTTTCTGTATCTCTTCTTTGTGCAGGCCAGTCATTGGAGCAAGGTGGTCAGGTGGTGGTGTTGAAGACCAGCAGGACAATCTTCTTTCCTCTGTATGTAGCTGTTTTATTGTTTTGTGTACTTATTTTATTCTTATTTAAATAATAAGTGCACAAAATAATACATTTACTTTTTTATAACTTCTTTTTGTAGGTCATTCGTTGGGGCAAAGAATTCAGTGACATCGACTTGGCTTCTCCCACCCATCACATAACTGCCAAGCAACTCCCACCCAGTCACATGACTGCTAAGCCACTCCCACCAGGTTATATGACTGCCAAGTGACTCCAAGCCAGTCACATGACCATCAAGCCACGCCCACAAAATAGGCCACACCCACAGAATAGGTAGCAAATTTTTTTGAAACCCACCACTGATCCAGTCCCGCCGTCCAGATCCCAGTGCATAGGAGATATGTAGTGATTGCCTGCCTTTCTTAAAGATCCAATTGCTCTGATTCAATAGTTACCTGAGATTCATCCCAGCCAGTAAGATAGATGTTGTAGCTGAGAAAATCTGTCTGATCCTTTTCTTGCATTTGAGCCTCCACTGATTGTAAGAGATCAGCAAACCATTCAAAGGCATGGGTATCTCGGCAGAGCCAATAAAAATAGATCTGAGGGAATAAAATTGAACATGTTAATATTAGATCCTCTTTAGTTAAATGACTTCATTCACTTTTTCATTCAGGGTAACAGAAACCTCAACACACTTAGAATTAATACACCCATAGAGGCGCAGCCCTTTATGGAAAAAAATAAAGCACTCCTAGATAAACCAGATGATCCTACAACAGACATACAGGACACGGGAGGGGCCGGAGCCCTGCCGGCAGGGGGAGATGGGGCAATACCGAGAAAACTCAGATTACAAAAATGAATAAGAAAATCTGCTTGACATAAATTGATCAAAATTATTAATTGAACTTATATGCTGATTATATATTACTATTTAGTAATGAATTTTGTGTAAATGTATATTATGAGTATGGAGGGAGGGGGCACCTACCGCACATCGCAACTGCCAAAATTTGTAACCTTTCCACTACCTTTTTCCTTGTTATTTTTCAAAAAAACCAATAAAACTTTGTTTAAAAAAGAAAAGAAAAAAGAAACCTCAACACACACCTGGCAAACATAGCTATCTTCTTCCAGGTTCATCTGTACTAAGCTCATGTTTTTACTTTCAAGATAGTACTAAGCTCATGTTTTAAAAGCCAGTCTAATGCTTTTTCAAAAGAACACTAAACTCTTACTTACAGTGAGCTTGCATACCTGATAAGTGTCAGACATCACTCAGGCAGATGTTCAGTCTCACTAAGCCAAAATAGGAAGTTTCTGTTATCTGGGTCTTGCTGATTTTGTCACCTCTGAAGCAGTGGTGGGATTAAAAAAAATTACTACCAGTTTGGTGGGTGTGGCATTGGCTTGGTGGGCATAGCTTGGTGGGCCTGGCAGGGGAAGGATACTATAAAATCTCAATTCCTTCCCCACTCCCCATTTCCTCCCAATCAGTTGGGACTCATGAGAGAGAGAATAGATGGGGGTGGGGCCAGTGAGAGGTGGTATTTACCTGTTCTCTGAATTACTCAAAATTTCCATTACCGGTTCTCCACAACTGGTCAAAACCTGCTGAATACTACCTCAGCTCTGGAAGAATTGCTGCTTTTCTGTGGCTTCTATCAACAAGGGTATTGTGTGATGATATACTTTTCACTATTCTTTTATTACTATTTCTGACTCACTAGAAATGTCTGTGACTGGCCAATAAGACTCACATGCAGTTTCAATTTGCATGTTATCATTTGTGTAGTATCGTGTTTAAGTCAATTCCCTTGGGAAAGTGTCATTTTCTCTGCTCCATTCCAACTTTAGAGGTTTGTTGTTATTATGCATAGAGTAATAGGAGCCAAGCAAATGCCAATTGCTAACTGCATCAGCAACCAACTAGTCAGTGAGGAATGTCTAATTTTTTCATAGAAAATTTTGTTAGAAAAAGAGAGAAATGCTCTTTTAAAATCAGGAAAAAAATGATATTAGCTGAGGATAAAACAAAAGAAATATAATATGATGCACATATATATGTTCAACTTGGCCATATTAATTGGAAATTGTAAAGTCCAAGACATCTGAAAAAGATGGGGAAGGGTGGGGAAAGTTGGATGTGAAATAGTAGTTTTGTGCATTGACATACTCATGAATGAATCACAGCTGGGCATATATACCTCCCCATTTTTATATATGCTATTGAATGTTAGAAAACAAATGTTGAATGCTCAGGAACAGATTGGGGACATACCTTTTTGAGTCTTAGGTCCATAGCATTATTGCAGTACTTATACCACACAGATTTGAGAATTGATGCAAAAGGGGTAACCCCTATGCCAGCACCAACAAGCATCACTGTTTCATAACTGAACACATCTTCACTAGCAGTACCAAAGGGACCATCTACAGCTATCCTATAATGGGAAGATAAAGTTTTAGATTTTATTGTTTGATTGAAAGTTTATAGTATAATTCATTGTTACTGAGTCATACTGTAGTAATTTACCACCAGGCTGAAACCAACCTTATTCTAGTTAGGGACTATTCCATATTTTGAAGAATTTATTTTAATTGTAATCACAGCCCATAATAAATAAAGCAAAGATAGTAGCAATAATAGGCACCTTGAGTGCAATCGCAAAACTTCTGAACCACCACTTGAACACATTGGCAATGACAAAATCATTTTCAGTCAGATGCAAAAGGCAGCTTTATTTGGAACAGCTTATATCCTGCAATGAAACCTTTAAGATCATCAAACAATGAGATATATCTACCCCAGGCAGCTTTACTGCAACAGCTTACACCCACAATTAATTAATTAATTAATTCAACAATATCTGCCTATCCCAGGTCCTTGATAGGTAGATAAAAGTGCCAAATCCAGTCTAAACATCTGGCTAATTGTGCGACAAGCCATACAAATAATTGTAATGCACTCTAGTTTGAGCTCCCAGTCCTGATAAACTCACAACTCACTTTGTGTCATAGAATATCTGATCTTTCATTATACAATTAAGCCATTTAAGATTTTTTCCATTTTGATAGTAGTGAATAGCACTGAGAGGGTCCAAACTTAATTTTATCATTGACACTTTAGAACAAGATATTTCATAGAAAATATAATTACTAATATGATGAATACATACTTAGGAAGTTTCCAAGCTTCTTGGAGTTGTTCTTTGTCACAGCCACAAGCTTTAAACAAACCTTCTGTCCAGTCCCCTACAACACGTATATGAATGCTGAAATAATCTTCTTCAGGGGCAGAAGTCAGTGTGAAAGGATGCCATTCCAGTACAGATACTTCAGGACATTTGACAAAAATGTACTGTCCAACTTCCATCTTGAAGCCTTTCTTTTTCATCCGGAGCTCAAAGGTTTGGAAAGGATGTGTGACAACCTGATACAAGAAATAAAATTCTCAGAATGCCAGAGGAAATCAGTTTGTCCTAAGTTAACACAAGTTTGATAAAGGAAACAACAAAAGGTAGTCCAATATTTATTTAGAATTTGAATTTCATTCAAATTTGAATATTTTGAATATTTTGAACTGTTAAATATATTAATGCTGGAAAGAGAGTTGCAAATGAATATGTTAAATACTTTGATGATTAATTTGGAAATTTCTTCCCAGCATTGGGTCTCATTATTGTAGGTATCTATGTCTGTAGGTAACATTGATGCTAAGGCAACCACAAAATGACTAACATTTTGAGTAGCATAAGACATGTAAGACACCTTTATGACTCTTTCCCAGAGGTGGGCTGCATATACTTTTTTTTTTGGAAACATTTTTTTTATTATTTTAATTGAACAAAAACACATAAAAATCATTCTTTATTACATCTTGTAGAAAGCATGTCGACTGGTTACAAATAAATTTTGTGCGTTACTACCACAATCATTCTTTATACATCCTTCATATTTTGGATTTACATTTTAAATCGAAATTTTTTATGTATTTTGCCATCAATGTACCATCATTCTCATTTAGCTATAATTATTTAAACATGCTGAAATCATTTGTATTTAAAGACACAACCACCTACTGGCATTCTTTAGCTATTCCTATTAACCTCCAATAATTACCCTTTTATAGCATAAATATCATTAAACATTATCCATTAACATTTCCTTATTATTATTGTAGTTGTTTAAAGAAAAAAAAAGAAAAAAAAAAACCATTTATATCACATCTCCTCTCCTCCGACCCAAGAAAAATTACATCTTGAGATCACTTCTGGTCACTGAAGGCGACGGACGTTGTTGTCCACTGTTTGTCTCTCTGGTGGGCTCCTTTTAAGAGCGCGGGGGGTCTCGGAGGGACCACCTGTCGCAGGGCTGCTTGCTGGAACCCCCCGGATTCGGCGGCAGCTGGCAGGGGTGTTTCCAGCCTCACCCCAGGAGCTGAGGAGTGAGGGGGGGCATTTGGCTGTCTGCCCTTTCCCTGAATGGGCTCCGGGAGGAAGGAGTTAATTAAGGAGGAGTGGCTGGAATGCGGGTGGCGAGAGATCCGTCCTAATCTCTTTAATTATTGTTAATGGATAATCAGCAGACTATTGTAAATTCGTGTTCAATCTATTTGAAGCTGGAAGATTAGAGGGTTTTTTTTCTTTCTCTTTACCTCCCTCGGATAAAGTGGCATTTGAATTATCTCTCTCTATATCGGAATGGAGAGAGAATAAAGGCTGACTTGTCACCTGTATTAACTATGTGAGAAAGATTTATATCACAACTGCAAGAGGTGATTGCTGAGCTGTTTTCTTAAAGGAAAAAAAAACTTTATGGAAATCTTTGTTCTTCTCCCTGTGAAAGGAGGAGCCAAGATGGCTCCCCTCCTTCTTTGTTTTTGTACTTACAAATGAAGTCTGCCTTTTGAAACTACCTTTGAAAAAAATCTCTGGCATTGTATTATTACCCCCCCCCCTTGAAGCACCCCTGGACCTCTCCTGTTATGTGGTCTTCCTGGATTTTGATTATTAGATTTTCCCCTTTCTGGTGTGCCTCCGTGCCTTGGAACTGTGATGGAGAACTAACTTTTCACTTTTGGATTTGCCTGCCTCCTTGGATCGGCACAGCTGCGCACTCCACTGACGCCATTTCTTTTGTAAAAGATTTATACCATCTCTGAACTCAGATAAATGGGGCCCAAAAAACCATCAATGGGCAAGTCATTCTTGGCTCCCACTTCTGCCACCTCCAGCCCAAGTATGCATCAGACGAAAATTACTTCATTGTTACAACAAGAAGGGACTGGAGAGAGCTCAAAAGACTTACCTGTCACCCAAATGTTTCAGGAAATTATGAGGGGTCAAAATGAGTTGAAAAAAGAGGTGACAGACCTCAAAGAAGAACTCAGAGGTGTACAACACCATATAACAGAAAACAAACAAAGAACTAGTGTGTTGGAGGAGGGGGCGGCTGGGTTGGGGGTGGAGGTTAAGGCAGTCCGGAAGGGGAATTTAGAATTGGAAAATTTTATGGAAAAGATAGAACTCGAAAGAATGTCCTTTTTTCTCAGATTCCAGAACCTACCAGAGACAGAAAATGAAGATCTTAAGAATATTATGAGTACAATTTTAGCAGAATATATTAAGAGAGACAAAGAACAGTTGTGGTGGGATATGGATCTGGTTTACAGGATTAATTCAGCATATGCTAGAAGACATAATGTTCCAAGGGAGGTACATGTTAAATTTCTTAGGAGGACCACAAGGGATGAGGTGCTAGGGGGCCAAAGGGGGGGACCACTAAAATATAAAGACAAAGAAATTACCATTCTTAAGCAAATTCCGAAAAAAATAAGAGAAAAAAGGAGGAAGTACTCCTCCTTATCAAAGAAATTATATAAAAAAGGAGTTTGGTTTAGATGGTTATTGCCAGAGGAAATGTTGATTTTTTTGGGAGGGAAACAGAATTAGAATTAATACAGTGGGGGAGGCAGAAGCCTTAATTAAAAAACACAGTTCTCTCCTGGAGGACGAAAATATAGGAGGTAGTGAAAAAGGTACCGCCTTCTCGCTGCTCCGGTGGGCTCCCCTGAAGTCTAGGGGAGCACAGGGTGCCTTGGAGGGGCACCCTGCCATAGGGGTGGCTTGCTGGGATCCCCTGGAATGGCGGTGGCCATGGGGGGGTGTCTCCAGCTTTGCCCCAGGAGCTGGGGAGCGTAGGGAGCATGCGGAATGCCACTGTGCACTTCTCCGAATGCAGCCTGGAAAGAAATAATTAATTGGAACGAAACAGCTGAAGAGTGGTGAGCCGAGGGGTCTCCCCAGGTCTTTTACTATTCTTACACTTTTGACTGTTTTGCAGTTTTCCTGTTTTGTTTGTTTCAACTTCTGGAGGAGCTTAGATTGGAGGGGGGGAAATTCCACCCCCCTTGGAAAAGCGGCACTTGAAAAATCTCTCCCTTTTATGGGGGAGAGAGAAAGTTTGAAAACTACTTTTCAAACTTTAATTTTTTTTTCTTGGCTACAATTGAGAGAGAAAGGATGGCTGAACTGATTCTTCTCTAAACTATTTATGGGAACTTTGACTTTGTTGTTTCCTGACCACCTGTACTGGCTGAGCCAATATGGCAACTTCCTCCTTCTTCTTTGTCTTTATGAATGAGACTCCTCCCTTGGAAAACTTTATGTCTTTCAACTAATTTTCACCCCAGAGACTTCCAGGAGCCTCTTCAAGTATGTTATTCCCCTGGATTTGGAATATTTTGACCCACCTACTTGCTCTAGTTTTCTACTAGAGGACTTATTCTCCTTTGGACTTGTTTGTTTGGTGATCCCTACCGGCTGTGCTCTCCCACAGACGCCATCTCTTTGTACAGAATAATAACTATCTCTGAGCCTCATGATGGGTAACGCCTGGTAAGGCCTCCTCATCCCCAACATCTTCCATGTCCAGCCCCGCACACCAGTCACAATTGGGATCTTTTCTACAACCTAAAGCCTCTGAAGAGAGTGCAAAGGACTTGTCTACTCAACAGATGCTTCAAATCATCTTAAAGGGACAGGATGAAATTAAAAAACAACTGCAGGACTTAAATGAACAGCTCAGAGAGACGAACCAGCAAACCACATGGAATGAACAGAGGATAGGTGTGCTGGAGGAGGGGGAGGTTGGGATGAGAGACAAGATGAAGACAATCCAAAGGAGGAATGCAGAATTTGGGAATCAGATGTTAAAAATGGAATTTGAAAGGATGTCTTTTTTTCTTAGGTTCCAAAACTTGCCAGAAGTTGAGAACGAAGATCTTAAGGAGATTATGACCACAATACTAGCAGAATATATTAATAGAGATAAACAACAGCTTTGGTAGGATATTGATCTGATCTATAGGGTTAATTCAGCCTAGGCAAGAACACACAATGTTCCAAGGGAAGTTCATGTCAAATTTCTTAGAAAAACTACAAGAGATGAGGTTCTAGGAGCTCAAAGGGGAGGACCATTAAAATATAAAGATAAACAGATCCCAAAGAAAGTAAGAGATAACAGAAGGAAATATTCCTTCTTAGTAAAAAGATTATATAATAATGGGGTTTGTTTCAGATGGCTGTTTCCAGAAGGCATGTTGATTTTTTGGGAGGGCAGCAGAATTAGAATCAACACAGTAGTGGAAGCAGAGGCTTTCACTAAAAAACACAGTGCTCTCTTAGGTGGAATGGGGGATGTTATACAAGAAACAAAGGAGGGAGGGGCTGAGGCTCAGCCGGTGGACAGGAGGGAGGACGCAACAGCTAGAAAACTTAGATCACAAAAGTGATTTGGAACACTATTGCAATTGTTGCTACAATGTACTTTCAGGGAAGTGATACAAAACAAATCATTGAAACATACTGATGATTTTGTGTTAAACTTAAAACTGCTAATACTTATGTAAATGTTGATATTTTTCTATCTTTGTTTGTAAAAATTGCAAGACCTGGGGGGGGGCTTCTCCCCCCCTGCTGATGTAGCTGTCAAAATGTTTTCTAACCCTATAACCCCTTTTCCTTGTAAAATTTTTAAAACTAATAAAAATTTGAACAATAAAAAAAAGGCTCAGGTCACAAAAATAAATGCATTTGAAATATTATTGTGATTGTTGATATACTAGAAAGTGACAAAAAAAGAGATGATTGAACACATGGTTGATATAATGTAGAACAAGATTCTGTTTTTGCTTATCTTTTATATGTTGTCTTTAACATTGTAAAAATTGTGAGATTTGGAGGGATTTCTACCACTAGCACGGGAGCTGCCAAAATTTTCTGTGTACCTTTTTACCTTTCCCCATAAATGTTTAAAAACCAATAAAATTCTTTTTTTAAAAAAAGAAAAATTACATCTTTATAATAAAATCTAAACAAAAAATTGTTAGTAAAGTTTATAAGTACCCAAGAAAAATTACATCTTTATAACAAAATCTAAGCAAAAATGTATTAGTAAAATTGATAAATCTTTTTCCCAGGTCTTGATTTACAATATATATCCAATTGTTTTTACTAATTAAGATTATTATTTCATTATTATTATCATAATGAGTTATTAATTAACGAATAAACATTTTAAAGAAAACATTCTAAAAGTGTCTACAAAATCCTACTTATTAATCACCAAAGGTTAGCTAAATTTTGAATTATCAACCTTCATTATCAACCTGTGTCTTTCCAGTAAGAAGATAATCTTATCTCTTTAGCCAGTTGTTGCGTCAATTCTCTTATGAACTTCTTTATAAAGTTTTTAAAAACGTCTCTCCACACTTTTTTGCTTGAAAGATCTCTCATATAGTCTCATTGCCCTTGAAATGGTATTAAAATTAACATATCTTTGATTATCAAATGTCTTTCTAAAACTGTTTCTCTTCTTAATTCCATCATCAAGTCCATATCTTGACAGGAGGGGTAGAGCTCCAAATCATCAAGTATATAATAATAATCGGGTTCATTTTTCCATGTTCCCTTCTTTCCACTTTCACTCATAGGTGCTCCATTATTAGGTTCATCTGTTATCTTATCTTTATCTTCTGTGTCTTCACTCTCTTGTTTAATTTTTGAGGCTCCAGTGCCTTCATCTTTTATTGTGCCAAACAATAGCCTATCCAATTTCTTATCAAATCTCTCAAATCCTTCCAATATATTTAAAATTCCATCCAAAAAAATCCTGGTAACTTAGGATTTCTTCTTCTGTATATAAATACATATTTCCCAGAAAAGAAGAAAAAGTTTAAAATCCACTGCCACTCTCGCCTTCAATATCTCTTTCATATATGAAAATATTTTTGTTTTAGATTTGCTTAAACATAAGATTCTTTGAATTTTTCAAAAAAGTGAGGGTTCTATCTTTTCTTTTCTTTCCTTCCCTTGTCCAAAATATTCCACAAAGACACCTGCAAGGGAACAGTCCATGTCCTTGAGTCGTTATCAGTCTCTATAGATAAGCTGCAAACCCTCTAGTTATCACGTCAACAGAATCCAAGAAAATAGAGCAAAGGATACATTGTTTCAAAAAAACCCAAGTTCTGGCTTCTGAATGGCAGATTCAACTTTCTCTTATTCGTATCAAACTTAAGGAAAACAAAAATATCTATGTGTCTTTAATAAAATTTAATAAACAGTAAGAGGAAGGATTATTAAAGTAAAAAAAAAAAGTTTTAAATCAACCAAAAAATAAAGTAGCAAGAAATAGGAGAAAAAAATCAATTCATTCACTTAAAGGAGAAACAGGAAGCATTCCAATCACTTCAATCCACAAAAGGTTGTTACATAGAAAAAGAGAAAAAAAAACTTTCTAAGGCAGTCCAATAAAGATAAATTTCACCGCTTTATTCTTTTGCTTAAGTGACTAATTTATCTTTTAAAAAAATTCTTTGGGCAATCATTCTCAAAGAAAAAAATCTCACCAACTGGACTCATTTTCACTGCCTTCTTCTGGAGCCGTCTCCAACTTTGTCAGCCTAGGGGCTGTCTGTTTACTGCTGGCTTGAAGAACTTCCCTTGGGTCGATCAGGGACTTTGCGGTGTCCCTGAGACCAGCAAGGATTTGTCTCCCTGTCACCGTCTCTTCGGGACCGTTTAGGTCCATACGGACCATGCAGCAGGTAAAAGAATCAACGGCGGTCTCGGACTTTCAAGACCGCACGTTGTATCGTCGCGACATCTGGCTCTCCACCCGGGCTGCATATACTTTTAACTAGTTTGCCGAAAATGTGTGAGACCTGCTTCACATACGTAGGCTACATACACGTGCCTTCTGCACTTGTGCGCAACACCTAAAATAGGGCTTTTTCTATGGGGGCAGCTTCTTGCACACCTGCTAGGTCAGCCACAGTTAGTAGAATGGGAGAGGCATGCAAATCAGCTTGGCTGTGGGGCAGGGCGGGGCGGGAGAGCTGGAAAGTGAGATATCTAGGACCAGATAGTGTCCGGGTAGGTCAGCGGGATCAACCAGTGCTCAGAACTACCGGTTTGGGTAAACCAGTCCGAACTGGCAGCAGCCCACCACTGCTCTTACCTTTGTAATAACCACTTTTTGCTGTGAGCGCCAAAACCTCACCAGTCTCTCGCAAATATACAGAATCATAGGGCCAATGATCCATTTCCATGTCTGCCAAGAGAATGAGTAAAAGGAGAATGAAGAATTGTTTAACTTTTCTTAATAAATATTCACACATGACACTATTCAAGTTCATCCAACATGGTTCAACTGAAACAATGATTTTCAAATCACAGTGGCTGTGTATACATGTTAAACTAAAATTAATCACTTTATGATTTAGCACGGGATGTGAACTCACTCTCTTAAATAGAAAGACAGCTGCTTTGTATATACCAGAATTTGTTTCAGTTGTGAAATCAGACATTAGCCTCTTGTATAGACAAGAAGTTTGCTGTTTGCAAAAGCTTACAGTTATTGGTTAATAGGAAGTTGCATCTTTTACAAATCTTTAATTTCAGAAGTCTTTTGCTGTTAAGAGAGATGTTGTCCTTTGTCTGAAACTACTCTTGGTCTGATTGAACCCTCAACTGTTTTCTCTAACTTTCCTTTCTTTCAGCAAACTGTAACATTAACATTAAAAATTCAGCAGTCTTTACAGTTGTGTAGTTTTTTTAATAAGGAAGCAAGAGATCATACCATGGGAGGATTTCCAGCAAACTGTGGTTTAGGACATGAAGATATTTCCCCCCAGACTGCGTAATTTTTGGCACAAACGTCTGGTTTATGCTTCATACAGCTCTCAGGGGTCTGCCTACGTACAATTCGTCTGCAAATAACAACAAGCATTAGGAGCAATAATACTGATCCATTGTAAAAACATCCACTAATCCAATTACATATATCTTCAAGTTCAGTGTTAAAAAGCAAAACGTTATGGAAAAAGTCCATTCATATTAGCTGTTTCAGGAGTTCATATTCCATTATTTTGAATTATAACGACATCAGCCCTAGACTGCATGATCAGTTGGGAACTATAGCCTAAAGCATGGGCTCCAAAAACTTATGGGCACTAGGGACTGGCTCTGTGAAGAAAGGTTTTTCTGTGGACTGTGGTTTCGCATGTTACCTGCATCTCGTGGATGCAGCTTTGCCTTTTTGCACAACCCAGTTTCTGGCATTCCCCAGACTGGTACCAGTCCATGGACCAGGGGTTGGGGACCCTTGGTCTAAAGACATCAGCAGAGGTGGTATTCAGCTGGTTCAGGTGAACCAGCAGGGGAAATTTTAACTTGTTCGCCAAACCAGCAAATACTACCTCTGGCTGGCTCCGCCCCCACCTGCCTGATTGCCTGGTCACTGCTCTCCCCCCACCCCGCCCCATCCAGTCACTCTTCACCTTCCCAGCAGCATAGCACACTCTGTGTGGCACTCACTTGTGCATGCACATAATCTCTGCTCTGTGGCTGTTGCCTACCTAAGCTGCCTTCCCATGCAATGCCTGCACCCCAGCTGAGCTGCCTCCTCCTGCTTACAGGTAAGCCTGCCAGTCATGCTATCCCCCTGTCCACAGTTCTGGCTGTGCCCCCCCCCCATCCCCAGGCTCACGTAGCTGGCAAAGCCACCAACGCAGTTCCATTCCAGTCCATTCTGGCTGTAGCCTATTTTGCTTCCCCCCCCCATCCCTGGCTCACCTGGCTGGCGAAGCTGCCTTGGTTCTATCCCAGGCAGGACTAGTTAACTAACCCACCATCCCCCCAGCTTCCAGCTTACCTTCACAAGCAACTTCCGAATCTCGAGCACTGTGCTGCAACAGACACTCTCGCTCTCCCAGCAAGAGAGTGGTGGAGAGAAAACAAGTCACCAAGGAACACATGGAGTGGCTCCATGTGCTCTCTGGGTCAGCAGCTGCTTTTTCTTTCCACTACTCCCTTACTGGGAGAGTGAGAGTTTCTTTTGCAGCACAGCACTTTGGGTCCTGTAAATCCCTTCTGGAAAGCCAGGCAGAAAGAAGCAGCTACTTACAGGCCCCAAAGCGCTGTGTTGCAAAAGACGCTCTCCCTCTCTCAGCAAGAGCAGAGGTGGAGAGAAGAAGCAGCCATTGACCCGGAGAGCACATGTAGTCGCTCCATGTGTTCTCCATCAACTTGTTTTCTTTCCACCATTCTCTTGATGGAAGAGCGAGAACATCTTTCGCAGCATAGTGCTTTGAGTCCCATAGGGAAAGCGCTGCGCCAGAGAGAAGCAGCATTCAACCTGGCTGCTTCTCCCTGAAGTAGCAGAAAAAGAATATCTGGGAGTAAGTAAGGATATATGGAACCAGTCTTGAGAAAGAAATAATTTATTCAGGTGAGTGCTAGATAAGGTCTGAAATGCACGAAATCTAGAATTTTGGTTTGAATCTTCAATTATTCTCCCACTGTATCTTTCTGCTAAATAGGTTTGGAATTTTGGTGCCAGGATGCTGGTTTCTTAATAGGTCCAACTTGGTACAGGAAACTTATGGGTTTGACATGGGAGGGAGACAATCTGATATCATATTTTGGGACACATACAGCTACTGACTACTGAGCTCACTGTCAGGGTCCAGTTCTGTTGCATATCTATGTGATAATGGTGCTATTCAGTTCCTTCAGTACAGATGGTACAGTAATCTAAATTCTGTGACATTTTACAATAGGTTAAGTATAATGTGTAGATTTGACTTCATCAGCTGTCTACAGATTAAAGTAAGACTTGACAGGTAAATCTGTCTTGATTTTTTTAAATTGTCTGATTATAATCCTTTCTGTATGAACCTGGGAACAGTTCCTATTTAATAATGATGAACTTGTTTGGAAGACAGGGTGACAAGCTGTAGTTTTAATTCTTATTTCAAACATTCCAGGAGATGAACTGGCGACATCTGTTGTTGTTTTTTTGCATAGCTTCAGCAAAGTATCCCTCTTCCCCTTTCAGGAGCCATAAGACCAAATGCTCCCATTAACCTGTTTCTTGGAATAATGCAAAGCTGGCAAATAAACCTGATTATTATTCTATTCCAGAAGAAAATAGAAATAATTTACATTTATATGCCAGCATATTCTTCTTTGTTGCCCCTTAAGACCTGAGAAATGATTTATAAGGAAACAAAAATGCTAGCACAGATGTTTTACATCTTGAGCCTGATGGGCCATTCTATGAACATGTGCCAGCACACTGGTAGTCTTGAAATGATACATGTGCCAGAAGCATCCTTATTGTTGCAACAAAAGCCAGTGGGAATCCTGATGGTTAGGAAAATGTTTTGGCAATGTTTCGACAGAGTGTTTCAGTGTGGCTTATATATAGAAAGGAAAATGAAAATAGCTAGTTCCATTAATTAGTTTCCTTACTTAAATTCCTAACACCCAAAAATGGTTTTACTGAAGAAGAGTAGACAGCTTTAGATACATTTTTTTCCTTTAAGTAAATTGAAATAATGAACTGACCCAAGGAACAAAAGTTTACTATAAAAAGAGCCTTTATTGTATCCCATTGGAAGGTAGAGGCTACCAAGAAAAAAAAACAAAGAGGAGTTTATGCCAGGAGAAATGAGAATTAATATACTGATAAGGACAATCTGTTTATAAGATCAACATTTTAGCTGCTGTAGTTTCACAGCAGCAGAAATAAAAGTTAGATTTTAGTACTGATGCTTCAGATTTATAAAGTCTCCAAAACAAGGGAATTTGCTTAAAGTGAGTGTGTGAGGGGGGAAGACGGAGATGGAGATGGAGGGTCTTCGGGATGCATTTTGGAGAAGTATCAGGAGAAATGCCAAAAGGGCAATCATTTTGGGATTAAATTCCAAATGATATTGGGGCTTCAGGGTAAAGAGACATGAAGAACTTTTAACTGCATATTTTTAAAAATCTTATTAAAATGAATGTCTAGAGGCAGCTCTTTAACTCTTAGCTATTTAGCTCAGAAATAACAGAATAACAGAGATGAAAGGGACTTTGGAGATCTTCTAATCCAACCGCCTGCTCAGGCAGGAAAACTAAGGATGCCAAAATCTGAGTAGAGGTCCTGGGAAAGGTGTCAGAATAACAGAATAACACTTAGAAGGGATCTTGTGGGGGGGAACACTATACCATTTCAGAGAAATGGCTGCCCAGTCTTTTCTTTAAAACTTCCAGTGATTGAGCACCCAGGACTTCTGGAGAAAAGCAGTTCCACTGATTAATTGTTCTCACTGTCAAAAAGTTTCTCCTTAGTTTTAGGTTGCTTCTCTTAGTTCAGCTTCCATCCATTGATTCCCGTTTTGCCTTCTGCTTCTTTGGAAAATACATTGCCCCCCACTTCTTTGTGACAGCCCCTTAAAAGCCTGCAACACTCTTGGGCAAAGCATGTGAGCCATTTACTCCTTTCAATGGTCCGTAAAGTACATTTATTGTATGTAGATAATAAAGTCAAAAAAAGATGAACAACATTTTTACAGAACTATACATACATTGAGGCTGGGTGTGACAAGGAATGGCTGGGAGGGGAGGGGCCAGGCGAGGCAACCCTTGATGTGAGTGACATTGAGTTGACCACGCCCATCCATTCACACACACACCCAGCCCTGCCCATCCAGTCATATGACCACCAAGCCCCACCCACAGAACCGGTGGTAAAAGAATTTGAATCCCACCACTCGACATCAGGTTAAAAATGATTCTATTACAGACTTCAGTCATTTATTGTTTTGATAGATTGTCCTAAGAAAGCCCTTTTGATACTGTCTCTAGACAGTTCTTGAATGTGATATCTGAATAAGTGCAATTACTTACCCAAATCCATGGATGACAAGACCAGCAAAAAAGATAACAAAGAGATGATGAGTAAACCAGAATACTTCAAAGTACGATCTGCGAATGGTTTTTGTGGATGATGTGATAATTAATATCAGACACAATGTAATGATAACACCACTGAGGCCAGCCAAAGTTGTAAATGCCACATAGAGGCCACCGATAGGGTTCTGGAAAGAAAAAATCATGCTGATATAATCATACCAAACAAATTCATTTTGACAGAGTTGCATAACTTCTTTTGCTTTAAAACCAAGCAACAATATCCCCAATAAAAGGTATTACATTAGGGTAGCGATGACTATAGGGAAAAAATAAAATATTTCTGTATGCATGCGTGAGAAACAATAGACCTCTGATTTTCCCCCCATCTGCTTACCGGATATTTTTTTCTGGCAAAGTTCAGGTAAGTTTCATTTGACTGGTCACCCAGATCAGACAGTACACCCTTAATGCTTCCATTTTGTTCAGTGCGTGCATCCACCAATCTTTCAACATTAAATAAATGTGCAATTGTATGGATTGCTGGCAAAAAATAAAAATAAGTAAAAAGTGGGATAGATAATACATATTAAATATTAAAGAGATAAATCGCTTTTAAAATGCTTTGTTTTTCATTTTGAAAGGGGCTTTTTTGCTAACTATTTTGAGAACTGAAACATCCTATAAAGTATAAAAACAAATGTACAAGACACATACTTTACAGATATAGGTCATTTTGTTTCTACTCTTAAGTTGTATACCTAATTATTTTAATTGCATTATTTTTCTCCAGTTGTACTGAGGTGGCTTTTAAAAATTAATCTATGAATGGTTTTGTGCAAAATTTGAAAAAGTAGATATTTGTTTGGAAATAAATATAAAATGTTTGGAAATAAATATAAGATAGAACAAGAACTTTGACAGCAAGGTAGAATAATGCATTTAATGCTGAAGGAATTTGACAGGACATGAAAAATATATCTTGCTAGCACATATTCACAATAATGAAAAACTGCTAAAGCCCCAGTAAATTTATATCAAGATATTAAGTTCCTTTTCTTTCGTTTCTTTTAAACAAAAAATTCACAAAGCTATTTCTTTTTAATATTTTGTATAGGACTTGATGACCTGAGACGTCTAAAATTAAATATAATTATACAGAATAAACTTCTCTTTCATTCATCCTCTGCATGTTTGACAGTTGCCAGAATTTTAATCTGGATTTCTATACTGTACTAAATCATGGCTTGCTTAGTCATAATATGTTGACTATGACTGGATTTGTACAGCAGAGAAAGCTAAAAGCCATGTTTTATAAAGCAGAGTGAACAAGTTCATTCAATATCCAATTGTGGTTTAGCAAATGGACTACACTGATGATGTTAGCTAGTTAGAGTGGTAATTGTTAGATATTTGTTCTAACTACAGTGGTTTCCACCAAGGTCCTCTGTTCCGGCGGGAACAGAGGTTTAATCCTATTGGTCGAAGGGTCTGATAGCTCCCTATAAAAGGGCTGCTGTCAGACTCAACCTTCACTGGATTGGTCTCACTTGTTGTACTTAATAAAGAGCTGTTGTTACCATTAAGCCTGTGTGTGCCTATCCATTACCCAATCTAACACTGTCGACGAAGGTGGGATTGGAAGGCAACTAGGCAAACCAAAGAGAGTGTAGCAATCCAGCAAGTACATCCAGCCCTTCGAGCAGCCATTTTTGAGCGGCAAACTCAAAACGCCCTCTGAATACAAAATGGTCATGCACGTCCCACCGACTCCGTATGACCCAGTCACCAAGCACTGGGACTCATACATGCTACGATTTGACTGCTTCCTCGAGGCAAAAGACCTCATGGGCCTTTCTGAAGGCCGCAAGAAGGACATGTTCCTCGGATACTGTGGCCGGGAAGTGTTTCAGACGGCGAAAGACCTCTCTGAGCTGACACCGCTGCAATCAGTCACCTGGTCCATGATCCAGCAAATATTGAGGAGCCATAATACCCCCAAGCTGTCCAAGTAAGTTCGCTGGCATGAGTTTAACATCAGGAACCAGAAAGAGGGCAAGTCGATTAATTAGTACGTTGCTGTGCTTCTCAAGGCCACAGCGTACTGCGAATTCTGAGATCTGGACAAGCTGATTCTGGACCGCATAATTTGCGGTGTGCTGGACATTAACCTACAAAGGAGGTTACTCGCTAAATCTAACCTCACTCTGCAGATCGCATTGGACAAGGCAGGGGTCCGAATCAGCCACCAAATCTACTGAGACTCTGCAGCGCCAAAGCGCTCCACAAGATGCACAAAAGAGTACACATGTACATCGTGAGGCTGCAGAGCCTGAGAGCTCAGAGGGTGAAGAAGATGACAGCTGCTGCATGTGCACTAACTGCACCCAGCCAGCGCACAAATTCAAACCGCGTCTCCTGCCTTGCGCTAGCTGCGGAGGACACCATGCCAGATCGGCTTGCCATTTCCATGATGCAACCTGCCAGCGCTGCGAGTGAAAGGGGCACATCGCCAAGGTGTGCCGGAGCGAATTCCCTGTCACTACCTGGCAGCCTAGAAGTGCACCAAACCGCCAACAGAGGCCCAACCAAGGGGCCTGGCAGAAGCCACCACGGCGCTCAGAGGGTGACAATAGAGTCACCTACCACATGTCAATCGGCCAAGTCCACACCATGCAGCCAAAAAAGCTGAAGGTCACAGTCCTCATTGAAGACTCTCCATGTGAGATGGAGATCGACACCGGGACAACATTGACCATCATACCATGGTCTATCCTGAAGCAGGCTATCCCTAGCCTAAAGAAGCAGCATCTTTGCACCCCTGACATCCGCCTACGCGATTACCAGGGAAACCAGGTCCCCATTGTGGGCCAAGGCACCTTCCAGGTAAAGTTCAAGCAATTCAGCGGGGAACTCCCAGTGACAGTGGTCAGCGGCAACCTGCAGAGCCTCCTAGGGCTAGATTGGTTACAAGCCCTGGGTCTAGAGGTGACTCGTATCAACGCCTTGAAAGACGACGATGCTGAAGCCATCTTTAAGGTGTTCGAGGACGTCTTCAGCACTGGTCTGGGTAAGTATGTGGGGACTCCAATTTCCTTTGGTTTGATCCCCAACATAGCCCCAATAAGGCTAAAACCCAGGAGAGTACCTTTTGCTCTCCGCTCCAAAATTGACAGGGAAATCGACAAGCTCGTAGGCCAGGGATCCGGCATGCTGGGAGACCCCTATAGTGACACCTGTCAAATCTGACAGGTCTGTCCACATCTGCATGGACTACAAGTGCACAATAAATAAAGTGCTACAACAAAGCGCCTACCCTGTGCCCATTGTACCACACCTTCTTCATTCATTAGGCCCTGGAAATTTTTTTGCAAAATTGGACATGGCACAGGCATACCAACAATTGCCTGTAGATGGCGCTACGGCAGAGGCCCAAACCATTGTGATGCACAAGGGTGTATTCAAATGTCACTGCCTGCAATTTGGCGTTAGTATCGCTCCTGGACTGTTCAAAAGCATCATGGAACGGCTTTTGCAGGAGTCGTCCCCTATTTTGATGACATCTTGGTACCGACTGCAAATGAGGCGCAATTTTTCAAATGTGTACGAACAGTTTTGGCTCAAATTAGAGACAAACGCCTCCGTCTCAAAAAAGAGAAATGCCAAATTAATGTGCCAAGGGTTGAATTCTTAGGTACCTAATCAATGGCTCTGGGATTCACCCGACCACACAAAAAGTTAAAGCAATTCAGGATGCCCCCACACCTTGAAATCAAGCCAAGCTGCAGGGGTTCTCGGGCTCCTTAATTTCTATAGTGTCTTTCTCAAACAGAAAGCCACCATTGCTGAGCCCTTACACCATCTCCTAGCTAAGAACGTGAAGTGGTCCTAGGGCAGAGCCGAGGCTGCTGCATTTGTTGTGGTAAAATGACTCCTGTTGGCGGGCTCCTTTCTGGTTCAATACAGCCAGACACTGCTGATGGTGCTGACCTGTGACGCTTCCCCGTTTGGCGTCAGCACCATCCTCAGCCACTGCATGCCCAACGGAACTGAAGCCCCTATTGCATTTTACTCCAGGACCTTGTCTGCCACAGAGCGGAACTACAGCCAGCTGGACCATGAGGCTTTGGCTGCAGTGGCTGGAGTAAAGAGGTTCCATGAGTATCTATATAGCCGGGACTTCGAACTGGTTACGAACCACAAGTCGTTGTTGGGCTTACTGGCTGGGGACCGACCTACCCCAGTGTCATTATCACCTCGCATGACCAGATGGACCATCTTCCTAGCTGCCTACTCCTACCATCTCATCCACCAACCAGGCTCCACTTTGGGGCATGCTGATGCTCTAAGCCACTGCCCACTGCCTGAACTTCTCACTGACCCTACCCCCGAGACGCCGGTCCTCCTCATTGACTGCCTGGAGACTGGGCCTGTCTCGTTCAGTGACATTGCCCGTCACTCTACAAAGGACTCCACCATCAAACAAATTTTGAACTGGATGTGGAGGGGGTGACCCAAGGGGCCTGTTAGGACTGATTTCAAAATGTATTTTGCCAAACGCGATGAGTTATCGGTTGTAAATGGCTGTTTACTGTGGGAGGACTGGGTCGTTGTTCTACCCAAACTGTGCATTGCAGTATTAGAGGCTTTACATGTAGGGCATCGTGGAATTGTCAGGATGAAGTCTTTGGCTAGGAGTTACCTGTGGTGGCCTAACATGGACAGGGAGATTGAAGAATGGGTGGCTATCTGCACACCGTGCCAGGAGTCCAGACCAGCTCCCCCAGAGGCGCCAGCTAAGGAGTGGGAGCGACCTCAAGCACCATGGTCTAGGGTGCACATTGACTTTGCTGGCCCAGTTCACGGCCAGACATTTCTCGTAGTTGTGGATGCCTACTCGAAATGGTTAGAGGTAGTCCTGATGACCTCCACTAGGGCAGAAGTGGTCATCAAGGTGCTACTTTTCTCCATGCATGGCTTGCCCAACGTCTTCGTCTCTGACAATGGGCCCCAATTCACAGCCATGCAATTTGAGACCTTCCTAGCAGCTCAGGGAATCAGGCATGCCCTAGTTGCGCCATTCCATCCGACCTCCAATGGTCAGGTGGAGAGAATGGTGAGATCTGCAAAAGAGGCCCTCTCTAGGATGGGCCCGGGAGATTGGCAAACATGGGTTGACCACTATTTGCTAATTCAGCACATCACACCCAGTGCCACTACAGGGAGCTTCTCATGGCTCGCCGGCTAAGGTCCCACTTAGACTGGCTACAACCCAATTATTCTGCCTCATAGCCCCCAGACTCCACAAGCAAGATTCGGACATTTAGCGTAGAGGATTCGGTATACGCCCACAACTACGCCGGGGGAACTCTGTGGATTCCTGCCACAGTGATAGGCATCACCGGCCCTCGCTCTTACCTCTTAGAGCTTGAGGACGGTAGGAATTCGAGAAGGCATATTGACCAGCTCCATGGCCGCCTCTCCAACTCCATTCTTTGACAACCAGAGGTAACTCCTGCATGAGTTAGCCAAAGCCCTATCCAAATGGAGCAAACACTCACATTCCACAGCCAGCTCAAGCCCGAGGGTACCAGGAAACTTATCTGATTTGGTTGCAGGCCCGCAGTGAGCTCCGAGCGAACTGGCTCTAGAAGCTCCAGCCACAGCCTGTGAAAGGTTCCAGGAGCTTCCACCAAGCGGAGCTGCGGAGAAAACAGGTCCATCCGACTTGTCCAAGGAAACCCCTCCTACTGAACTGCGCAGGTCAGGCAGAGCTACCCAAAAGCCCGCCTACCTGCATGACTACGTAACAAGTAGGATTGTTCCATCCAAGAGTGGAGGGGTGTTAGATATTTGTTCTAACTACACTGATTTCCACCAAGGTCCTCTGTTCTGGCAGGAACAGAGGTTTAATCCTATTGGTCGAAGGGTCTGATAGCTCCCTATAAAAGGGCTGCTGTCAGACTCAACCTTCGCTGGATTGTTCTCACTTGTTGTACTTAATAAAGAGCTGTTGTTACCGTTAAGCCTGTGTGTGCCTATCCATTACCCAATCTAACAGTAATGAAACATCTGGAAGAAAACAACTAAGTCAGAGAACACCAAGGACCCCACAACTCAACCCTGAGCTACAAATATTCTCTTCTATCAGTTTAACAAATGTTTTGTCTTCTTTACTTCTCTACTTCTTTACTTCTCATGCCTTTCCAGAAACCTGTTCTTTCAGTATGAGTTTTGTTCATTAAACTGATGAGACTTTGAATAAAATAGAACTTTGGAACACTCACCAGTATGTAGTGCAATCATCCAGGCCACCAGTTTGTGAAATGTGAGGTTTCTGTCCAACTGTCTTCTGACACGCACTGAGCAACACTAGAGATACAAAAGAAAAAGTGAAATACAACAATACTATTTGTCTCTCCTGATTCTCTCTTCCGAGTTTGAAGTGCTATCTACCCATTCTTGGGCTGATACTGAACAATACCTCATAAAGTTTGCTGACCCCATTACCAGTTGCTACCTGCCTCCACTGAATCTGTTTCAGGCCCTATCAAATGAAGAGGCCTTGACTGTAAATGTGCTTTTAGTTATAATCAGCATGGACATTTTTCTTTTCTAGCTTTAAATTATCATCACCTCCATCTCTTCTTTTTATTCATCTGGGCAGACAATGGAAGTGCTAAAACAATGTATGCTACAATTATGTTAAGTTAAGGAGCAATAAATTGAAGTTCAATCTGGACAAGATGTATGTGCTGTTAGTGGATGTTTTATATACCAGGGTATATTGTTTCCAATTTGTTCTGGAAAAGTTGTATTCCCTCTGAATCCATTGTTTTATTACAAGGGATCCTATGGCAAAAAGTGATTTGTTGCAGCTTATATTAGAGTGTCAGCTATGGCCTTTACTGTAGCTCTGATATAGCAGTTCATACCCCGATAACTTGATATTTACACTTATTTACAATGTATTTTATATGAAGCGGCCTTGATATTCAATTAGCACAAAATACTGCATCGAGAATACTGGCATTATAAAGATATTCTATTGATTGCATTTAATCTTCACACTTAATTTCTCATCACAGGTAAGATGGTGGTCATAATTGATCAGGATTTTCATCATTTGGGACCACAGAATCCGAGAATACCTATCATATTTTAAGACTGAAAGATAAAAACTAACAAGAACTAATAATAAGAAAAAGAGTAGAACAGGGGTGTCAAATTCGATTTCATTGAGGGCCACATCAGGGTTGTGTTTGACCTCAGGAGGCAGGGTTGGGCATGGCCAGGGTAGGCATTGTCAGCTCAATGCCACTTGTGTCGGGGGCGCTTGTGGTTGCCCTAGCACTTTGCCAGCAAAAATGGGTTCCCGAGCTCTGCCTTTAGCTGTGATGACCTCCTGCAACCCTCTACCAGCAAAAATGGAACTTGAGAGGACTCCCAAGCTCCATTTTTCACTGGCAGAGGCACCGCGGGATGGTCCTTCGCTGTTGCCAAGGTGGCCTCATGGGCTAGATCTAAGCACCCCGTGGGCTAAATCCAGCACCCAGTCTTTGAGTTTGACATCCCTGGAGTAGTAGAAAAAAAGAGTAAAGAAACAGAGAGACAACAGAAGTATAACAAAATATAAAATAAACAGAAATACAAAAAGAGAATGACTTCTGACTTCTTTTACAACAGATATAAATGAAACTTACACTGAATTCTTATTCTATAGTTACAATATGACATCCATTTTTTAAAATAATCTATTAATAATCATTTAATCGATATATCCTAATTTCATTATTTTCCATTTTACTTAAAAAGTCTATAAGCATCTCCCAAGTAGTATTAAAAGTTAATCCATATTTCTTCTCTAAACAATTTGTCAATTTCACCATCTCAGCTAATACCATCAATTTTACTAATCATACTTCCATTGTAGTTATTATTGTGTCTTTCCACCATTGGGCATATAAAAGACTCACCACCATTATAATATATAGCAATAGAGTACCATATGATTTTTCAATTGTTTGTCTAACAATCCAACAGAAATGTTTTTAGTCTTGATAGTATGTTGATCTTCATCAGTCTCTTCATCCTCTCCAATCTCATCGTCTGTCCAATCTAAAAAAATCTGCCAAAGCCTGAACAATTTTTCTTTTAACATTGTCCTAAAATTTCTGGAATGACTTTAAATTTCAAATAAATTCTTTTTCTCTAAGCTCCAGCAAAACTTATTTATCCATTCCTGTTTCAAATTCTATATTCACAATTCCACATTTATTTTCTAAGATGCCCATTCTGTCATTAGTTTATTTCTCCAGAGATTTGTTTTGTAACTTCAGCAGTTGTTTTACAAAATTATCCATTTTATTCATTTTTTTCTTCAATCTTTTTTCAAAACACTTAAATATGGCATCCAAGTTGAAATTCATTTAGACAGTGTAGTTCCTAATTTGTGAAATGTTAATTTAATTACATTAGAAGATTGATACATCTTGTTTCTCTTTACCTTTCTTCTCCAATAGCTATCCCATAGAAGCTCTTCCAAAATTCAATTGAGCTGTATGTTTGGTTTTGGTTTAGGATAATTTTAATTTAGGACCAGTCTGTGCTGTCTGCTTATCTCTAGTTTGCTTTTTGCACCTTTTTGCAGCATTCCCTGACCTGGGCATTCTTTAGCTATATTGACTTCAATTTACAGAATTCACCAGACAGTATTACCCTTCTGAGAATTTTGGAAGTTGAGGTCCACACTTCTAGAGATACCCAGCTTGGAGAATACTGATTTTCCCTTGCAATCAATGAGCTATGAGGAAATAATACTTTTAAAAGTTGGAAAACCAAATCAGAAATAGTTTTTTTTAAGTCTGATCATACTGCTTGTATTTAAGTCTAAAATTAATTTGTTTATGAATTGTTCAGAAAATCATGACTAAAACAAACCATTAACATGCATGAATGAACCAATTTATGGTTTAGCTTTATGTCTTTATAGTTGATTTATCACATTGATTAAGAAAAGCCTGGGGTCAGACCTGCAAGCCATCTTTTCTTTTTGGATTTCAGGCCTGCCACACTTTCTACTGTGGGAAAATGGAAGGGGGGATTATATGGAGTTGGGTGATATATACCCATAATAACATTCTTCTTAGAAAGTCAAGGTCGTTTTTATTTCTGCACCTGACTGGATCTGGATGAGAGAAATCTGTCTTTGTGGCAGTGAAAGATTGGACCCTGTGATGAACTTGTGGGTGTTGGGGCAAGATCTTGAACTTTCAACTGGGTGGAAAAACCTGGAAGCTTTCAAATTCGGGTTTCCCAGATGTGCCAACATGACATCTCTAATAAATTGGAACTTTGAAGGAACACAAGCCTCTGAGTTTTATTTCATTGGGAGTGGGGTTATTTTTGGAACCCTGATATTAACCTGAATCTCCCTTAAAATACTTCACCAGCTACCCTGAACCTCGGGGTGCTATCAGGGGTCCTGAGCCCCAGCATTGATCCAAACCCGGGCAATGTGAAGACTCAGGGAAGATGGAGGAAGAGAAGAAGTCCATGAGGGGAGCCATAGGTGGTGGATCAGTGATTTATGTCAAGACCATCTACTCGCCTTCCCAAACCATGGTGGAAGCTGAGGAGGCCACTGAGAGAGAACGCCAGCTGGGAGCCAGGCACAAAGAGCCAGCTCCTGGCAAACCTCGCAACTGGACCGGACCATGCAAGGCAAAGCTGTGGGATTCACCTCCCCTCAGGAGATGCTGTTGGAACCACAGATGGGTGCAGGATCAGCCTCGACCCACAAGTGGAGAATGCCACAGCAGACGTGAAACAGGCACTCCGGAGAATGGGGATTCCCACCACCGTCATGCAGCCAGTTACTGGATGGCCTCCCAGATGAATTCGGACAGCTCCCAGACAAATTCGAAAGCAGATCAGCCCACAGCCTGTAGCCCCGGTTAACCCCGGGTTGCAAATGGCCTAACAACCAGGTTGAATGAATCAGCCTGGCCAGCTGATGACAAGCCCACAGCAGAGCTTTTGGGGGATTCTGACCCCAAATCAGCTGCCAACATTTGGGTTGCCGCCAGCAAGCCAGATCCCATGGGGATGGGCTTTCTACCCAGGACAAGGATGGGTGCAGTATCAGTGGACACCAGCCTGCATCCAGCAGCCTGTGCAGTGCAGCCATTTGAGACGTTCCACCCATAGCTCGTGACCCCCAAAGTGATCCTGGTCTAGCCACAACTGCAAATGTAGCCCCAAACCCCAATTCCCCAACAGCAGCCACCGGTGGTATTGCCGCAACAAGTTCCTGCCCAAATGCCCACACAAATCCAGCCACAAGCCCCACCAACTGCCATGCCTCCCAGATTCCGGACGATGTTTGATGGGACACCTGGAAAGCTAGCCTATTTCCTAATTGAGTCTGGGCACATATTGACCAATATGGGGATCAATACCCTTCTGGCACGGATTTGGTTTCAACCATATCGGATGAGATGAACGAGATGGAGGCATCAGAATGGATAGCTGAGCTCCACAATGAAGCAGCTCCTGCATTAGATGCCACCGACAGATTTGTCTAACTGATGCAAATCAGGTTTAACAATGTCGCCCATCAAGTGGAGGTGGAAGCGCAAATCCAAGAGTTGAAGCAAGCTGGCCGACCGGTGAAAGAGCTAGTTTGGGAGTTTTGGAGACTGGCTGGAAAATTACAAGACTGGCCAGAGGGCCTCCTTGTACACACATTCAAGGAGGCGCTGGATCCTGAGCTCAGAAAGGCGTGTGGCATCTAGTGGGTGCTGGAATGTATCCAGAATTGGTACACCACTGTAGTCATCCTGGATCACGAGCTCCACCCCCACTGAAAGTCAACCACTGAAAAGCCAGCCATGAAACCCCTAGGTCGCCAGGTCCAAACAAAGCAAGCCGAAACACCTACCCAAAAATTGGCTGGATGGGAGGAATCTGTCTTTGTGGCAGTGAAAGATTGGACCATGTGATGAACTTGTGGGTGTTGGGGCAGGATCTTGAACTTTCCACTGAGTGGAAAAACTTGGAAGCTTTCAGATGCAGGTTTTCCCAGATGTGCCAACATGACATCTCTAATAAATTGGAACTTTGAGGAAACAAAAGCCTCAAAGTTTTATTTAGTTGGGGGTGTTTTTTGGAACCCTGACACCTGGCTTATATACTGTTTGACTTAGTCAGTAACTGGGTGGGCACAAGAGTTTTCAATGAATGACTCAACGCTGAATAGTCACATGTTTTAGCTGTTTAAAGAAGTCAGAATACCATCTTCAGAGAAAGTTCATTCATTATCACAACATTTGTATTAATGGTAATTTACAAGATTAAAAGAATAGAAGACAACCCTTGTTTGCTTACAATGATTATTATTATTTTGATTAAAAATAGTAAATACTTACTGCACTTGAGCCTCTGAGAAAGGAAAGCAGATTTCTACAGACAGGAAGCAGAATTAATAGGCAGTTGAAATTCAGACATGCTGCAGGTGCCCGGGCCAATGCCAAATAAGGCTAAACATCAGACAATGGGATCATAATTAATCAAGCAATATCATTTAAGGATACATTGAAATAGAACTAAAAGCCCTAGGGAGAATCAACATTAAAATTACATAGGAACTGTGGGACGTGGCCGACATGAGTAATAGAAAGGGATGCTGGGAATTATAGTTTAGTAAC
This sequence comes from Natrix helvetica, assembly GCF_964273705.1. Taxonomy (NCBI): domain Eukaryota; kingdom Metazoa; phylum Chordata; class Lepidosauria; order Squamata; family Natricidae; genus Natrix; species Natrix helvetica. The sequence continues at coordinate 63,094,776 of NC_138550.1, forward strand.
ATCTGAAAAGTCATGAGCTTCTGGGGTGCCATTTACAAAAACCTATTGCAATATATATGAATGTGAAGAAAAATAGGATTAAGTCTGAAACACTAACTGCAAACTAATATACTGTACACCAAGAAACTTTGCATTGTTGGCATAACATAGACTAACTGATACTAATTGGAAGTCATAGTATGGTTCTAAGAGACAGAGTGACATTATTTAAATTCAAAGCTTCTAAGGAGGCAAGACTATTTTTGATAACTAACACCTCAGCTTATTTTAAGTGATTCTATGAATGACCATCTTGCCCAGAAGAAAGGTTATCAAAAGATGGAGCATGGAGGAAAAGAACACCATAACATTGCTTAAAAACAATTTGGGAATAAAGGTATTTTAAGAGGAACAAGGGGGGTTTCTCCTGAGACTCTAACTATTGCATAGTGCCCCTGTGACTGTTCATTGGTTTTGTTGTTTTCGGTGGAACTCTCTTGACAGTTACAGCTGCTTTGTGGCTTCTATCCTTCTTATCCAGTAATTTTCTCTTCCCTCCACTCTTAAAATATTTCTGCTCAATTTAAAAATTATTGATTTGTGATAATTTTTGGAATTAGTTTCCCTTCAGAATTTTGAGACACTTCCATTTGCTTTTAGACTGAAAAAAAGGGAGCAATAACTATTTTTTCTGCAGCAGGGATGTCCAACCTGGGTGGGGAATTCTTGGAGTTGAAGTCTACAAGTTGTCAAAGTTGGACACCCTGCTGTACAACCTGCATTGCTTTACATCTACCCAGTTAGATACCCTGTTTCCCTGAAAATAAGACCTCCCAGGATAATAAGCCCAATCGGGCTTTTGAGCACATGTGCTAAAATAAGACCTCCCCTGAAAATAAGCCCTCCATGAAAAAATTGCAACACAGCAGCAGCCACGCTCGCTGCCTCCTGCACTTCAAAAATAATAAGACCTCCCCGGAAATAAGGCCAAGTGCTTATTTTGGGGGTCAAAAGAAAATAAGACTCTTTCTTATTTTCAGGGAAACATGGTAGTACTAAACCAGATGAATTTGTAATGTCCTGTTGTTACTATTTCCCTTTGTGTCTTGCTCAAACTCTGCTTCCAATTTCTGTATAAAGCAAGAAGAATCAGGTTCTTGATGGAGCAATATTCTTAAGCAACACCTAAAAATATTTCCTGAAAGACTGCCCTCCCCTTCTAGTAGTGGCTGATGCCAGGTTCTTCCCATGGGTGGGGTGGGGTGGGGTGGGGGAAACAAATGAATCCTGATGCACCACACATTGTTTTTTCTGCTTTGTAATAGATGTAACAGAACTTTCAGTGGTTTAGGGTTATCATCCTACAAGGATTATTTTTTAAAAAGGAGGAGTCTTATACTTGGTTTGTTTGACCGTTGATTCAGATCAATGTGGAAGTGGAAGGACAAAAAAAGGGAAGGGTTTGAACAGAGACTTCTAAGATTGCTTAATAGACAGCTGCATTTTATAACAGTCAAACTGAAATAAAGTTGCAACATTTCAGAGAAAAATATATTGACATTTTATCACAGAGGAATATTCTATATATGTATCTAGATTTTCACTCTCAGCATAATATCATACTGCATTATTTATTCCTGATGTATTTTCAGCAAAAAAAACCAACCCCAAGCTATTGGTTTGTTAAAATTAACAGCAGAGGAAGCAATAATTAGAATTTCTGGGGGAAAGTTAAACCTAACTTTTAGTGCTTCTGATCAGAATCACTGGTTGATCCTGGGCTTAACTTTGCTCCTCCCAATAGTTTCTCTCTTGGTAAAAGAAGCAAGGAAAAGTATTTTGTCTATGCCAGAATTACTGAGAAGAGAGTTTTAATCTCAGGTTTTTTTCCCAAAGCAAAGAAAAACATTGAGACCTTAACTGGACCTCTGCAAGCTGCACAGAAAATGGCTGCAATCATAGGTGGGGTCTCAATCAATCCAATTGTCATATGGATGACAACAGAAAGAAAGGAGACTTATTGTCAAATTTGGGGGGAAATGAGGCATTGCTGGTAACCTACAAATTATGAGACAGTAGACCAGTGTTTCTCAACCTTAGCAACTTTAAGATGTGTGGACTTGAAGTCCCAGAATTCCCCAGCCATTTAGCAACTTTAAGATATGTGCTTGAAGCTTCCTGAGAATTTCTGGGAATTCTAGATGACATATCTTGAAATTGGTAACCACTGAAGTTGATTGACTTAACACAGAGCAGGCATTGTTGGGAATGAATACAGCCAAAGGAACTTTAGATCTCATCAATATAGAATAAATTGAGACATCTGTTTGTCAAAAGGAGAGAACCAGAAGACTAAACTTGAAGACTAAACTATTACCTATAGATTCAGGGAGAACTCAGATAAACCTTCCTGGAGCTATCTTTATCTGCATGTTAAAATTAATAGATTCAATTGTGAACCCATGGACTTTATTGGAAATCATGCATGGCTATTTTTGGTTATCTCAGGGGTGGGTTTCAAATTTTTTTACTACCTGCTTGTTTGGTGGGCGTGGCTTGTTAGTCATGTGGCTGGGTGGGCATAGCTGGTTGGTCATGTGATTGGATGGGCATGGTCAACTTGACGTCACCAGGAGATGTCATGGATTGGGTAAAATGTGGTGAAGCTCACTTAACAACGCTCATGCTTAGCAACCAAAATTTTGGGCTCAATTGTAGTCATAAGTTAAAGACTATCTCTGCCTTTCTCTGCATGGCAGCCTTGTCCTAGTAAACTCCTTCTCCTTTCTGGCAATTTTCCTCTCTGTTAGAGGCACCAAAATAATCCAGACAATGTAAGGTTTCCTGCTGCAGCAGAGGGTTGGACTAGATGACCTCCGAGTAGCCTTCTAGCCCTAAATTGCTGTGCTGTCTTTCTATCTATCTATCTGTCATCTGTCATCTGTCAGCTGAACAACTTCTGGGTCAGTTGTTCAGCTGACCCAGAAAGAAACTTCTGAATGTCACTTTGCAAACCTCCTTCAGAGCAGCTTTTCAATTTAAAGCAGCATTAAGACTTATGGACTTCAACTCCCAGAATTCCACAGCCAGACAAGCTCAGTTTGGAGACTCCAATTTAAAGCGACCATTTGTTTTTCTCCTTTGCTGAATCTCCCGGCTGAAAAGTGAGTTTCCTTCTAACACCTCTTCCTTCCTTCCTTCCTTCCTTCCTTCCTTCCTTCCTTCCTTCCTTCCTTCCTTCCTTCCTTCCTTCCTTCCATCCTTCCTTCCTTCCTTCCTTCCTTTCTTTTTCTTTCTTTCTTTTTCTTTCTTTCTTTTTCTTTCTCTTTCTTTCTCCCCTCCCTTCCCTTCCTCCCTTCCTCTCTCCCTCCCTCCCTCCCTCTCTCTCTTTTGCTTTTTAAAGCCTTTTCCCCCTTTTTCCATTTCCCCTGAACCGGCAGGGAAAAAAGGCTTTTAAAAAAAGCTTCTGACAATGGCGCGCCTCACAGCTGATTCCTGTGATTGTCAGAAGCTTTTTAAAAACTCTTTAAAGCCTTTTTCCCTTGCCTGTTCAGGCAAATTAGCAGGGGAAAAAGGCTTTAAAAAGCTAGGCTAGCGCAAATGCTGCTTAGGCAGGAGGAGGCAATTCTGTGGATCCACATGGCAGGGCGAGTGTGGGAGCAGGAGGGTGTGACTCTGTGTATGTGCAGAAGCAAAACCCAAGATGGCGGCGCCATAGGCGCTGCTGGGAGAACCAGTTTGGGTGTGTGGCCACGCTACCATTACTACCAGTTTGGTCCAGTACGCCAGATTTCTACCGTGTTTCCCTGAAAATATGACAGGGTCTTATTTTCTTTTTACACACAGAATATGGCTTGGGCCTTATTATGGGGGGAGGGTTTATTGTTTTGGGGTTGCCGGGCGGCTGCTCTCCTGTGAGCGGGCTCCCAAAGAGCTGGGCATAGCCTCATGGGCGAATGGCTGTGTTGCGCTGTCGCAGCAGTGCAACACAGCAACCATGAAGCGACCACACTCATGAGCAGCCACCTGACAAACCCCCTTTCCAGCCGGGCACAGCGCCATTCACTGACCTCGGGGTATCGCCAAGCCGCATGAACACCTGTTCGCTGCCGCCTGGCTCCCACGGCTTGACGCCTTCAAAATGGCAGTGAATGGCACTCTGCACAGCTGGAGAGGGGGGGTTGTGTGAGTGGTTGTTCCGCTCTTGCTCATGCTCCTCCCAGCCTGACGATGCCCTGGCCCAGCTCTCTCCGCAGAGCCAGGGCACCTCCGCTGCTGCTGCCGCCGCATGGCTTTTTCTGCAGCGGCAGCGGAGGTGCCCTGGCTCTGCAGAGAGAAAGAAATGGCATTCACTGCCATTTCGAAGACACCAAGCCGTGGGAGCCGGTCAGAAGCAAACACGCGTTCACGCGGCTTGGCAATACCTCTAGGTCAGTGAATGGCGCTAAGCCTGGCAGGAAAGGGGGTTTGTCGGGTGGCTGCTCATGAGTGTGGTCGCTTCATGGCTGCTGTGTTGTGCTGCTGCAACAGCACAACACAGCCATTCGCCCATGAGGCTGTGCCTGGCTCTTTGGGAGCCCGCTCACAAGAGAGCAGCCGCCTGTAAGCCCCCTCTTCAGTTGGGCACAGCACTGCTCACCAACCTAGCGGTATCCTGAAGGCGCAAATCACCTTTGCCTCCCCCCAGTTCCCATGGCTTGGCACCTTCGGGATACCGCTAGGTTGGTGAGCGGCACTTTGCCTGGCTGGAGGTGGGGATTGTCCAGGGGGCTTATTTGCAGGGGAGGGCTTATATTTTTGCCCACCAGAAAAACGTGGCATGGCCTTATTATCAGGACATGTCGTAATTTCGGGGAAATATGGCAGTAGCTATTCAGCCATACCGGATAGAACCAATAGGAACTCACCTCTGTGGGAGTTCCCTGAGAAACTGCTGGCATTAATGACCTAATGCCATGCAGGGTTTAAACACAACATCACTAAAGAAAAGAAAGACTTATATTCAATGTGGTTATTTTCTTGCCTTTTCTTGTGGATTTGCAGAAGCTATCACTACAGTGGTGGGTTACAACTGGTACATTCCGGTATGGTGCTCTGGAAGGCTCACCCGCCGTCCTTACCTGTATTTGAGCTCTTTGGGGCTTCTGCACACGCACACGGAGCGTACAGCGTCTGTGAGATGCTCCGCCAAACAGCTGGAGCATCACAGAGGTGTTGCGGAGCATCGCAGATGGTAAGTACGCATGTGTGTGCTGCACACTTGTACATGCACGCTGCACGCATTCATGTGGTGGACACTGGTCCCCATTGCACTGAACAATGATGAAGTTCACTGAAACATGGGAACAAACAGCATGTGATGTAGGACTTACCCCAAGAAGTTCTCTTGTATAGAAGTACTCCGGCCTCTTATCATATATTAAGTAGTAATGGCAAAAGAGGAAAACATTTAAACCCAGCCATACTAGCTGAAAGAAGAAAAACATGGCCTAAAATTATTTTCATGACTTTACTATAATTGCAAGATCTAATGATTAGAATAGGTTTCTGAAAAGTCTAGCCCAGATTTGCAGGAAAGCAGCAAAGTCAAAAGGTTATGCAGCCCAATTTGAACCAATTCTACTTTTAACAGTTACATTCAACCGTGAGTCCAAGTAGGTTCAGACAATTATATTGCATTATATTCTATGCAGGCTTGGCTTCTTTCCCCAAGTGCAAAGTGTGCACTTTTCAATACAGGTAGTCCTCAACTTACAACAGTTCATTTAATGATCATTCAAAGTTACAGCGGCACTGAAAAAAGTGGCTTATGACTGTTTTTCACATGACCGTTGCAGCACCCCATAGTCATGTGATCAAAATTCAAACGCTTTGCAAGTGATTGTGTTTATGATGGTTGCAGTGTCCTGGGGTCATGTGATCAGCTTTTGCGACCTTCTGACAAGCAAAGTCAATGTGGAGTCCAGATTCACTTAACAACCATGTTACTAACTTAACAAATAGAATCATTCATTTAACAAGTGGCAAGAAAAGTTGAAAAATGGGGTAAACTCACTTAACAAATGTTTCACTTAGCGACATAAATTTTGGGCTCAATTGTGCTCATAACTCAAGGACTATCTGTAGTATCTTAAAATTATGATGGTCTTTAGGTAAATGATGACACTTAGAACTGCATTGCTGTTTTTAAATTTAAATCACGTCCTCAACCTAACTGTGAGCAATAAAATAGCACTGGCTACTGTTAGTAGTGCTGCTGCTGTTTAACATCCTGACCCCTTCTCTGTATCACTAGCAGAGGCAAGATGGTGACTATGCCCCGATTTTCTCAAAGACTGATCACAACAATGTTAAATGCAGATGAGATTTCTCAAAATTAAGTGAAACTTCTTAAAATCTTATCCTTAGTGGTGGAGGGGGAGCGTGTTAATATTGTCAGTTTTATTAACTTTGTTTGCTTACTGATCAAGCACTTTAATTATATTTTAGTAGGCTTCAAAAGTTTCACAGAAAGATAGTCCACATTTTGGAATTTACCTGGAAATCTGAGCTTCTTTAGTTATACGTGACTATTTTAATAATTAATAAAATTCTTAGTGAAATTACTTAGTTTTCAAGGAAATATCTACAATAATATATAATTAGAAATTATATGAATTGGGTAAAAATTCAGTAAACAATAGTCTCATGATCCAGCCTAGTTTTATACTAATTCTGAAAAACTTTGTTAGTATCATACTGGTATCCAAAAAAGTATTCAAAACTAGAGAATACTTAGGGAAAAAGGCTTTAAAGAGAAAAAAAGACACAATTAAAGGCATAAATAAAGTCTACTCACATAACTCACATAACAATTTATAATAATCTATAAAATGCACCAATTTCTTTTGGAAGCCCTTAAATTGCTACCACCCTTTAACTAAACTTGTCTTTTTAAATAAATCATATTTATTTCCTATTTTTTTCCAGTAGGACAGTTCATATTTCATTGAGAATTCTCTATAAGTAATTGTTTTTAAAGCCATAACACACTTGTTGCTTAAAATATTGCATATATTAAAACTACAATGCATTCAAAACAGGAAGACATTTTTAAATTATTCCACTTCTTGAGTTGAAGATGCTTTTATAAAACTAAATGGATTTTAGTTCTGGGAAACTAAAATGCATAACAAATGTACTTACAATGACAAATATGGAGAGTCCTTCGTTCTCTACCCAGTTGCCCATGATGACAGCGAGAACTGTTGTGAATCTGAGCTGTGTTTGATTATCATATAGTATGTGCTTTTTTTCTCCTTCAGAAAAGGAAGTGCATACTAAGGCTTACAACAATCTGTTTCCTTATTTCATCTTGCATGCATTAGATAAACCTCTATGTGTTCAGAATAATGTCCACCCTTTTCTCCTTAAAAATTCATACATAAAAAGCAATCCTCAATGATTGCAGATGCTGTCTTCTGCATCTCTTTAGTGTAAAGCATGCTTGTTCTAGAAATGTTATAACACCCATTGCAGGGTTGTGATATCAGATTTACTATAGGATTGTTTTTATTTATATGTAATTGTTCAAAACAAGATATTATTCAGGACTGTGATTATTTCTGGCATTAGATAATACTTATTTCATTCACCTAGGTCTTTTAAATAATGCAATCATATTGGTGATCTGCTGTTATTGTTTGAAATCGGAGTGTTACACTAGTTCTTTTTTATCAGTTCTGGTCATTTTATTTTGTCCTTTGATTGAATGTGAATTGGCATGATTATGATCAGGAAACAGATCTCAGCATCGTAGTAAATAGCCTGATTACAGTGTCAATACAGTGAATGGTTGCTGTAAATAAAAGGCAAGTCCCATGTTTCAAATCAATGGAAAGGAAACTGAAAATTAAAATGTGAATACATTAATTCTCTTTTATAAGGCTCTGGAATAACCAGATTTAAAAGCTGTCTACGGCTCTGGTTACTGTACATCAAAATATCATAAATATTATAGAACTGGGAGGGGGGAGTATAGAAAGAAGCAGTCAAAATAAGATTTTAGTTTAGATCAATGTTTTTCAACCTTAACTACTTACAAATGTGTGGTCTTCAGTTCCCAGAATTCCCCAGCATGCTAAAGTTAATGTTGCTAAGATTGAGAAACTCTGGTTTAGAGGAAAATAAGATGAGATATGAGTAGATGAAATCATACATGGAATAAAAATGAAACAGGTTCTATTCATTAGATTCATTGAGTAAAAATAATCTTTACATAGATTTTTTTTCTTGTATTTAGTAATGTCCGATTCTTGGAGACTGCCTGTATAAGTCTTTGCAGTTTGCTTGGCAGTGTTTTGCAGCAGTATTTTGTATTACCTACTTCCTAGGAGTGAGAGAAAGTAATTAGCCCAAAGTCACCCAGTTCAGTTGGCTTTGTGCCTAAGGCAGAAACTAGAAACTCAGTCTCCCATTTTCCAGCCTGATGCTTTAATTATTACTCCTAACTGGCTCTCTACATAGGGTATTACCGTAGTATTTATTAAATCTCATTGAGTTATTTTGACTTCTCGTGTTTGTGCAGGTGGCTGGAATCAATATGAGTTTAGTGGTATATTCTGCAAAAAGAGAGATTTTCTTCCAATGTCTTAACATGTTAAGCTGAACAGTGTGCAGCTGAAACACCCTATTGTTCTCAAGTTGATTTGCATATCCCCAAGGGGAACAGATGCAAGCATTAGAGAATTTGGAAATGAAACCCAAGCAACAAAAAAAGGCCTTCTAAACATATATGTTAAACTAATCAGATCCCATATACCAGTGGTGGGCAACCTTTTCCAGAGTGAGTGCCTAAAGCGTACAAGTGCACGCGCGAATGCATGTGTGTGTACCCAAACCCCCAAAATGCAATGCGTGCACACATCGCTGCATGCACCCGTTGCCTGCGCATGAACACTCCCCCCATGCCCGCGCCCCCATACATGCACACATACCTCCCGCACATGTCCCACCCCATGCATGTGTGCACAATCCCCACACACGCACTCCAGCATGCGTCCCTGCACATGCCCTGCCCCCGCACATGTGCAGCAGAGAACCAACAACCAGCAGGCCAGCAGGAGGCACGCATTCATGTGCGGTGGAACTGAACTAGGGCGACGGCTCGCCTGCCCACAGAGAGGGTGCTACATGCCACCTGTGGCACATGTGCCATAGGTTTGCCATCATGACCATATACTATTATATTGATTATAATTATTATTTGTTTTTATTAAACCATAAAACTTTGGTAGACCAAAATAGAAGTATCATATCCCCTACCAAAATCAGTAGTAATCGGTATTTCTATTGTTTCCAACTTGTTAAACTAAAGAGAGATCGTAAATGTTATCAAAATAGAAATCTACTACTTTACATTGGAAAAGTGGTGTTAGAAAGATCTCTACTTAAAGACTTGTATGCTACAACTCCAAGTTTAATTCCCATTAAAACAGTGTCCCTTTTCAAGAATTGTGCTCAATCTGACAGGGAAAACACAGGTTACCTCCCAAAGAAAGCACAAGGCATTTTTTTTCTTATTTTATATTCATTTGACCTGATATACTCCAGCATCACCATGACATGTCTGATCATTATATGGTATGCCCTCATGATCAATCAATTTCATTTTCTCCATCTATTTGAACAAATTTATTGGAATCCCATTTTCAGGTTTTGTTTTGAATGTCAATATGTTAAAAGTGTTGTACAGTTAAGGAAAAAGATACAGGTAATCTTCAACTTACGACCACAATTGCGCTCAAAATTTCTGTTGCTAAGTGAGACAGTTGTTAAATGAGTTTTGCCACAGTTAAGTGAATCATTGGAGTTATTAAGTGAATCTGGCCCCCACTGACTGCTTATCAGAAGGTCATAAAAGGTGATCACAGGAGCCTGCAACCGTCAAAGTCAGTTGCGGGGCATCTGAATGGGTCCATGAGGATGCCGGTCATAAGTGTGAAAAATGCTCATAAGTCACTTTTTTCAGTGCTGTTATAATTTTGAATGGTTGTAATTTTGAATGGTTATAATAATGAACTGTTGTAAAATGAGGACTATCAGTATTTACTTTTTAAAATTAAATTAAATTAAATTTTATTATTTTATTGGCCACCCATCTCATAATGAAAGAACTCTGGGCAGTTTTCATTCAAAAGCTGAACATAATTAATGCTTTCAATGAAACCAAAAGCTTATTCAAAAATCTTCTCAGTGCTAGATTCAAAGTTTAGAATATTTCCAAACAAATTATTTATATGGTTTCAAAGCACTATGAAACCTGTATAGAGAAATAGCTCTCAGTTAGGTACTTTTGAAATATTGATGAAATTTTGTTTTTAATAGGTGGAATTTTCAGTTTGACTCAGCCAGTTGTGGAGCAGAATCTAGAAGGTACGGTTGTTAGTTCTGTTTGAGCATAGCTTTAAGCATACTTGATTGTTCATTTCTTACATTCATGTTCCTTTTATTAAAGCATCAAGATTGCCTGCTTCTCAGTTATAACAAACATTCCAATTTACTGTATTTCATTAAAATTTATTGGTATCAACTCTCCATGAAAGCCTCATATCCCCATATTTCTGATTAGGAATCTGCCCATCTCCTGAAAATCCACCATCTCTGCAGTAAATGTAATATAAATATACTCAGCTGCAATTTGTACAACCTGGAAAACATTCTTCCTGATTTTCTGCAAGATATACATGATAGATAGGAGGCTGGAGTCCTAATGACTCCATTAGAAAACTGACAAAAGGATGTTTACTTTCAATTCTTTTTCCTCACACAGCTGCTAGGATTTTTTCCCCCTCCTCCAGTATCTTCCATGTCTTTCTCTGATTTTCTTTAGCAAGGTGTTGGGAGATGCACAATGCTTCACTGTTTATTAATTACCATAAAGTAGCAAACATTTCATAAAACTGTTATCTGGAGATAATAATACATTTTATATTAGTTTGAAGTAGATATGGGCTGCAATACTTCAGATGATTACTAAATAATAGCAAAGAATTAGAACAATGTTTCTCAAACTTGGCAACTTTAACTTTATGAGCTTCAAGTCCCAGAATTCCCCAGCTGTCCACACCTCTTAAAATTACCAAATTTATGAAATAGACTCTTTGCTTCCCACTAGTCAGAAAGTCAGTTATTTTGCAACCTTCTGGTCACAGGAAAAAGCTGGAAATAGATATTACCAAGTTCTTGTTTGTTCAAAATTCTCCTTCCGTTTTTCTGTACTTATCTATACCACAACTTTCCTACACTGAAGCTGGAGGTTTCAGACTTAATTCTTTACTCTCTCCTATATTTATATTTAGTTACTATGAACATCCTTGTGCTCAACTTAGCAAAATGTATTTCAAAAGTGAAATGAATGTTAAATGTTTGCTGTTACTGAAAGAAACATGGAAAGCCAATCCAATCAAATTATATGATGGAGAGAAAATGTGAAAACAATAAAACAAATTAAATGTATTATGAGAAAGATAAATACATTTAATATCCAAGGTAGTTTTGCCAAAAGGGTGGTAGATTTAATTTTCTGAATTGGATCTTACTGGATGGCTTTAAGGAAATCCACTACTTCTTCTTTCAGTTGTGAAAGTAACAACAGATAATGTGCTGTGTATGTTTTGTTGCAAATATAAACAAGATATTTAAAGATATACAGTATCCATAATGACAAGTTATGGTAAAACCGTGAATATCAGAAGCATATAATTTGATGCCTTACCAGTTACTTTCCTCCTATCATTTAAGCATATTACCCATTCATTGTACTATTGATTCATTCTCTTTCCATTTGCTTTTAGAACATCAAGTATATCATGCCAACTTGGCACATATCAAATCCCAGGTGGAGTCTCAGTTCTAACAGATTAACAGAGTTGGAAGGGGCCTTGTAGGTCATCTAGTCCAACATCCCGCCCCCCCTGCCCCGCTCAAGCAGGAGACCCTACACCATTTCTGACAAATGGCAGTCCAATCTCTTCTTGAAAGTTTCCAGTGATGAAGTTCCCACAATTTCTGAAAACAAGCTGTTCCATTGGTTGATTGTTCTCACAGTCAGAAATTTTTTCTTTACTTTTAGGTTGAATCTCTCCTTGATCAGTTTCCATCAATTATTCCTTGTCTGGCCTTCAGGTGCCTTGGAAAATAGCTTGACCTCTTCCTCTCTATGGCAGCCCCTCAAATATTGGAACACTGCTATCATGTCTCCCCTGGTCCTTCTCTTCACTAGACTAGCCATGCCCAGTTCCTGTGACCGTTCTTCATGAGTTTTAGTCTCTATCCCCTAATCATCCTGGTTGCTCTTCTCTGCACTTTTTTTTAGCGTCTCAACATCTTTTTTTAATAGTGTGGTGACCAAAACTGGATGCAGAATTCTAGGTGTGGTCTTACTAAGGCTTTATAGAGTGGTATTAGTACATCACTTGATCTTGATTGTATCCCTCTGTTAATCCAATTTAGAATTGCATTGGCTTTTTTTGGTTGCCACATACACTGCTGGCTCATGTTTAACCGGATGTCTACTAAGATTCCAATTTCCCTCTCAAAGTTACTGCTATTAAGTCTGGCTTCACCCAGTCTATTTATGTACTTTTTGTTTTTCTTGCCTAAGTATAAGACTTTACTTGAATTTCATTTTATTAGATAGGGCCCAGTGTTCAAGTATGTCACGATCCATCTCGATCTTGAGCCTATCATCTAGGGCAGTGATGGTGAAACTTTTAGAGACTTGAGTGCCCAAACTGCAACCCAAAACCCACTTATTTATCACAAAGTGCCAACACGGCAATTCAACCTGAATACTGAGGTTTTAGTTTAGAAAAAACAACTCTTATATTAACATCTTTTGTCTTAAAAGAAAAACATAATAACAGAGCTTTCAATGATACAAACACCTTTTTATTGAAAGGTAAAAGTTTTCATTTGGTATGCTTTTGAACAATTAATGTGATTTTTGCTGTTGTATGCATGCTGATAATTGGTCTAACCTTAGCTCATACTTCGTAAGTTTGCAGGACTCAGGTCATCTGTTAGTCTGTTTCTGGTATCAGATTTGATATAATTCAAAGCTGAAAACAGCTGCTCACAAGCATAAGATGATCCAAACAAAGTAAGGAAGGCAATCCCAAGTGCTTTCATTGATTTAAAATTATTTGGCAGAGAATTCCACATTTTAAGGATTTCATTTTCAGAACTAACTGTGCTGTCCTTTGTCATCCCTTCTATCTTCTCAGGTATTTCATGAAGGTCATAGAATTTATTTTTCCAGATTGAGCTTTCTTAAAATTCCAATAGCTTCATTTCCATATTTCCTAAATCTAAACAGGGTAAGCAGGAAAGATCAGCAGGAAAGACCAATTTCTTCAAATTTGGCTTTATCTGGAGAAGTAAGAAAACACAGGTTTGTCTCTGTTAGGGTGTGAATTCCGCCCTGAATTAAGGAGGTGTGAATCTTGGCATCCCTTGTAGCATACTTTTGAAATAAGCGAAAATAAACCCAAAGCAAGATCTAATAAAAACATTTTAATATAAAAGAAAACAAAAATACAAAACTTGCTAACTGAATTAATTACATCTTGGCAAAACTATGTGCCTGTCTCCTTCGGCAGGCGAACAAAAAGATCAGAAGAGAAAGTTAAGGAAGGAATGTGAAGGAGCAGGCGCACTAAATCACTTGCAGATATGAACTGTGACCTGCGCAGTAAATCTCAGCACAGCTAGCAAACCAATTAACGCAGTGACAGTCTCCACTGTTAAATGGAAAGAAAGTTTCCTCCATGGGTACGATCTTCCCGGCTGGGAGAGCATCACCAGCATGGTGAAAGAATTTAAGATCAAAACAAGCTGTGTTGAAAGCAAGGTTTCTTTATTTTCTTTCAGGAAGGCAAGAACAACAGTGACGTGGACCAGCGTTCCTGAGTGAGCTGATCCTGATATGCAGTAAGTGTACATTTTTATACCATTTTCTTTTTTGAAGTCCTTTTGTTTTCTTTGTACTATTGTGTGATTGCTTTTTGTGTGTGCCCTTGCTAATGGTTCTAATCCTGTCTTGCGTTTGTTATTCCTCTGCCCTAAAGTAATCTCCATGGAGCATGGATGAGCCCTAGTGTCTTCTGGTATGTTAATCCTATGTCTAGTGTATTTTCCCTCTTAACTGTTTTATGATTAAATCTTTGCCCTGAGCTAATCAATCTTTGTCATCACTCTGACCTTTTGTTATTTCAAAGGTAACTTCTTCCCGAACATCCCGGGTCTTTTATTTTTTGTATTATTTTGTACTCTGCAGCTGTTTCTAATTGTCCTGATACCCTTGTAATTATTCTCAGGAAGTTCTTTTAAAATGCATCCAGTATTTCTATTTCTCTGGCTCGGATATTGGTGAGTCAATGCTTGCATTGTTCTAGTGATTTCTAGTCTGGTTCTTATAACAATACTGTTTCTTAAGGTTTCTGGCCTGGTCTTCCTAGTACAACACTGTCTCTGTAAAGTTCCCTTCCTACACCATCATATGGAACTGTACAAATTTGTTACTAAAATTCACCTTTGCAGTTGCTACAATGCTAGAAAATTCCTTGTAGATTTCCTGGTGGCTTGTAGGATTGTCTGCAAATGTTGTAGAATTTTCTAAATGCATTTTTAGATTTGGAAAATATTTCAGCTGCCCACCTTCAATGTCTCTTTCAAAAACCTGCAGTTTTCTCTCAAATGTTTTGATATCACAAAACATCCTTTCTGCTGTTTTCCCTACACCTTGTAGTTGTTTGTTCAGTATATTGAAGTGTAGTGTAAAATTTGTAAAACAAAAATATGAGGTTGGTAAGCTAGGCCATATCAGTAAGCTGTGGATATTCCTGCCCTTTTTCATTCATAAACAGTCTAATTTCATCCAAGCAGGCTACAAATCTTTCCAGTACTCGTTCTTTGCTCAGCCACTGGACATTATTGTACATAAATAAACAATTATACTATGCCTGAACCTCCTCAAGAAGTGCTTGAAACTGTTGAACACAAGTCATGGTGTAATTCACGATTTTTGTGACATCTTTAAGGACATTGTCAAATTTTTTGCTGCTTTCCCTGGCACAAAGACCTTCTTGATACAATGGAACTGAATGACTTGATGTTTTGTTTCTTTAACAAAGAACTGTATGAAACAAGTTGTTGACCCCACCATAGAAGGTGCCCCATCACTGGTAATTGAAATCATTTTTTCTGGTTTTATGTCTTGTGACAAAAAAGCCTCCATCACAGCATTATAGATATATATCCCTTGTGTTCTTTCAGACAAAGACATCAGTTTCACTAGCTCTTCTCTCATGATGTCACCAACAACAGAATACAAAATTACTGCTAGCCTTACATGATTATTTATATCTGTGCTTTCATCCAGGCACATGGAGTAATAGGCTGCCTTTTGTAAATCAGTGGGTTAGGGTTAAGATCACATGGTTCTTAAGACTGGGAAGCCTCCCTCCACCTCCTTTGTGCTGCTGTTGTGGCTTAGATGTGTCCAAGTGGTAGAATGTCACTCCTTGGGAGCACACACCCCCTTCCAGCCTGGAATAACTCACCAAGGAGGTTTTGGGCAGTGGCCTCATCTCCCTGACTTAGCAAAATACAAATTTGTTATAAAACAGGGCATACATACTAAGAATTGATTGATCTGGCACAGGACCTAGTTATCTGCGGGATCATATCCTGCCCCATACATCCCTTCGGCCAATTCGCTCTCACAGAGAGGGACTCCTCCGGGTGCCATCCACTAGGCAATGCCAGCGGGCGACGCCCAGGAGTAGGGCCTTCTCTGTGATGGGCCCGACCCTCTGGAATGACCTCCCCCCGGATATCAGGACTATCACCGACCTCCGCTCCTTCCGTAAGAAGCTAAAAACCCACCTATTCAATTTAGCCGGCCTGGCCTAATTCCCAATTTTAGTCCCTCAAGCCTGCATTTTTAAGTTTTTTAGGGGTATGCTTTTTAGTTGTTTTTAATTTCTACTTTTTTGTACAGCTGTATTAGGTTTAATTCGTTTTTAAGGATATAGGATATTTATCTTTTGTATTTGTTTTAATGAGACGCCTGTACACCGCCCCGAGTCCCTTCGGGGAGAGGGGGCGGTCTATAAATCCTGAAAAATAAATAAAATAAATAAATAAGATCTCACCCCTGGTGCTCTGCTGAGATTTCCTCCATATATGGCTCCTGTGACTGAAAGAATAGGCTGTTTTATGGTCCACTTTCAAAAGTCTGTAACCATGTTAGTTCACTTGCATTACTTTTTCCCTCTCCAATTGTATTTTTGCAACCCAAGTCAAAATGGGAAAACTTGAGAACTCCTGCTTTGTGGGTTGATGTTATTTCTGGATAAATGCCTGACATTTTTGTGAAATATTTCATTGCTTATTTTTTATTTCCTATTTTCCTTCAAGGTAGTCCAGACAATAACCATGACAATGAAGATTAGCAATATCTATATTGTAAAGTCACATTAACAGACTATTGCAATTCTCAAATAATTATTCCCATCCTCTCCTTTTTACTTGCTGCAAAAGTAGGAGGGTTTTTTATAATTTTCAAGCCTCCCTCCGAGGCTGCTTTCAGTCATGGTGGACCCTACCACTCCCACTCCCCATGCCAAGGCGGGGATCCGCTCTCTCACGGCTTCTGAGGCAGAGAAGAATGACTGCAAATTGGTCCCGCTAAAATTTCCCGCACCCTGCTGGCCTCCCAGATGCTCAGCAAGAGAGTCCTGCTTCCTAGAGAGGAAAAATCCTATAAGCCCCTTATTTATTGATTTTGGGCTGATGGCACACATGTCCAGAGAGGGCTCTACATGCCACCTCTGGCACACATGCCATATGTTCGTCACCAAGGATCTAGCTATTCCTGCCAGCCAGTGACGTGCGGTGAGGTTTATGACTGGTGAGGCACTGACACAGTGCTGGGTTTCAAATATTTTTAGACTTGTGGACTTCAACTACCAGAATTCCACAGCCAGGCATGCTCAGTTCCAATTTAAAGCGACAGCATTTGTTTTTCTCCTTTGCTCCTTCTTTCTTTTTCTTTTTCTTCTCCTTCCCCTCCTTCCTCCCTCTCTCCCTTCCTCCCCCTCTCTCAAACACACACACACACACACACACACACACACACACACAGAAGTTGGATTGGACTATCTCTCCTACCCCTTCCCTCTCTCACTCACTCTCAAACAAACCCCCACACACACAAAAGTTGGATTGGATATCTTTTCCAGTGGCTTGAAAGCAGCTCCTCTGCCATCCCCCCCATTTCCCTACTGCCTTTCCCAAATACCACCACCATTGCAAATGCAGCCTGCTGTCTGCGTGGGAAATGCCTGGAACACAATAAAGCCCACCCACCACCTCCTGCTGGCAGGCTGGGGTGAGAGGAGAGGCAGAGAAGCCGGAGGGGAGCCGATCTGAGCCTTCCAAAAGAAAGAGGCTGGGGGGAAGTGTGTGTACTACAGCATGGCTCTTTGCCTGGCTTCCTGCCTCCTCCTGTGGTCTCCTCAGTGCTCGCTTGTGCTCTCCCTCCCCAAGTGTAGTTTGATTGCAGGCGGAGCCACGTTGCCTTTACAAACTTGTAATCAGTGAAGCTGGGCTAGAGTTTTATATAGTTTTATCCAGCTGTGTGTGTGAGAGAGAGAAATGAATGGGGGCCTGGGGAGGAAGTCACTACACTTGGGGAGGGAGAGCACCAGTGAGGAGACCACAGGAGGAGGCAGGAAGCCAGGCAAAGAGCCATGCTGTAGCACACACACTGGCCCCACAACGTGGCTCTGCCTGCAATCAAACTACTCTTGGGGAGGGAGAGCACAAGCGAGCCAGGGTCCTTCCCTCCAGCCTTTGCCCAAAGCCCTGCAACAGCACCAGGAGGATGAAGTTTGAATTCCTCCCCCTCCCTCCAATCCACACGTACCTTTTCCAGCTTTTTTAAACAGTTAAGCAGAGTCATCCACGGTGAGGCAGTAACTAGCTCAGCTTTTTCCTTTTACTTTTTTTTTTCATGATGAGAGTGGTGAGGCTGTGCCTTACTTGCCTCACCTGACTGCACGTCACTGCTGCCAGCTTAGTATCATCCACAAATTTGGTAAGTTCCCCTTCTATTCCTTCATTTAAGTCATTTATGAAGATATTGAAGAGTACTGGGCCTAAGACGGAATTTTGTGGTACCCCACTGCTTGCTTCCCTCCATGTAGACCTAGGTCCATTAAGGACTACTTGTTGAGTATGATTTGTCAGCCAGTTATGAATCCATCTAGTGGTGATGCTATCTATCACACTTTTTTCTATCTTACCAGTGGTGTACTTTGTTGAATGCCTTACTGAAGTCTAAGTAATGTCAACTCTCAGTGTTGTCATGAGGACAGAATAAGGGGGAGTGCATTCCACGGATACTGTCAGCTGAAGTCAGATCTCAGATTATTGCAACTGATTTGGGAGAGGTGCATCTTATAGGGTAATGAGATTTATGACACAGACTGAGTGGAGGGAAGGAACAGGGGTAAAGTTCAGAGATAAATCAAACAAAGCATAGGCTTGATTATGAACAGATCTTGCCTAATGGTGCTAGTAATAAATGTCTGGTTTTGTATTGAAAACTTGATTCATTATTTATGAATCAATTAGGGCATTTTTAGGAAATCTGGCAAGTATATTATATCCACAGTATTTCATTGGTCTACTAATTTAGTCACTATGTTGAAGAATGAAATAAGATTTGTTTGGCATGATCTGTTTTTAACAAAGACATGCTGACTGCTAATTATTACTTTACTTGGGTCTAGATGTTGATAGATCTGTTTTTTAATTATCTTTTCTAGTATCTTCTTGGGTATTGATGTTAGGCTGATTGGTCTATAGTTTCCTGAGTCTGTTTTTTTTCTTTTTTTCCTTTTTGAAGGTGAGAAACAAATCAGCTTTTTTCCAGTCCTGTGGTAGTTCCCTGGTGCTCCAGGATTTTTGAAAGATGTGGTACAGTAGTTCTAAGATGACATCTGCCAGCTCCTGGAATGCAATATGTCAGGTCCCCTTAATTTGTATTCATCAAAATCAGACAGGTATTCTCTTACTTTTTTTCTTATTTTAATTTTTATTTCTAGTTTGTCTTTTACAGTTATGTTTTTGGCAAGTTGGGCTATAGTTTTTTTTTTGCGTGAAGACTGAGGCACAGAATCAGTTAAGCAGTTCTGATTTCTCTCTGCTGCTTGTTACCATATTTATGGAGTATAAGCCGTACCTTTCCCCCCCCCCAAAAGAGGGTGAAAATCTGGGTGCATCATATTCTGAATCTAGCTCCACCCACCCGCTCCATGCATCATATTTTCAGGTGGTTCCAGGCAGGGGGGATCCTCACTTCCACATGGAGCCTGATTCCCGAAGAATTCCCGGGAAATTGCATTCAAAGCCTTTTCAACGAAAGCATCTTTGGGTGGCAGCACCACAATCCCCTACCCAATTCCAAAAAGGGTGCATGCAGAGGCCAAAAAAGTGCATTGCGTTTCAGGTGGCAGGTGGTTTTAGCACGCACTGCCACCTCAAAATACTTTCCTTCCCAGTTCCCCAGTGCACACTGCAGAGACACGCACCCTCCTTCTCTGCAGATTCGCCTTCTCTTTTCTCCTGTCAGCCGGGTGAGGCAGGGAGAAAAGAGAGAGGGCAGCAGGGTCAGGTGAGGGCGCAGGAGCCAGGCGTGGACACAGGGCAGGCAGATCAGAGGCAGCTGGCCGACTGCTGGCTTGCTGGTTCGGCTCCTGGCCCAGGGGGACGCATCTAGTCAGGAGGAATGCACACCCTGTTTTTGCAATCAGGGAGGAAAAAAAAGTGTTTCAGGTAGCGGGCAGTTCCAGGCTGTTCCGCGATTCCTGCAGCTTGGAACTGCCTGTCACCTGAAATGCTCTTTTTCCTCCCTGATTGCAAAAATGGCTTTTCTCAGGACGCTAGATTGGGAAGTTAAAAACCTGGAATGGGATACAATCAAGCTCCTGAGATTGCTCCACTGCCACCCAAAAACTCTGTTATCGCAATCTCTGCCACCTGGAACTGCCCAAGAAGGGGCAGTTGAAGTGGGCTTTGCAGAGATCACTGTAACAGTATTTTTGGGTGGCAGCACAGCAATCCAAAGCCAAAGCCTTTGAATCAAGCTTGATTGTATCCCATTCCAGGTTTTTAACTTCCCAATCTAGCGTCCTGAGAAATCTGAGGCACCTCTCATTTGCAGGAGGAGGAGCAGGGTGGCATCATAAAAGCCTCTGAATAACTGGGAAAGAAAGCCGCACTTGGAACTTGCCGAAAACCACTGCCCAAAAAGCCCTTTTTCTCCCTCCTCCTCTCCTAAGGTTATCAAAGCATGATCAACTTCCCAAGAGCACCACAATCCTCATGAAAGTGGAGGGAGAAACAAAGGGGGCAAGAGAGGTTGCAGAGATGAGAGATTCCCTATGAACCCAGGGAAAGGGGTGGGAAAAAGAAGCCCCTTCAGGAGGAAAACAGCCGCCTTCTTCCCCTCGGATTTGCACCCTCTTGTTCCTCAGCAGCCCCGCTGCCAAGCCTTTACTGGCTAAAACGTCACATTTGTTTTGTTTTTTTACTTCTCGCTTACATGTGTTTCTGCCGTACCTCCTCAGTGCTCCAGCTCATGGAATGAGGCGGGCGGAAGAAAAGCAAAGATAAGCCAAGGAGCCACGAGCTAAGATCTCAGGCAGGTCGGGGAAAGTGGGGGTAAAGAGGAAGGGGGTTGGGAGAGAGAAAACACCAAGCTTGTACTCGCCTCTCCCAAGAAACTCCCGCGCCACTTCACAAGAGCACCTGGTTTCAGTTTTATGCCACAAAAGTTTGGCTCACACAGAGGAGAGAGGATTTAAGGGGAGGAGGAAATGGCTGTGGGAGGCAATGTTAACCAACACATTGTTACTGTAAATGCCCTTGTACGGGGAAGGTCTGGGCCCCCGCAGCAGGTGTCCCTCCAAGAGGGCTTCAGCAATCCTGAACGGCACCAGCACTGGGCCAGCTTCTTCGAGCAGCCAAGTCCCTCTTCTGGACCTATAAAAATCATCTTCCACCCCATCCCATCCTATGCACTCCAGTTAAATCTGCGTAGGGTGATAGGGTTTGTTTTAAATGGATAAAAAAACCTGTGCTGCTCATTATCAAAATCCGAGTGAAAGTGAGGATCCCCACCACTTGAAACCACCAGAAAATGCGAGGCACACAGGTGGCAATGGTCTGTGGCAATCCCTGGCCCCGGAACAGCTGGTTGGGGGATATTCTACCCTTCAATCAGCTGCTCCTCCTGAATCAGGCTGCTGAACCTGGCCACGCCATTTGCTGTTTGCTGCAAGGATGCTAGCCAGATTACTACCAATGGATGCTGGTAGGCAGAGGCAGAAACTTTTTTTCCTGTTTTCCTCCCCAAAAATTAGGGTGTGCCTTATGCTCCAAAAAATACGATACTTCCTTGTCGTCTTCTCTCTTTAGTGGACCGACTGTTTCCTTGATTTTTTTTTCTTGTTATTTTTATGTTTGAAGAAACTTTTTAAAAATTATCTTTGACTTTTGTTGCAAGCCTTTGTAAATTCTGAGCCTTTGCTTTCCTGACTTTGTCTTTGCAGATTCTGGCTATCTGCTGATATTCTGCCTTAGTTGTGTGCCCCCCTTTCCATTTTTTATTTGTTCTTTTTGTCTTTCAATTTATCTAAGAGATCTTTGTGTAGCCATGCTGGTTTCTTCTTGAATTTGTTGTTTTTCTTTTTCAGTGGCATTGTGCTGGTTTGGGCTTTTATGATCATATTTTTCAGAGTTTCCCAAGCTTTTTGAGTTGTTTTCCCCTTTAGGATTTTCATCCAAGGAATCTTTCCCAAATTCTCATTGAGTTTGTTAAAATCAGCTCTTTCAAAATCTAAGAATCTGGTATCATTATGTTCTATTGCTTGTGGTTGCATTATGTTGAATTGTAGTACGACACTGTCACTTTTGTTGGCAGTACAGATGAAGAAACTCAATATTGTTTTCAAGCCCTTTTTGTGTCATTTGTTCCTACAAGTAGTAGTAGAAAAGGGTAGTAATCAGTGGGTTTTATTATTTTGGTTAGGTTCTCAGCCACATCTTTGATTTTTGCTCCAGAGACACAACATGCCTCTCTGGATTGACTGTCTGGTCTACAGATGGCTGGTTCTGTTCTCCTGAGAACTGAATCTGCTATCACCAACACTTGCCTTTTTTTTTTCCTAGGAAGGTTTTGGGTATTTATCTATCACAGAAGCATTTGATGGTGCTACTTTTTAAGGGACATTTAATGATGCTTCTTTTCTATGTGTCTGCATGTTTTCTTCCAGGGAGAAATTGATTGCTTAGCTCCAGTGCGGCTACATCAAAGTGGGTTAGTTTGGACAGGGGTTTTGTACTAGGTTTGTGGTTTTTTTCTATGAGTGACATGTTTCCATCTATCTTCTTCCTCTAAGACAGGGGTGTCAAGCTCAACGCCCATGGGCCGGATGTGTCAGGTGCTGGCCATGCCCACCCTCGGTTTAGCAAAGGAGGAAAAAGTCCCAATACCTTATATGATGATGATGTGCTGACTTCACTTTGACATCCCTACTCTAAGGGGTCAATTCTTTTAGAAGTTGTTCTACTACTCATGATCTGCACCTGCCTAGGAAGAACCAGAAGTTGAGTAAGGAAACTTGAGAAAAAAGGAACAGCACCATTACATTGTGACAAGTTTTAGTTAAACCCAATATTTGAAACAAGAATGCCCCCTTATGGACATTCTATTATTATTAAAGACACCAAAATAAAGTAGGCGGAGGAAGCTTTAAAATGCATCAAAATTTGGTAAAGATGGAACAAGCTTAGCAATCAGCCTTTATAGATTTTACACATCATATTGTTATTCAGATCATTATTTCTGAATCACTGGATATATGGAGACAATTGTATCTGTCATCATAAAATATGCTAAAAAAAAAAAGATTGTCAGATCCCTAAAAGTGATACTGCCATTAAACTGGGAGGAGGGGGGCATTGGAGTCAACTTATTAGCAATGCCTGTGACAACTGATAATTTACAACTGATTTCCTGGCGCCTGAGATCCCATCACCTTCTGGGGGAATGTTTATGATGGCCATCTGGGACATTTCACTTTAGTGTCTAACAGAATATAGCCATGGAAATGTATGTTTATTTGGCTCTCAGGGCATTTGATAAAGGAAACATCTTCACACTTGTGTATTGGCTAGAATCTGCATTCTAACAAATGGGAGGTGTCTCTACTGCTTTAATTCTACTTGCATTGCCTAAGGGGATTCAGATGTTGCTTTGACTTTAATGGCTTCCATTCTTCTTAATAAAAGGTTCCTTTTGAAATACTCAGTTTCAAGAGTCTTCACTTTCTTAAGTTAGGAGAGGAGCCCTTACATAAAGCAACATCTCTGCAAAACGGTGAATCCAGAGAAGCAATATTTGCTCTACCAAGGGGACTTTAGAAACCATGTCCAAGCACAACAGCAAACAAGGGGAAGCTGAATGCTGGAGGGAGATGTCAACCCTCCCCAACTGGAGACCTGCTCCATGTACCCTGTTGGAGAGGATGAGGTGAACCTGGAGGACCCCAAAAAGTCCCGCGAGTCAATCGGCATTGTGACAAAAGACGGTTGGGATGGAAGGACCAGGGGAGTCACTCTCACCCGGGGTAACCAAAAACCAGGGTGGAAATTGGAGCTAGAAGCCCCCTATGACCAGGAGGAGCTAAATAAAGCCTCGCTGAGAGAGGATCATCTGAAGAGACATGTAACCCAGTTGGAGATGGAGATTTTGGAAAATCTCAACATCCGGGGGGAGCCAGAATGGCAATCAAGAGGCGTTGGAAGGGCAGCAGCTGCGGATGATGCCAGGGGGACTCCCCCTCTGGGCCCTGCTGATCAAGCAAAGGGCACAACAACAACAGCAGGGAACCCAACAAACCCTCCCCCCAGTTGGCGCATGGATTGGGGGCCACTCCCAACCAACCCCAAAACCTGCAATTAGAAAGAAAAACTCCATCCCTTGGGGTGAAGTTTGATGGGAACCCCCCAAAAATGGGATTCTTTGTGGCACATGTGCTCACTACATGCAAGAATCCGGGCATGATTTTCAAACTCAAGGATCCCGAGTGCAAGTGGTTACCCTAGCCGTGGAAGGAGCCACTGCCAAATGATGGTGATCCTACATAATGCCGATGCACCAGAACTGTGGGACTTCGACCATTTCATGATGGCCCTGTGACGGCGTTTTGAGGACCCCCTCGCAAACTGCAAAGCACGTGACTGCATTAAAGTTGTGAAGCAGGGATGCCGGCCAGTGGCAGAGTACACTGAAGAATTCTGAGACTTGGCATGTCATGTGAACTGGCCAGTGATATCCTGGTAAGCTGGTTCAAGGATGGGCTTAGTGATGACCTCTACAATGCCCATGTTGCCCAAGGTGCACTGAACAACCTACATGAGTGGTATCTCATGGCTGAAGAGGCAGAGATCGACATAGCCAGGAACCAGGGGTGAGTGTGGAAGAACTCCCCATCCCAATGGAAGCAAGAGCCTTTCAATCTGTGAACGTCATCTTCTCTGAAACCCTCAGCCTGTTTCAAGTGTGGAAAGGAGGGGCGTCGAGCTGCAGAATGCCATTCTCAAGCACCGGTTACGAAACCAGAGTGCCCACTGGGAGGAAACCCTACGAAACTTGGCCTGTGCAGAAAGGAGACAGCCCTGAGGAGCAGGGAGATGGTAGAAACTCCACCCCCACTCCTCTTTGAGGAGGAAACCCTGACTTCTCAGCAGGAGGAACCCTTCGGGGAGAGGGGGCGGTTTATAAATTCAATAAAATTCAAATTCAAATTCAAATACTCATCCGGAAGCAATCCAGAGGATGAACCACTGGTAAGCAAATCAATTAAACCGCTTACCCTCCCCCTAAGACCATTTATCCCCAAGTGGGAGAGGGGGATAAAA
Source organism: Natrix helvetica (assembly GCF_964273705.1). Lineage (NCBI taxonomy): Eukaryota > Metazoa > Chordata > Lepidosauria > Squamata > Natricidae > Natrix > Natrix helvetica. The sequence continues at coordinate 63,119,790 of NC_138550.1, forward strand.
ATCTCTGCTTTAGTGACTCAGGGTGCACCCGCTGTTTTTTTAATAAGAATTTTATTAGTTTTTTTACAAACATTTATAGGAAAGGGTAAGTAGATATACAAAAATTTTTGACAGCTACATCGTGCGGAAGGTAGAAATCTCCCTAAATGTCACAACTTTTACAAAAGAAAAAACCAAAAAGTAAAAGATAAACATTAACAGCTTTTTGTTTTACATTGTAACAAACAGGGTGCATCCGCTGTTTGATCAGCCCAACCCTGGTAAGAAAGTTGAGGATTAATGTAAGGAAGCTGCACCCCTTCCTGGATCGGGATGCTCTGTGCACAGTCACTCATCCTTTCTCGCCTGGACTACTGCAATGTTCTCTACATGGAGCTGCCCTTGAAGAGCACCCGGATGCTTCAGCTTGTCCAGAATGCGGCCGCGCGGGTTGTCATGGGGGTACCTAGGTGCTCCCATGTTACACCCCTTTTAGGCGGCCTGCACTGATTGCCGGTTATTTTCTGGGTGCGATTCAAGGTATTAATTATGACCTTTAAAGCGCTCCATGGCTTAGGCCCAGGGTACCTGCGAGACCACCTACTGCCACCAGTAGCCTCCCACCGTCCAGTACGATCCCGCAGAGTTGGCCTTCTCAGGGTGCCGTCGGCCAGACAGTGTCGGCTGGTGACCCCCAGGGGGAGAGCCTTCTCTGTGGGAGCGCCTTCCCTCTGGAATGAGCTGCCCCCAGAGCTTCACATAATCCCTGACCTCCGGTCCTTCCAACGTGCCTTAAAAAGTTGGCTTTTCCAGCAAGCTGGCCTGGCCTGTTAATTTTAACTCATTTTTAAATGTATTGTCCTATAAATTCAGTTTGGTTTTTTGGGATATGAATTTAATTTCTTTTTAACTTTTGGGATGTGTGTTTTTTAATATTGTATGCCGCCCTGAGTCCTTTGGGAGAATGGCGGCATATAAATCCAATAAAAACAAACAAAACAAAAACAAACAAAGCTGAAAAGCCCCTTAGCTTTTTGCCAACTAGATGGGTCAATAGCAGTGGGGAGCCAGCTTCATTTGCCACTGAAGCCATGAAGAAATACTTACAGTTATAGTGGCACCTGGCATGGAATGACCACTAGTTTTGGGTCTTGCATGGCTGAAAAAATGGAACCCAAAATTAATTGGAAGCAAGACACCATAAGAATTCAGATCCATGTGACTTTTGCTGAGAATCCACACAAAGAAACTGAAGAGGCAGAGCACCAAGAAACAACAATTCCTGCTTACACTATGCCAACCTAGGGCATACTCAAAGAGTACAAAGACTTGGCTGAGGTTTTTACCCCCACTGCTCCACTGACTGTGCAATAGATATCTTACCCAGTACCAAACTCCCTAAACCCAAGATGTATAGCATGTCCCCAAGGGAGCTGGAAGAACTGAGGACATTCATTGAGGAAAACTTAGCAAGGCGTTTCATTGAGCCAGCTCGACCAAAAATCGCAGCCCCAGTGTTATTTAGAAAAAAAAGATGGCTCTAAACGTCTCTGTATGGATTTTAGAAACTTAAATACGATCAGTGTGGAGAACATGTACCCTCTTCCCCTCATGAAAGATGTTCTAGCTTGCGGAGAACACAGGTGGACAAATGGAGGCGAGCCAGGACTTAACAGAATGCTAACAGTTTATTGCTAACAGGTTGCCAACGCGGCAATTCACAATACACGCGCTTCGCTAACAGGCAACAGCTGAGCTCTGCTCTGACAGCCTTTATATATGCCACTGTCAGAGCAGTCAGCCAATCAGCGCTTAGCACAGCGCCCCCTAGCGTAGCGGACCAGAGGGAAAACTATATACACAACACTCCTTTACACCTAGAGAGCGCATGCGTAATCTTGCAAGTACCTTGGGCGGTGACGGACCCGCCCTGATCTTCGCAGAGTGACGTCTGCTTCAGAGTTAGTGGCCGTGGTTTCTAACGACCCGGGATTTTGTCTACTCGGCTCTACCCCTGCTGGAGACTTACAGTGAACACTAGGTAGGTTCCTAGGTTTACTAATTCTATTCTGTGGTGGCTCCGGGGAGGCAGGCCTGGAATTTGGTGTTTAAGTGACTTCGGAGTCTAGGCCTTGTTGCTCCCATGGTTCTGGGCTGGTAGGCCTGGAATTTGCTGTTTGTGTGTTCTCGGAATCCATACCCAGTTGCTCCCTTGTGGTGTTTGCCTCCCCTTGCCGGTTCCGCAACTGATTAATATGGCGTTTCCATATTCGGCCATCCTCTATTTCGACCAAATAAGAGCAGGGGCCAGTAATTTTTCTAATAATTCCCTTTACCCAAAGTGGGTGGCCGGCATAATTTCTCGCATACACAGTAGCGTCTATAGAGAAACCTTTAATCTGACTGTGTGAGTCAAGAGGCTTAGATGGGGCATATTTGGGGTGAAGCCTGTCAAGTGTTGTCCTAATTCGGCGACCCATCAACAATTCAGCAGGGCTTTTATTAGTTGTGGCGTATGGGGTGGCATGTTGCCAAAATAGATATGTATCTATGTCCTCCTGCCAGTTAGTTGGACCAAACCTAGCCAGCGCTTCTTTAGCTGATCTGACTGCGCGTTCCGCTAGGCCATTGGCCGCCGGATTGAAGGGCGCTACAAATGCCTGTCGGATCCCTAATTGTGTAAGGAATTTGCCGAGCAGGGCAGCAGTAAATTGGGGACCGTTATCCGATACCACTAGATCAGGCAACCCATGAGTAGCGAAAACCCTTCTGAGTACCTTAATGATGGCAGGGGCAGTAGTACTAGACAGTAAGGCAATTTCCACCCACTTAGAATAAGCATCAACAATTACAATAAAAACCTGGCCCTTGACAGGGCCTGCCAAGTCCATGTGGATCCGGGACCATGGAGCTCTGGGTTGCTCCCAATTTTGGATGGGAGCTCTGGGACCCGCAGGTCAGGACTCCTGGCACTTTTCACAGCCAGAGACCCACCGTGCAATGTCCTGGTCCATGCCCGGCCACCACGCGTAGCTGCGACCGAGTGATTTCATTCTGACGATGCCGGGGTGGCCTTCATGCAGCGTGTTCAGCACCGCTTCCTGGAGGGAGGCAGGAACGGCGACTCGGCTTCCCCACAGGAGGCAACCTTGCTGGGTGGAGAGTTCATGTTGTCTGATTGCAAAAGGTTGCCATTCGGTGCCCAGAGGTTTGGCTGGCCAGCCGCGTTCAGTCCAAGCCAGCACTCTGGAGAGGAGTCTGTCTCACCGTGTGTGCGTGGCCACGTCTGCTGCTGTGATGGGCGACTGCATCTCGTCGATTAAGAGGACGTTGGAGGCAGGAGCAGGATCCTGGACGGCAATGGGCAGGGGACATCTGCTTAACGCGTCAGCATGCGAGATGTGCTTCCCTGGGCGATGGAGCAGGGTATAGTTATAGGCTGCCAGGAACACCGTCCATCTCGTGAACCGGGGAGACAAGATCTGTGGAGTTTGCTTGTCCCCAGCGATGATGCCCAACAGCGGTTTGTGATCTGTCACAATTTGGAAATGACGACCATACAGATAGGAATGAAACCGCTTCACCCCGGCGACTATAGCCAAAGCTTCCCGGTCGAGCTGGCTATAGTTTCTTTCGGGCGAAGACAGGGTACGGGAGAAGAATGCGACCGGTACCTCTAAGCCAGACTGTAAACGGTGGCTTAAAACTGCTCCGGCCCCGTAGGGCGATGCGTCACAGGTTAGAGTCACTGGAAGGGATTCGCTGTATTGGTGCAAAACAGTCTCAGAAGTTAAAAACTTTTTTATATTGGCAAAAGCAGCGGCCTCTTTCTTTCCCCAAAACCATTTTGCGGAACGGTCTAGCAAGCGATGGAGAGGCTCCACAACAGACGCTTTATGCGGCAGAAAAATATTGTAAAAATTGAGCAGCCCTAAAAACGCTTGAAACTCGGCTTTGTTTGTTGGTGAGGGGGCTTGTGTGATCGCCTGCACCTTAGCAGGCATAGGACGGATTCCATTCTTATCGATTAAGAACCCTAAGAACTCAACTTGTGGGACAGCAATTTGGCACTTGGTTGTTTTTAGCTTTAAACCAGCACCGCGGAAACGCTGAAGTATGGTTCGTAGACGGGTCATAAGGTGCGCCATGGAACGGGCTGATACCAGGATGTCGTCAAAATAAGGTACGACGCCTGGTATCCCTTGCAAAAGCCTCTCCATTAAGTTCTGAAATAACCCTGGCGCTACGCTGACCCCAAACTGTAATCGGTGGCACTTAAAAGCGCCTCTATGTGTAACTATAGTCTGGGCTTCAGCAGTTGCCTCATCCACAGGCAACTGCTGATATGCCTGAGCTAGATCGAGCTTAGCAAAAATTGTTCCCTGTCCCAGAGAGTGCAGCAAATGCTGCACCACCGGCACGGGGTATGCACTCTGCTGTAATGCGCGATTAAGGGTGCACTTAAAGTCCCCACAGATGCGCACAGACCCATCATGCTTCACTGGTATGACGATGGGAGTCTCCCAGCGGGCATGATCAATAGGTTCCAACACCCCCTGCGCTATTAACTTATCTAATTCAGCGTCTACTTTAGATTTCAACGCGAATGGCACTCGGCGTGGCTTTAGCCGCCGTGGTGGTACTTGGGGGTCTAAATTGAAAGCAATGGGTGTGCTAGTATATTTCCCTAATCCTTCCCCGAAAACTTCGGGAAACTCCTTAATCAGAGTATCCAGGTGTGGAGTGGTCTGGATCTGATCAATACCAGTTATGGCTAGACCTAACGCTTCGAACCACTCCAGCCCTAATAAACTTGGCCTGGGGCCCTTGACAACGATAAGGGGAAGCCTTTTTTGAAACTGCTTAAATGACACCTTGCAGTAAAACTTTCCCAGTACAGGAATGGAATTTCCTTGGAAATCCCTTAGCTTCAATGGGCACGGGGATAGGCGTGCCTGTGAAATACCTGGCACAATTCTCCTGAGTCCTGCCCATGATATGATAGACACGGCTGAGCCAGTATCTATCTCCATTTGACAGGGCTTACCCTCTATCCTAACATTGAGGAATATTTTCCCCCTAGGTGCATGGATGATCTGATCCACTGCATACTCATCTTTGTCATCACTAACTGTGAAACAAGAATCTTGTTTCCTAGAACCAGCATTCCTGCCTGAGTTTGCAGGCCTCCTGAAACTTTGGTTAGGGCTGGGAGAGTTCCCTTCTAACGCGTTCGCACACGGAGCTACTGCCCTACAAACTCTCGCCAAATGGCCCCTTCTCCCGCAACGGAGGCAGGCAGTGTTTTTAAAACGGCAGTCTGCCCTATCATGTTTTCCCCCACACCCAGGGCAATTTGCACGGAATACAGCCTTAGCCTGGCGCCCTTTTTGTTGCTCACCACGCAGCCGATGCACTTCATCGTTCCCGACGGCTCCGGTATCCTCTAGGGTGTCTTCATGGTGAACCTCGGTAGTCTTTTCTGCAGACAGAGATTTTGAGAACCTCTGGAGTTCATCTGTGGATTTGTTTGACATTTCTACAGCCCTGGCTTCGTCAAGGGCCGTTTGCAAATCGAGCTCGGGTTTGGCCAGTAGATGGCGTTGTATCCGGAGGTCCCTAACACCCCCCACAATCTGATCTGTTAACACTTCATCTAGGTCTCTAAACCTACAATGGACAGCTGCGGCTCGTAACGCAGCCACGTAATCATTAATAGATTCGCCCTCTCGCTGAACCCTACTGTAAAAGGCAAATCTTCGTGTGGTGCGGGAGAGCGATGGGGCGTAATGATTCTTTAATCTAGTCATTAACGCGTCCCAGGTTATATCGTGGACAGAGAGTGGGGCAACTAAGGTTTCAGCCAAATTAAACATCTCTGTGCTACACAAATTTAAAAAACAAGCCTTTTTTTGCTGCTCAGTTAAGTCTGTGAAGCCGTTGGCTTCTAAGTAGCATTCAAAACGTGAAATATATGAGACCCAAGTCTCTGTAGCCGCGTTGAAAGCGGCAAACGTATTCATGGATGCCATCTCTGAGGTAACTTCTTCTGTTGATTATCAGCCAAAATAGTATACGATGGACAGTGACTCACTCGACCTTTCGTCGAGTAATTCCCTGAGGGAAATCAGCTCTCAGTGACTTCAGCTCTTGGTTAGTGACTCACAGCTCTGCCTGGGCTCCTCCAGAGGATCCCACCTTCGTCGCCAATGTTCTAGCTTGCGGAGAACACAGGTGGACAAATGGAGGCGAGCCAGGACTTAACAGAATGCTAACAGTTTATTGCTAACAGGTTGCCAATGCGGCAATTCACAATACACGCGCTTCGCTAACAGGCAACAGCTGAGCTCTGCTCTGACAGCCTTTATATATGCCGCTGTCAGAGCAGTCAGCCAATCAGCGCTTAGCACAGCGCCCCCTAGCGTAGCGGACCAGAGGGAAAACTATATACACAACAAAAGATATGCTAGCACACCTCATTGAAAGGAAAAAAAATTCAAAGCTGGATTTAAGGGAGGCCTACTACTGTATCAGAATTATAGCAGGAGACGAATGGAAAACGGCATTTAACACCCCTCTTGGATTCTACCAATTAAAAGTGCTCCCATTTGGGCTACAAGGGGTCTCTGCAGTTTTTATGCAATTAATAAATGAAGTGCTACATGAGCATTTGCATAAGGGCTGTTTGGTATATTTAGTTGACATTTTCTATATATTGAGACCAAAGCAGAACATGTAAAACTACTCCGGGCTGTTCTGAACAAACTCCACTCTGCCAAACTTTATGCTAAACTCTCTAAATGTGAATTCCATCAAGAAAAAATTGATTATTTGGGATTCACCAATTTTTACTGCCAGTTTATCCCCAGTTTCGCCCAGATTGCTCTCCCCATCACCAAGCTTTTAAAAATGAAGGGGGAGGGTAACCTGAAACCGAAGCAGCCGTTGAACTGGACAATGGTATGCCAAGCTGCATTTGAAAAACTTAAATGGCTGTTTTCAGCAGAGCCAATTCTAAAGCACCCAGACACATAGAAACCATTCATCATCCAAGCAGATGCCAGTGATGTGGCAATAAGGGTGGTCCAGCACAAGTTGTTTGTACAGGTGCTTTTTGGGAGTTCTATCACTAGCTATTGGAGGGAAGACAACATTTGGACTTGAAAGGTAATAAATGAACCTGTTTAAAGTTTATTAAAATAGCCTTGAATCCTATGGTGGCAGTGCCTGCAAAATTGGAAGAATGCCACAGCAGGAAAAAGAAACTGTAACATTGCGAATGATCATATTTGAAATTCAAAATTTATTAGTTGTGACAGAGAGAATTGAAAAGAGATTGGAGAATATGGAATACAAAACAGAAAAATCTAATGGAAAAACTGAGGATGTTTATCAAATGAAGAATGTAGAGGACAGAGTTCAAAAATGGAATTAAAAAATGAGCAAAGAGATAAGAAAACTGCGGATACTGACAACAAAGTGAGCGTGGTTGGTAATGGCAAGAGCAGAATATGGAAAGGGGAGATAAATGGATTGGAACTCTACCCCAGACTTCAAAGCACAGAGGAAGAAAAGAGAGATAAATTGATGGAGATAAGGAGAGAAATCTTGACAGAAGCACCAGTGATAACCAAAGATAAGCTGATGGAAAGAGCAGCTGCTGGGTTTTCAGCTTTTATGTGATACGAAAGGAACATGTTGCAAAGAGAAGTTCATACAAGATTTATTTAGAAAGTAACTAGAATATTAACGCTACAAATGGCAAGGGATATAAGACTGCACTATTACTGGAAAGATACAGGTTGATGCAATGAAAATGTATAATAAAAACTAAGCTAAATTTAGTTTATTAGTAGTATGTATATAATGAAGTGACAATAGCTATAGTTAAATAATGATTAATAATGATAACAATACATATAATATATTAGTTTGATAATATGAAATTTTATATAAACAACACATGGAGTATATGAGAGGAGGTATAAAAGCTTTATCTAGGATATGTTATAAAGATGTATTGCGATTGGATGATTTTAGGATGATTTAATAGAATATTATCATATAATCCTATTCTAGATTTTGAATATTATATATAAAAGGATGTAAAAAATTATAGTCAAATTAAGGTTGAGATATAATAATCGTAATATACATGAATATATGTGAATTTAAAATATGTGATTTGATATGAAAAGCAGGTGATGACTATTGAAGAGATACATGGAAATACTGTAACCAACTGACACACTTTCTACAATTTGTAATGAAAGATGGTTTTTTTAATTTTATTTTTATGTTTGTTTGTCTTTGTTCAAAATTAAATAAAAATTGTTTTAAAAAATTTTTGGAGGGCATTTTTAACTTTACTTGGCACCAACCAAGGGTTGAGCTTGTCACACCACGCCCAAACTAACATACAAACTGAGAAATTGAAGTTGGTCCTAGAACAATATTTAAGATGTTTTATTAATTTTCAACAGGCTAACTGGACTGATCTTTTACCTTTTGCAGAAGTGGCCTTCAATAACGCTGTGCACTCAAGCACTGGTTTCACCCCTTTTACAGTAGCAACAGGCCAGGATTTCAGCCCCATGCCTGAACTACCCACAGAAGAACCCACTATCCCCTCACTTAAGGAGTGGATGGACACTTTGCAAAACACATGGCCAGTAGTTAGATTAGCTTTAGAGGAAACTAGAGCAGCTTTTAAAATTCAAGCTGACAAGAAAAGAGTAGAACCCAAACCTTTCCATGTTGGAGATAGAGTACACTTACCTACAAAATTCCTGAAGTCATTGCAGCCATCAAAGAAATTAGGGCTGAATTTCATTGGACCTTTCCCTATCACTAGAGTCATCAACCCAGTAACAGTAGAATTACTCCTTCCAAAGACACTCAGGCAAGTCCACCCTGTATTTCACATTAGTTTACTCAAACGAGAAGCAATCTCATCACTCAGACCACCTGCACCTACACCACATGATAGAAGGTGAACAACACTTTGAAATTAAGGAAATCCTTGATGCTAGGATCCACAGGAGGAAAACCCAAAACCCAAGCATCTACCTTCGTCCCAAAATGAATGGGTAGCTAAACATCATGTTAGGGCCCCTACCTTATTGAAAAAATTTCACTCCCAATACCCTGACAAACCTGGTTAAAATACTATGATGGAATTTTTGTTTCTATCTTTTCACAGGTGGATCTCTTTTTTTTCTAAAGAACAGCAGATGTCAGATCCCTAAAAGTGATACTGCCATTGAACTGAGAGGAGGGAGGCCTTGGCGTCGATTTATTAGCAGTGCCTGTGACAACTGATATTTTACAACTGGTTTTCTGTCGCCGAAATGCCTGAGATCCCATCACCTTTTGGGGGAACGTTTATGATGGCCTTCTGGGATGTTTCACTTTAGTATCTAACGGAAGATAGCCATGGGAATGTATGTTTATTCGGCTCTCAGGACAGTTGATAAAGGAAACATCTTCACACTTGTGTATTGGCTAGAATCTGCATTCTAACAAATGGGATGGGTCTCTACTGTTTTAATTCTACTTGCATTGCCGAAGGGGATTCAGTCTTCACTTTCTTAAATTAGGAGAGGAGCCCTTACAAAGATAAGCATGGAAGTATGCTTATGAGAACAAGTTTGAAAGAAAACTAGTAAATTGAAAAGGATAATCTAGAACTGTTGAGGGTATAATGCAGTGGTGGGTTCCTCCCGGATCGCACCGGATCGCGCGCACTCCCTTTCAGCGCTCCACCTGGCTTGCGCGCTCCCTTTCAGCGCTCCACCTGGCTTGCGCGCTCCCTTTCAGCGCTCCACCTGGCTTGCGCGCTCCCTTTCAGCGCTCCACCTGGCTCTCGCGCTCCCTTCCGGCGCTGAAACCGGAAGTACAGTTTTGCCCGGCCCTGGCGAAGCAACGACGCCTGTCTGCGCTCCACCAGCTCGGCTGGGAACGGAGATGTTTCCTCAGCGGAGCGGAGCGCCTGAAGGCGCTCCGCTCCGCTGAGGAAACATCTCCGTTCCCAGCCGAGCTGGTGGAGCGCAGGCAGGCGTCGTTGCTTCGCCAGGGGCGGGGCAAGACTGTACTTCCGGTTTCAGCGCCGGAAGGGAGCGCGAGAGCCAGGTGGAGCTCTGAAAGGGAGCGCGCAAGCCAGGTGGAGCGCTGAAAGGGAGCGCACAAGCCAGGTGGAGCGCTGAAAGGGAGCGCGCGCGATCCGGTGCGATCCAGCAGGAACCCACCACTGGTATAATGTGTGGGTAAAAGTCCTTGCTGGGCTGATTAAATACATTGAAGAAACACAGCATACCTTTTTCTGCATATATGGCTCCTTAATCTACAACTGTCTTGGACTACCCAAAACTTGTAATAGGGAAATCTAAGCTGCTAAATTTAGTTGGATTTTGTTTTGCATATTGTTTATCCCACTAAATATCACATTAGATGATGATATGTCATTTAGAAACATTATTTTACCTGAGCTATTTTTTCCTTACATTGTAGAATGCCTATATTTGAATTACTGTAAAATTACTTTTTCCAAATTACTTAACCTGCATTGTTATTCTCCAGGCTTTTGAAACAAAATTATTGAGTATTTTAAGGAGGCAGCTATTTAGTTCAGAAGATGTAAGGTTGGAAATGGCTGGCAGAACAGAATGATGGTTTTTAAAACCAGGTTTATTGTGCAATCATCAAGAAAACAAATATAAATAAAAGTTCTAAAGCACCTAATTATTTTAAGAAGAGAAACACAGTGTTTTTTTTTAACGGAAAAAGCAGCCACAGTACAGATAAATTTAAAAGATAGCAACAAAAAGGCAAAAGTTAACATATACTAGAGCTAAAATCAACCCAAATTGGAAGTAGGCAAACGAAAACTTCCCCCAAAAATTAAGGAAACAAACTTATTAAGCTCACCATTCTTTCTGAATCTGTATAGTACAGTGATGGCGAACCTATGACACGCGTGCCACAAGTGGCACGCGGAGCCATTTGTCAGGGCACGCAAGGCGCTGCCCTGTCAGCTGGGCAGTGCGCATGCGCGTGCTGGCCAGCTGAGTTCACCTTTTTAAAAGCTATTTTTCGCCTTCCCCAGGCTCCAGAGGCTTTATATGAGCCTGGGGAGGGCGAAAAGAGCCTCCCCCACCCGCCTGGAAGCTTCAGGGACCATCCGGGGGCTTCCCTGAAGCCTTCGGAACGCTTAAAACGACCCTCCGAGCAAACCGGAAGTGACTTCCGCATTGCTCGGAGGGTCGTTTTAAGCATTCTGAAGGCTTCAGGGACCGTCCAGAGGCTTCCCTGATGCCTTTGGAGCGCTTAAAACGACCCTCCGAGCAACCCGGAAGTCACTTCCGGTTTGCTCGAAGGGTGGTTTTAAGCGCTCCGAAGGTGTCAGGGAAGCCTCCGGACGGTCCCTGAAGCCTTCGGAGCGCTTAAAACCACCCTCCGAGCAACCCGGTTTGCTTGGAGGGTGGTTTTAAACATTCCGAAGGCTTCAGGGAAGCCTCCGGACGGTCCCTGAAGCCTCCGGAGGGCCTCCAGGGGGACAGTGGAGGCTCTTTTCGCCCTCCCCAGGCTCCTATAAAGCCTCTGGAGCCTGGGGAGGGCAAAAAAAGCATGTAAAAATGGGGGGGGGGCGTTCTGCGCGCATGCACACTGGGGGATCGCACGTTGCATTATGGGTGTGGCACGCCCGCACACAACCCCCCCTGTGCTCCCCCCACTTGTGGCACGCAAGCCAAAAAAGGTTCGCCATCGCTGGTATAGTACAAGTATTAGGGTCTCTACATGAATTATTATATTTATTTTTGCAAGGATAATTTCTATAAAATTCCACACAGAGAACTATAAATGTCTAATCTCTCTTGCATTCACCCCAGTTCTTGACAAATATTCAATAATTTTTTTCCATAGTAATTGTTATTTTTGGAGCAAATAGTCTATCAGATACAAAACTATGAAGTCCTTCATCACATATTTACTGAAGTACATTTGAGATATAAAAGATAAAATGGAAAATCTGTTAATAGTTCTATGGTGCATAGGCCTTAAATACTGAAAAGCTGCCTGGGTCCAGCCCTGAATTAGCTGCTGAGAACACTGCCCTGAGAACTGGAAAGAAGCTCAGAAAGGCATGGATTTGAGTTGCCCTAGTACAGTGATGGCTAACCTTTTTGCCATTTCATGCCAAAAACGGGGGGAGTGCAGGAGGGTCATGCATGGATGCGTCCACACCGATAATTCTATATGCGTGACTCTCCTGCATGCATGTGTGCATGACCCCTGCCCTCCCCCCACTTTTGGTGCACAATGGACCCATTTCCCCCCCCCCAGCTTCCAGAGGCTTTCTAGGAGCTTGGAGAGGGCGAAAACGGCCTCTCCCACCCCCCGAAGGCCCTCCAGAAGGCAAAAAATGGCCCTATGGGGAACCCGGAAGTCCATTCCTGAATTTTTGGGTTGCCCGTAGGGCCATTTTTCGCCCTCCTGAGGCTTCAGTCCATTCCAAAACTTCAGGTTTGCACATTGGGTTGTTTTTTGCCATCCAGAAGCTTCAGGAAAGTCTCTGGAAGGCAAAAAATGGCCGAAAATGAAGGCCGAAGTCAGCTAGCCAGGGGGCACATGCACACTGGAACTGACAGGGCAATGTCTCATGTGCCCTAACAAATGGCTCCATGTGCCACCTGTGGCACACGTGCCATAGGTTCGCCATCACAGCCCTAGTGGGACAACTGTCAGACTGTGGCCAAGGAAGTAGGGTCTATTTTAAAATTTCTCATAGATGAGCTATAGAAAGGCTGTCAGTAGGATTAAATCCCCTGGCTGGCAATTCAACGGCTGGGTAGCTTTGGATCATTTTTTTAATGTATTGTCTGGCATTTCAAGGCGGAATAAGCTCTAGTAGAATTCACATTTTCTTGAGCTGATATCTGTCAGATCCCTATTGTGATAATGCCATACCTGTAGGAGTGGGGCTGGATACATTTATTAGCTTATTACTCTCTTCCTATTTCCCATACATCCTGTATCTCCCTATTTTATAGCTTTTATCCTGGCAACTACTGTATGTGCTCTAAGCTTGATTTACTTTTGGGGGAATGTAATAAGGGGGGAGGGCCGTGTGTTTTGTCTCAGTCCGGAAGCTTCCTGCAAGAAGATCCTGGGAATCGCTTCTTATCACTTTCTTTTTCTAACATCTTCACACCTGTGGATTGGCTCATTCAACCTTGGACTGAGGGTAGGGGTTTCTAACTACTTTATCCTAACTGTATTGCCTGAGGGGGACTTTAGATCCTGCTTTCCTTTGTCCTGCAATCACTCTCTTTCAAATAAATGTTCCTTTTGAAATGCTGAAGTTTCAAGAGTCTTTACTTTATTGAATGGAGAGGAGAGGCAGACCCTTACAATATCTTTCTGAGTAAATGCATAAAATATCTCTAACAGTGAGGAGTAATGATAACATTAACAACCAAAGATCATGATTTGTTCAACACCTATTTTCATTTGTAACTGTTCTTTGTTCTCCTATTTTGCCAAGGCCCAGTATTCAAAAGTGAGTTTCACCTGGGGAGGGTGAAAATGCCCCCAGAAGGCCGAAAATCAGCTGGCCGGAGTGCACCATAGGTTCACCATCACGGTCCTATACCATTTCAGACAAATGGCTGTCTCATATCTTTAAAAACTTCAAATGATGGAGCAATCACAACTTCTGGAGGCAAGATAGTCCACTGCTTAATTGTTCAGGAAATTTCTTCTTAGTTCTCAGTTGGTTTTCTCTTTGATTAGTTTCCATCCATTGCTTCTTGTCTTGTCTTTAGGTGTTTTGGAGAACAGATTGACTCTCCTCTTCTTGTGGCAATCCTGCAAATATCGGAACACTGCTATCATGTCATTCCAGTTATTCTTTTCTAGACATACCCAATTCCTGCAATTGTTCTTCATATGTTTAGTCTCCAACCCCAAATCATCTTAGTTGCTCTTCTCTACACTCTTTCTAAAGTCTCAACATCTCTTTTATATTTTGGCAACCAAAACTATATGCAGTATTTCAAGTGTGGTCTTATCAAGGCATTATAAAGCAGTACTAATACTTCATGTGATGTTAATTTTACCCCTCTGTTAATGCAGCCTAGGACTGCATTGGCTTTTTTTGGCAGCTGCAGCACACTGCTGACTCATATTTAAATGGTTGTCCATTGGGACTCCCAGATCCCTCTCACAGTAGTTCTACTGAGCCAGGTACCACCTATTATATACCTGGGTATTTGGTTTTTCTTGCCTAAGTGTACATTGTTACTTTTCTCACTACCGAATTTCATTTTGTTAGATAAAGCCCAATGTTCAAGTCTATTGAGATCCTTCTGGATCTTGAGCCTATCTTCTGGTGTGTTGGCTACTCTACCAGTTTGGCAAATTTGATTAGTTCCCCTTCTATTCCCTCATCTAAATTATTTATGAAAATTTTAAAGGTTACTGGGCCTAAGACAGAACCCCAAATCACTGTACTGCATATTTCCCTCCACATAGATGTAGTTCAATTATGGACTACATGCTGAGTGCCATTTGTCAGCCAGTCTGTCTGTCGGTGATCCTGTTTATCCCACATTGTTTTTGAATTTTGAAAAAAAAACCTTTATTAAAAATTTAAAACATTAATGTACAAATACCTTTAAAAATAATTTTGTATAAGTTACAATCTTTTTGACAGTACTAACATAACCATTTGCTATGCAAATACATTTTTATACATTCCTAATTATTCATATATCTATACATCTATGTTTCTAAGCTGTACATTTCATGTTCCTATTATTTATCCATTGATACCAGTTTTCCTAAACTGTATAATATTCTGAGTCTTCCTTGTTCCTTAAGTCCAATGTGGGTGTATCCATCTCTGTGCAATCAAGAATCTTTTGGATTATTAAACAGTCTGTTGGCATGATATCACTTTTCCAACATTGTGCGAGTACTATTCTCGCTGTTGTAATTATGTGCAAAATTAAATATTTTATCTCTTTCATATACTTTCCCTTAATAATTCCCAGGAGGAACAATTCTGCTTTGAACGTTATTTGGGTGTTTGTAATTTCCTGTAATCATTTTTGTATTTTAGTCCAATATTTTTTACCTTTCAGGCACAACCACCATTCATGAAAGAAGGTACCCTGTGTCTGTTTACATTTCCAACAGTTTGGATTTAAGTTCAGATACATTTTTGCCAATCTCGTGGGGGCTAAATGCTAATGATGATTTTGTTTTTGTTTTCCCAATCTTCCAGCTGAATATTATGACCAAATTTTTTAGCCCAGGCTTTCATTGATTCTTTTACTATTTCCTCTGCGATGTCAAAATTTAGTAAATAGTTGTATATCCTCGATATTAATTTATCTTCTGTACCTAACATCATTTTGTCTAATTGCTTTGGTTCTATATCAATTCCAAATTCCTCTCAATCTTTTTAAAATCTAGATTGTAGTTGGAGATATGGCCACCAGTCTATAATTACTCCCTGGTCCCTTAATTCCTGATTAGTTTTTAGTATTCCTTGGGTATCTAAAATTTCATAGTATTTGGCCATTCTATCTACGTCTAGTGTATTGCGGTAGGTCATTGCCTCCATAGTTGATAACCAGCCCAGGATTTTCATATACTGTTTACTTTAATCTCCTTCCAAGTTCGTATCAATGAATCACTCAATATGTGTCTGTAAAAATATGCATGTAACTTGCTTCTGGTATTCCACATGAAGACATGCCACCCCTTCCAAAGTTAAAATTCTCCTGTTTTTTAAATTTACCCATTCTGTAATCCATACTAAACTTGCTGCTTTGTAATAAGTTTCCCAAACTAGGAGTCCAAAGCCACCTCTACTCCTGCTGTCCTGCAATGCAGTTAATTTTATTCATGCTTTTTAATATAGTTTATAGTTTTTTAAAGTTCTTTTATTTAAATCTGTGAAGAATTTTTTATCCAGTTTCATGGGAATTGTTTGGAATAAATGAAGTAATTTAAGTAGAATATTCATCTTAATGGTCCTAATCTGATTTTTGTGGTGCTGCTTTTGATAGGTTGGACTGTTTTATCCCTTTGTGTAAAGACAGATGCAAAACATGAGTTAAATAGTTCTGCTTTCTCCCTGTTGCTTGTCACCTTCTTGCCACTTTCTCCTAGCAATGGACCAATTGTTTCCTTAACCTTTTTCTTGTTTTTAACAAGAAGTCATATTCCTTTTAGGATCTTTGGCCTGCCACACTTTCTATTATTTTTTCTATGCTGTTTCATTAGTGGGGAATAGGGAGGGGGAATAGTAAGGAGCAGAATGTGTTGTTGTCATAATAAAACATTCCTTTCCAGAAGCCCAAAGTCATCTTTTGTCTCCGCACCTCTGCACCAGACCAGAACTAGATGGGTGGAAATGCCAGTGTGGCAGAGGAACATTGGACTATGTGATGGACTTGTGGGTGTGGGGGCAAGGGTTTGAACTTTCAACTGGATAGAAACCCAGGAAGCTTTCAGATTCGGGTTTCCCCAGTTTGTACCAACATGTCTCTCTTATTAAATTAGAATTTTGATGAAAGCTATGCCTTGAATTCTGATTTAATTCTGGATGATATTTGGAACGCTGACATTCCCCTTCAATATTTCAAATGTTTTTTTTAATCTCCCTGTTTATTATTACGCTTGCTTTCTGGATAGAGTAAATTGACTCTATCATATTTCCAAATTTATCTCTAAACTTCATTTCTCTTATTTGTTGGGTCATGTATTGCCAATTTACCTTGTCAAAGGCCTTTTGAGCATCTAAAAAGATCAGGGCCACCTGTTTTCTGGGTGGGCCTCATAATACTCCAATATATTAATTACTATTCTTATATTATTTATTTGTCTCATTGGTAAGAACCCATTTTGGTCTGAATGTATATTTTCATTTAATAATTTCTTAATTCTTTCTGCAATAATGTTCATAAATATTTTATAATCAGCATTTAAAAGAGAGATTGGCTTACAGTTCTTAATTTGTGTGCCATCTGTACCTTCTTTCAAAATCAAACACATATATGCTTTTCTCCATGATTCTTGTAACTTTGCTTCTGTCAAAACATCATTACAGACTTCCAGTAATAACAATTCAATTGGTTCACTTAAATTCTTATAAACTTCCGCTTGTAACCCATCCGTCCCTGGGATCTTGTTTGTTTTTTGCCTTTGAATTGCTTCCTTAAGTTCTTTTAATGTTATCTCCCTATTTAATATTTCTCTTTTCTCTTCTGTTAGCAGGGGCATGTTTTCTCCTTTCAGATAACCATTTATTTTCTCGAGTGCAACTCCTTCTTGTTTGTAGAGCTCCTGAAAAAAGTCTTGTGCAATCTTCTTTTTCTTATCCATATTGCTTTGCAAGTTTCCGTTCTTATCTTGTAGTTGCTGGATTATTCTCTTCTCTCTTTCTTTTTTAAATTTATATGTTAACCATCTCCCTGGTTTGTTCGTGTGTTCAAAGTGGTTTTGTTTTACAAATTTTAGGTTTCTTGCATTTTTCTCCTGATCTGGTATATTCAATTTGTGCTTGGCTAGGGCCTTTTTACTTTTAATTAGCTCATCCCCTGGCTTCTTTTGTAGTTGTGCTTCTAATTGTTTGATTTCCTCCTGTAATGTATTGTAATCTTTCTCTTTCTTCTTATTTTTCTTAGCAGTATAGGCTATTTTAGTCCTCTTACATACGCCTTCATTGTTTTCCATACGTTTTCTAGTGCGGTATGTTGTTTCTCATTGACCTGAAAGAATAATTCTAATTCTTTTGTAATCCATTTAATATATTCCTTTTGTTTTAAAATTTGTGGGTTCAATGTCCATCTTCCTCTCTTCTTTTTTTCCCCTTTCCATATTATTACAAGGGGATTATGATCTGCCCAGGTATTTGGCCGAATCTCTACTGCCTCTATTTCTTTACGTAATTCTACATTTATCCAAATCATATCGATCCTTGACCAGGATCTATGAGGGTTAGAGTAGAACGTAAATTTACTTTCTTCTGGGTTAAGGATTCTCCAAATATCTATTAAATTCAATTCCTCTTCCATTTCAAAAAAGGTTTTGGAAGAGTATTCTTTTTTTCTTTCTTTTCTGGTTGCTGGCATAATCTTCTTTATATCTACAATTGCATTATAATCACCAATAAAATATATATTCTCTTTTCCAATCTCTATAATCTTTTCATGAATTTTTCTATAGAATTCCTTTTGATTGTTATTAGGTGCATATATAACTGCTGGCAACAGATTTTTTTGATCTAAAATTATTTCAATTATCAGCACTCTTCCCTTTGTATCTACATATATTTGTTTTATCCCTTTCCTGATGTATACTGCCACCCCCCCTTTTTTCCCTTCCACCAAAGCTACATAAATTTTCCCCAATTTGTTACATTGTAAATATTTTTCGTCTTGCTTCTATTTTTTAATAAAAGTTTTTTTGTTTTATTTTCAAAACAAACACAACACATTCTTCTTTACATACTGTAGTAAGTGTAGCAGTTGGTTACAAAAAGGCTTACATGCATCTCTTCCACAGTCAACAAACATAATTCATATTAACTCAAGTATTTTAACTCAGATATTTATACATGTTATCATCATCATACCACCATTTTCATTTGACTATAATTGTTTAAACGTCCTTCATCATAAAATATACCGAGATTTAATAAATAACCACATACTGGCATTTCATTTAGTATTTCTAAAATCCTCCAGTAACAATGAATCCTTATGTCCTATTCTAGCTAAACATCCATAATATTTAATAACAACGTTTTCTAATCCTTCTTTCCAAATCACTGTTTACTATTTACATCCCATTTCCTTATGTTGTACCCATACATATATACGTTGTTATCATTATCCCTCCTTTATTTGACTATATCCTGTATCATATCATTTCCCCCCCTAATAATCAAGACTTAACTGAATCTAACTTAATTCTTTTTTATTAATCTTTACATATGATCCAAAAGGATTTATAATCTTCCTTTCCTGGGTACCATTCAATATTCATATCCAATTATTACTTATCATAACTCTACACATTGTATACATTATTATCATTATCAATTATTTATTTATCTATATCTATTGTCACTAAATTTCACTAAGTTTAACTAGTTTTAAATTATACTCTTCCATCTGTCAACCTGTATCTTTCCAGTAGCAAAACAGTCTCATATCTTCTGCCATTTGTGGTATCAGTACTCTAGTCACCTCCTTAATCAACTTTGCATGGACTCCTCTTAGCAACTCTTTGCTTATAAAATCTCTCATGTAATTTCGATGCCCTTCTTCTGTTTCCTTAATCAGCTTATCTTTGATTGTCGGTAGTGGTATCAATGATATTGCTAATAAAATTTCTCTCTTTAAATCCATAAATTCTTTTGTTTTCTCTTCTTCTGTATCTTGCCATCTGGGGTAGATTTCCCCTCCATTTAATTCCTCTTTCAGTATTCCACTCTTTCCCTTTTCAGAGACGAACTAATCACCATAAATATCAGCAATTTTAATTTCTTTATATTCATTTTCCTCTTTGATTTTTAGGATTTTAACTGCCACTTTTTCCATTTGATAAACCTCTTCAACTTCTTCATCATATTTTGCTGTTAGATGCACTAAGTCTTCCAACTTCTTCTCTATTCTCTCACATATATCTGATAGTTTCTGTATTTCTGAGAATATCTTTTGCAGACTTAAAACTTCTTTCTGCTGTTGAGATTGTGCCATTATCTCCAGCTAACAAACACTGCTGCTCTAGCTTAGAAGGTTTTAACAGGATTAAGCATAGATTCACAATAACATTTCATTTTCACCTTTCTCTGGTTAAAAATATACTTCAAAGGAACATCTGTGTGCTTTTCTTCTTATCACTCTCTATAAAGAAGCAGTGAGACCTTGAAGTGCCAAGCCAGGATAATCAGTGAAAAAAAATAAAAGTCTTTCGTTTCCAATACACAAACCTCCAGCCTCCGAGTAGCAGTGTTATTGTTGCAATGTTGCAATTTTCTTTGTTTCTTTTTGTATCTTTTTTGTATTTCAAGTTAAAAAAAAGTCCGATTCTTAAATGTGTTAGAAAAACACCCACAGTAATGAAAAAGGAGAATCTTAGTCCATAGGTTACAAAGAATAGTAAAAGAAAAAAAGGAGGAGAAGAAACTTAATCCATTCGTTTTAAAAGGCTTGCATAAATTCCATCCATGAAGATAGTGTTTAAAAGTAAGATAACCCACTGTCCAAATTCCGCCGCTTATTTCTTCTGTTCTCCAATTTAAATTAATTTTATGTTTTTTATAGGCTGTCACTTTTAAAACAGTAAAAATTCCTCACCAGCTAGAAACGCTTTCTCTTTACATATCCTTCCATTTTGGAGCCTCCCCGACTTCATCAGCCAAATGGCTGGATTTTTTGTCACCGGTTTGAAGAACTTCTCTTGGATCAATCAGGGACTTTGCAATGACATATTCTTTCTGTTCACCGTCTCTGGGGGACGGTTTAGGCCTGTTTGGACCACCCAGTGGCAAAAGTATCGACTGCGATCTCAGAGCATTGAGATCGCATGTCGTCTCGTCGCGACTTCGGCTCCTCCCCCCTCATCTTGCTTCTTAATGTGTACCTCTTGGTGGCACACAATATCCATTTCCTGTTTCACTACTTTTATGAATATTTGTTTCCTTTTAACTGGAGAGTTAAGTCCATTAACATTTAGTGAAAACACTTTTAGTTCATTTTTCATTCTCTTACTGTTATGACAGTCACAGTCTTCTATTAGTCCTTGTATATCTTTGTGTCCTTGTTCTTACTCCTTCTTCTTCTTGGTGTTCTTTCTCTTCCTTACTTCTTTCCTCCTGGTCTTTTCAGTTCACAATCTGTCGGTCTTCTTGGCTCATCTGTTCTAATTCCTCCCTGCTGCTATGCTCTTCCTCTGATCCAACGAGTTGGTCATAATCTAAGGTATCTACTTTATTTTTTTTTAATCCTGCCAGGATACCAACATTCTTTCTGGAGTTATCCATCAGAATAGTATATTTCATTTATTCAGCAGAGTTTCCAGAAAGATATTTTGTTCATTGTTCTCGGACTCTTCTAGGGATTTGTTCCAATGTTATGATTTCTTTATCCTTATATCACATTGGTTCCTCTCTAGTAATTTTGTAGATAATATCTCTAACTTTCTTTCAGGCAAATCGTAGGTGGACTTCCCTCGGCAACCTATGAAATCTGGCGTAGTTCATGTACACTCTATAACTTCATTCAACTCATTTAAAATCTCTTGTTTATCCCATTGTAGGGCTTCAGCTATCCACTCTGCCATTACCATTACCATGTCTTCTTCCTTAATCTTTGTTACATTTTGGAACCTTAGGTAAAATGAGGCCCAGTCCATCTCTAAGTGTATCAATGAATCTTCTAAATTCTTATTCAGCCCTATCATTCTCTGGTCTATCAAATCTTTTTTCCCCCTGTTTGTTCTGTTCTTGTTTCAATTACTTTTATTCTTTGATCGTTTTTCGCTTCCTGTATTGATCCCATTCTGTCATCCAGCTTCTGGATATCACTTTTCACTTCTCCCATTTCTGCTTTTATCTCTCCATGATTTTTTGATATGTTTTCTTGGAGCTTCACCATAGTTCCCACATTTTTTAAGTGATCAAAAAGTCCAAGTATACTATGTCCACAGTATTTCTCTGTTCTACTAATTTAGCCACTTTTCAAAGAATGAAATAAGATTTGTTTGGAATGTCCCTGATATAACAAATAGGTCCATGATGTTCTGCTCCTTCCTTTTCTATCACACTTTTTAATCCTAGAATGTTTCTGGAGTAAATTACTTGGTCTATGCATTATCATATGACATAATCTAGGAGAAGCCCACTGGGGCAAAGTTTTGATCCTTTGGCATCTGGACATTGCTCAGTGAACTACATAATCCCAATAGTCACAGTCTGTAACTAAGAGTGGTTGGCATATCATTATCCACACACTTTCTGCATAACCATACCAAAGTTGCAACAACTTGCTAGGAAAACATGATTTCTATCTTAATAAGCACAAGAGCTTTTAAGGAAAATACTTTTGTACAAACTCATTGCGTACGATAAACTTACAAACATTGCCTAAGGTATAATGTTGACACATCCCATTTATTATATACCTGTTTTATGACCAAAAGAAGGCCTGAAGTGCTATTTTTGCAGGGTCTTCTGAGACTCAGATACCCACTCTATGCATTAGAAGACACACTCTGCTGAGTGCTTCCATTTTGGGATTCATTTGCCTTATAACTAGGTAGGGCATAATTTTCAGTATTCTCTGGAGGTTTTAAATTCTCCTTTTCTACAGAGTTTCCAGGTGTCAGAGGTTTGCAGACATAACAAAAAAACCTGAAGCAAATTACCAACCCTTCATAAATATTGGAAGAAAAAAGCTTCTTGCATGGATGACAGAACTGATAGAACACAAGCATAAAAAGGACAGCTATGCAATAGCCAATCAGTAGTTGCAAGAACAGCACTGGAGCACATACATATGTGTAGACATCTGTCTTGTACGTGTACCACATTATTAAGAGAAAAGCATTCTCAAAGAACCTCAGCAAATAGTACAAAGCCAGCTTACCCCAGTTTGGGGATTTGTCAATTAAATCAGAATCATTAAGCTTCAGCTGCACCGCTGACCAGCAAAACATATTGATACCGGCATACAGGAAAGTGAGAAGACATAAGACAATGGTGGTGCCTACTTTTCTCAAGGCCTTTTCTATGTTTTCTGGCAGAGTACACTTGCTTTGCCAGAACTGAATCCAAGGATAAAAGAAAAAACCACAAAAATTCACCAGCACCACAGGCAGGATCCAGATCTGAAGAACTGAACTGAAGAGTACAAGGACTATCACCCTTGTTGCAATCTCAAAGCTTCTCCAGAGGAAAATGCAAAGGTAGGCAGCAGGTTTCACACTGATGTCATAATCGTCATACTTGATCTTAATGGCCAGAATATTGCATCGCAGTGCTCCATACACAATTGACAGGAGGGAAAGGATCATGAAGATACCTTGGAAAAGTAAATATGACAAACAATAGGTTTTTTAAAAAAACAAAACTGTCCGAACAACAGGAATGAGACTATATTTGGAAATTAAAAACCATTCAGAACACTAAAATATTTTTAGTGCTCTGTATGGTTTCTTTCTTATGCAAAGCACTTTCCCAGTCCTCTTATACTTATTCCTAGTGCTGGGAAATATTTTTCCAGAAAAGCTATAAAAATAAGCACAAAAACTTACCTTAATACTAGCAACCATACACTATTTCACTGAATGACTCACTAATGCACTATACATAAGCACAACTTTCTTAATTATCAACATATTTATTAACTGAACAGAAAGAATATAGTACACTGTTGCTTTTAGGCTGCAACTATCAGCTATACAGTGTTCCCTGAGTTACAACAGTGATGAAAAAAGGATCTTTGTGACCAATCCTCACTGGTACAGTTCCCAGATCTTTAAAATAAAGAAAAACTGGGTAAGATCATAAAGACAGTGACAGTTCCATTTAGCAACCACTTTGCTTAACAACTGAGTTGCTGGTCCTAATTATGGTTGTTAAATAAGAACAACCTGTACTATTATGCTAAGCCAAAACAAAACACACTGCTTTATGACATACCATAATATGTAAACCCAGTTATAATGTACACAAAGGGAGGTTGAAAAGATCGATCAAGCACTTCACATTTTAGCTCTTTATGGCTTGAGAAAAACATCATACTCACACCTCAGCAATCCTCCAAACCTCTTTACAAGCGCCCATGCATTTGAGCTTCAGATCTCAAAGTGTGCAAAGCTGTTCTGTCACTTAATTGTGAATCTTTCTCCCATCAGTCAGCTGTTCTTTGGGCTCCTTAATACAACCATGATTATTATCTGCCAGCAGTGGGATTGAGCCAGTGGTGGGCTCCTGCCGGATCGCACCGGATTGCACGCTCACTTTCGGCGCTAAACCCGGAAGTACGGTGTTGCCCCGCCCCTGGCGACGCGACGACGCTTGCCTGCGCTCCACCAGCTCGGCTGGGAACGGAGACGTTTCTCTGCTCAGCAATGTCTTCAGTGGAATGGTGGCAGCCTGGCAGGCTGAGCCTGCGTCCCTTTCAGGCGCTCCGCTCCGCTGAGGAAACGTCTCCGTTCCCAGCCGAGCTGGTGGAGCGCAGGCAAGCGTCGTCGTGTCGCCAGGGGCGGGGCAAGACCGTACCTCCAGGTTTAGCGCCGAAAGGGAGCGCGCGATCCGGTGCGATCCAGCAGGAACCCACCACTGGATTGAGCATGTCTGCAGGGTAAAGTGGCTGCCTATTCCCACTGCCCATCAACTGTTACTTAGGCTCTTTTTGAAGATGGATTTTGTACTCCTTTCCAAGAGGCTTGCATAGTGTTTGAAAATAGCCATATAACAGCTGGCTGGTAGGAGGATTATTCATGGGTCCTTTACGTACAGCCTTTTTTTTTGGAGCTGTTATAAAACAGAACATAGAATAACAAAGTTGGAAGGGACCTTGGGGGTCTTCTAGTCCACCCCCCTCCTCGAGCAGGGGACCTCTTTTGTCATACCATTTTAGACAAATGGCTGTCCACTTTCTTCTACTTCTTCTGTTATATTTATATAGATACTGTTCAGATACAGTATATCACTATGTTATAAGATCACCCACCACAGGATAACTCTAAATAATGTGATTTATTTGGCTTCAGTTTAGTGAGTTCTGGGAATACAGACATTATGATTATAAAGAACAGTTTATTGTTTCTTGTGTGAAATAAATCTAACCAAATGTTTTTCCCCCCAGTAAACCATGTTCAAGTAAATGATCACTTGATGCAAATATAGACAATGTAGCCCCTATGGGTCATACTACTTGCAAATCTTTTTGATGGAGGTACCTTTGATTGGTACAATGCGCTCAGTTGGTAATCTCAGGTTTAAAAAAAATTACTTTGAAAAGAATTTAAAATTGTAGCCTAATCTAATATATGAGATTGCAGCCATTTTGTCAGCCTCTGCTTTGCTACTTGCTTTCGGCTGCCATAGAAACAGGGAGGGGGGCATGGTATTTGGGATGGGAATAATTGGTACAGGAGTGATAGTTAAAAAGGGAGTTTTGTTCTCACCATCTTCTGCGCATGCTGATGGCGCATACCAACCTGATGATGCTTCTTGGAAATGCACCCACATGACATCTAAGGGATTTGCAGATTGGGCAATGGGATGGGGGTTGTTGGGGGGAGGGGGTTGGGCAAATGTTTGATATGTATGATTTTGTGCGTTTCTGCCTCAGACCTTGCTTTACTTTGCTGCTATCTTTTCATAACCAGTAAAAGTACTCTTAATTCTACAAATGGAGTTAAGTGGTTTCTTTCTTTGTTGCTGAAGGAGGCACGCCTGATAATAAGCAAGGTCTCAGTTCACACTCATCCCGGAGCTAACACCTTCTGAGGAGAGTATAATAAAAACAAAACCTTCAAAGAAATGTCCAACCCGGGCAGCAACCAGGAGGATGACATGGTTTTTTCAGATCCTCATGTCCCTTGGGGACGGAGTGGATGGCAGAACTGAATTTGAAGGAAACATCCATCCACCCCAGGTGGTCATTGGGAGTGGGACAGAAGTAGGATCTTGAGGAAATTCCAGCTGGAATTACAACAACTGATGTTGGCGACTGGCAGCTGCCTGGCAGGAAGCCGAAGAAGAGAATCTCATTATGTCCCACGCTATGAAACTCTTCCAGGAGGCTTGGGAGAAACGTCATTTTTGCAAGAGCAGGTCTGGAAGAGAAGTTGATTTCCCTGATCAAGAAGAAAGACCTGGAGAGGACCTGTTTCACACAGGGGGGGGGGCTGGGGGCAGACTGCAGAGCTGATCAAGATGGGAGAGCCCCAGCAGCAGTAGCAGCAGCTGCAAGAGCCCTTCCAAGGCAGGGAGGGCCCCCTGCAGACCCCGGATGGCAAAAGTTCCTCCTCTTGGCGTGAAATTTGGAGGTGACCCAAAGGAGCTAGGATTTTTACTGGTGCAGGTTTGGAATTTTATGCAACAGTTTGGAGAGGATCTCCCCAATGAGGAAGCCAAGGTAAGAGCTGTTACCATGGCGTTAGAGAACAAAGCAGCAGCCTGGATGGTTGCTCTGCATAACAATGACTCCCCCCTGCTGAGGAACTATAATAGGTTTATGGTTGCCCTGAGAAAACGTTTTGATGACCCACTCACTGAGCGAAAGGCCAGAACCAAGATGAAAACCCTTACTCAGGGGAAAAATCCAGTGGTTGAATACATCCAAGAATTTCGTGAACTGTCGGTGTATATGTGGAGATGGCCGGAGGCGGCTTTGATGGACAGTTTTATGGATGGCCTGAACCAAGATATATACCAGAACTGTGTTAATGCGGGGGGGGGGGGCTGCAACCTGCAACGCTGGTACAAATTGGCAGCAGAAGTGGAGATCAACCTAGCCAGGGATAAATACTGGGAAGTGAAATGGTAAAAATCCCCCCCCCCCGAGGAGCTCCGAAGGGAGGAAAAAGTTGATCTGCAAGCAAGCCCCGGTCTACTGCTTGTTTCCGCTGCAGGAAGGAGGGGCACCGAGCAGTGAACTGTCACTCAAAAATTGGTCCAAAGCCCCCTGCCCCTGGAGAGAGGAAGCCAGACAAACAACCTGGGAAACAAAAGGACACTGCCATGAAAGGGGTGGATCCTGTTGAAGATTTCCCTCCCATCCAAGGGGAAGAAGAACCCTCCTTTCTCTTGGGGGAAAGTGAAACCGACTCCGATGACGACCATCTGGTAAGTCCCCGATCAGGCCCCATGACCATTCCAGTAGAACTTAAAGTGCTCTCTACTGGAGCCCAAGCTGGCCCTTTTAGACTCAGGATGCACACGTTGTATAATTAGCCCAGAAGTGGTGGAGAAAATGGGCTTAAGACTGAGAACTTTGAAAGTGCCCATTGCCTTTTGCCAGTTGGATGGGTCAGTAGCTGGGGGGGCTCCTGTCCCTTTTGTGACTGAACTACTAGATATGTGGATATGTGGATGGGGGATCACCAAGAAATCTTAAGTTTCATCGTTGCACCTGGGATAGGTTGGCCCCTCATACTAGGATTACCCTGGCTATGGAAATGGAACCCATACGTGAACTGGAGGAAAGGGTGGTTGCACATCCGTTCCGCTAAAACCCTGGAGGGCAAGGGGAGGGTCTCCCACATAGCCAATGCTGAACCTAACCTAGTGGCTGCAATGCAGGAGAAAATTGAGGGGAAAGAGAAAATCCCTAAAGAATACTAGGACCTTAAGGACGTTTTCAGTGAAAAAGCTTCCGATAAATTGCCGCCGCACTTTATTTTAGTATGTAATATTTATTTTAAAAGCATTGGCACCTACAACATCGGTAAATATTATGACACCAACTGCCTGAAAATGTTGCTGACAACATATGTCAAGTTAGTCATGCCACCACAATAACCGCTTTTAACCATTTTTCTGAATTTTTCTAAAAAGAGAAAAATAGAAGGTTTAGACATTATTTGCCTATAATTTCCCTTCTCAAAGCATTTACTGAAATATAAATAGAGGAAAAAAACACAGTTGTACATACTTCTAGCTGCTGTGATCTCTTGTTGCAGGACACAGATGTAAAGCTGAAGTGTTAGCTGAGGTGCCGATCCTAGGAAAGCTTGAATCACTGATGCTCGGCTAAATGCAGATCTGTGTGTAAACAGCTTCCCCTCTGCCTGGCCTACTTCTTTCTCAACTTCTTCTGAATGTCCATCTTTTGGCATCTGTCTTTTCTTAGTAATACTGACATAAGGCTCTTCCACTCTACCTGCATGAAAGTAAATATAAAAAACTTCCACGCACCTGGAAGGAACAAACCAGAGAAACCATCACAGCTATCTATTTCTATCCACATATTTTAAAAGTCTAATGGATTGCATGTACATTTATACCCCACTGTCACTACCTAAGATAATCTGTATACACACAAATCAGCTAACTCACATTTAGGATTATTAAAATTATGAATCATATAACAAAGCAAGTAATAGCACAAAGTATTTTATATGAATATCCAGAATATTCCAAACACCCCCATGGAAACAGATTATTTAGAGAAAAGCTTCCTTCTCTTGATATGTTACTATTTGGTTACATGCTAATATGATC
Source organism: Natrix helvetica (assembly GCF_964273705.1). NCBI lineage: Eukaryota > Metazoa > Chordata > Lepidosauria > Squamata > Natricidae > Natrix > Natrix helvetica. The sequence goes on from NC_138550.1 coordinate 63,148,024, forward strand.
CATTTAGCATTATTGAATTTACATAGCCCAATGCCAGAGGTGGGATTCAGCTGGTTCGGACCGATTTGGGGAAATCAGTAGCTCCAATGATCAGGTGAGACTGGTTGAGGCAGGGTCAACACTGACTCAAAGACAGCAAAAAACCTTAAACCCATACTACATGTATCTCAATGTACTATGTATGATTTATTTACTAAATAATTGAATATTGCCATCCAACTCACTGATGGTGATGCTAGGCAGGTTAAAGGAATAACCCCCCCCCCAATAAAACCCAATAACCCCCTCGCCCCTGGTGCCAACATTCAAACAGCCCACCACCCAATGGGCTCCACATTAGCCTGGATCATCAGACTCACTGGCACAACTATGATTTTAGGCCCTTTGAAAGAATATGAAGATGGGTGCTAGTGTTATCACTGTTGGGATGATGTTCCACAGATAGGGAGCCATCATAGAAAAGGCCTAAGTGAACCTTCTTGATTTAAGGGACCTGTATCATACTCTGCCAATGGAAGGTCACTGATTTGGTGGTCTGGATAGATATAATTGGGAAACATGGTCTTTCAAATAAGCTGGCCCCAAGCTATGTAGGGCTTTAAATGTGATAACCAGTACCTTGAATTGGACCCAGAAGTAAATCAACAACCAACAAGTAAATCAACTTTTATTGAACCCAGAAGTAAATCAACTAGTTTCCACAAGAAAGGTGATGTGTATTAATCAAGACTTGGACAAAACCACGCAACTACTATATTTTAAACTAATATAATACAAACACAAGCAATAGAAAATAATCCAACCAGTGCCTTAAACTTTAAAAGAGCAGATTTTAACAAATTCAGAGAGATCCTATGAAAGATTCCATGGATGAAAATCCTAAAGGGAAAAACAATTCAAGAAGAATGGGGAAACTAAAAAATACTATCATAAAAGCCCAGTCCAGCACAATACCACTCAAAAACAAGAAATTCAAGAAGAAACTATCATGGCTGCAGAAAGATATCTCTCACAAACTTAAAGACAGAAAGAACAAGCATAGAAAACAGAAAGAGGGACACATAACTAAGGCTGATTACCAGCAGATAACCAGAACATGCAAAGACAAAGTCAGGACAACAAAGGCTCAAAATGAACTAAGGCTTGCTACAAAAGTCAAAGATAATTTTTAAAAAGTTTCTTGAGATTCGACCGGAAGCTCTCCAGCTGGACAGACGTGTGTGTGTGGGGGTGAGCTCTTAAGAGCTTCACATGAACCCTGTCTGACAAACCTGTTCCAAGATCCTTTTTGGATCTGGAGGGGGAGCGAAAAAGGGGCAGCATCTCATCAGACCCAGAGGGAGGTAACAGGTCTCTTGCAGGTCAAAGATTTGCCCTTTGAATTCCAGTCAAAGCACTGAACAGAAGTGTACAGGAGAAGGGAGGAAAGACCGGTAAGAAGATTCATTTAACCCAAAGTCATAAATCAAAAGAAAAGACAAAGAATCGTGAGAGTACAAATAATATTAATAGACAGATCTGGATTTTGGCAAGAGGAAAGAAAGAAAGGGAAAATGGAGGGTTGAAACACCAGCCCCCTCCCCCCAAAAGCTATTTGTTTGAAATAATTCAGACAGAAAGGGAGAAAGCAGAGAAGTGACAAACCCACTCAAATATAAATCCTAAATTTGGTTTTGAATTTGAAATAGAAACCAAACATTCCAAGGGATTTCGTCTGAACTTCTTACAACTAATATATCTTAAGCAATTCCAATTAGGGAGAAAAATCAAGAAAAAAGCACTACCTTCTCACTGATAACTGATAACCTAATCTTGATTGTGCTGAAAGTTTTAATTAACCAATTGCCATAAATCAGAATTTGGAAAAGCAGGAGGCAAAGTGATCAAGATGGCTTCAGCTTCTCTTCTGTTTTTTACATAAATTGAAATAGCTAAATTTAAGGTGGACCAGAACCTCGAAATAAGATCTGCATAACTAACTGCAATTTTGGAACTGGACATTTAAGGAAGAACAAAAGACCAAGATGGCTCCCGTCACTCTTCCCCATAGCAGCTAAAGTAGCTAAATTTAAGGTGGACCAGAATTCTGAAAGAAGAGCTGTATAACTAACTGTAACTTTGGAACTGGACATTATGGAAAGCTGAGAATTTGAAGAACTACGTGAAATCATAAAAAATATGCATAAACCATTAAAAACATTAAAATTAAGCCTAAATAGAATTCTGAACCCAGAGAATCAGGGATTTAAAGAAGAAGAGAAAGAAGAATGGGAGAAAGATAACGAAGGGTGGAAATGGTGGGAAATAAAAAGCAGACAAAAAACTCCATTGGACTTGGCAGTGGTATAAGGAAAATGGCAAAGGGGGATGTGTCCCCAAAAAAGTTCTTTTTGTTCACTTTTTTTTAAAAAGGAGGAAGATATATGTCAAATTAAATATGTATACTGAAAAGGAATTATAAATACCATCAACGTAAAATGGAGCTTGCTCAGAAGCTGAAATGCACCAAGTAAATGAGATGAAGAATGTGAAGTAGAGGAGAGAGGTAAGAGAAGAAGAGAGTGATAGGTGAGAAGGCAGGGGGGAAGAGGAGGAGAGAAAGGAGGAGTGGAAAGGGGAGCGAGGAGAAGGAGAGAGGAAGGGAAGTAGAGAAGAGAAGGATGACAGAGGGAAGAAAGGAGGTAGGGAGGGGGAGGAGAGAGGGAGAAGAAAGTGATGGATGAGGTACAAATATGTTGTATGGAGAGCAGAAGAGCCAATAATTGTTTTTGGGAGTTGATGGTAAGATGAATTGATGTAAACATTTAATAATACAATATGATGTTGGCTATGTAATAGTATACATGTGATTATATGCTATGAAAATGGAAAAATAAAAAACTTATTATAAAAAAAAGTTTCTTCCAACATATTAATAACAAGAAAAAATTCAAGGAAACAGTAGGTTCACTAAAGAGAGAAGATGGCAAGGAAGTAACAGGCAGCAGGGAGAAAGCAGAGCTGGTTAACTCATTATTTGCATCAATCTTCACGCAAAAAGAAATTGTAGCCCAATGAACTAAAAAGCTACTGTAAAAGACAAACTAGAAATAAAAACTAAAATAAGCAAGAAAATGGTAAGATAACAACTATTTGACGATGTATATAAATCACCAGGACCTGACAGTTTATACATTCCAGAATTCTGAAGGAGCTGGCAGATGTTATCTCAGAACCACTGTACCAAATCTTTCAAAAATCCTGGGGGCACAGGAAGTATCTGAGGATTGGAAAAGGGATGATGTGATTCCTATCTTCAAGAAAAGGGGGGGAAACAGTACCAGGAAAACTACAGACCAATCATTCTAACATCAATACCTGGGAAGATCCTGGAAAAAGTAATAAAAAACCAGATCTGTGAACAACGAAGCAAATAAAGTTATAACTAGTAGCCAGCATGGATTTGTTAAAAACAGATCATGCTAAACCAATCCTATTTCATTTTTTGATAAAGTCACCAAATTAGTAGACCAACAAAATGCTGTGAACATAGTATACTTAGATTTCAGTAAGGCATTTGACAAATCTACTTCTTGGTAAGCTAGAAAAATGTGGAATAGACAACATCACCACCAGATGGATTTGTAGCCGGCTGGCAAATTGTACTCAACAAGTAGTCCTTGATGGTACTACATCTACATGGAAAGAAGTAAGCAGTGGGATACCACAAGGCTCCATCTTGGACTTCCGGTTCCGGCGGCTGACGGCGACGGGCAGGTCCTGCTTGCACCGCGCATCTCCGGTGGGCTCCCCACTCCTTGGGGGGCACAGGACGCCCCGCAGAGGCATTCTGCCAGAGGAGCGGCGCGGCGGGGGGACCCCTGGATCGGCGGCGGCCGGCGGGGGGCCCTCGCTTTGCTCCAGGCACCAAGGAGCACAAAGGGGAGACGCTCCGGCGTCTTCGCTGTGAGGCTGATCAGAGATAAGAAAGCTGAAGGATGCAGCGGCGGTGCGGTGAGGCGTAAACTTCCCCCATTCCCATTACAAACTTGAAAACTTGTCAGCTGTGTAAACTTTACTTTTTGGCTTGGCTTGGAGAGGCGCGGCTGGAGGGAGGGGGATTCCCCCCCCCTTGGACAGGCAGCTGGAAACAATTGTGCTCTTAGCCCCAAGGGAAGGAGGAGGGGGAGAGCCAACCAATGATGTCACGCCCCTACTAAGTGGACTTTTGGACTCAAACTTATAATATAATGATGATCTGGAAACTTTGGGAATTTTGAACTTTGAAAACTTTATTTGTTGCCTCTAAACCTGAAGCTGGCAGGGCAAGATGGCACACTTCCGTTGTCTTCATGAAATGTGAAACTTGACTCCACCTTCAAAACTTCAGGCTTCCGGTCTTTGTCTCCGTGCTACTCAGACAAATCTCTTGTTGATTGATTGCTTTTGAACTCCCTGGAGTGAAAAACTTTTGGTCTTCTGCCAGGGTGATTAGAAAAAACTCTCTTCTGCCTGGACCTTCTGTCTCCTGGACTCTCCTGGCTGTCCTGCCTTTCTGACTGACCATTCTCTATATTGACTGAACTTTTTATCCTACAAAGAATGCCACCCAAAAAACCACCTCCTGGAAAGCCAGGCTTTGCTGCCTCTGCCCCGACATCTGCAACCTCCAGTCCTAGTACACAATTGACAATAACAGCCTTAATGCAACCTAAATCTACGGAGCTGGAGTTTCATCAAATGTTCCAGCAACTTCTACAGGGACAAGAGGAAATAAAGAGACAATTGAAGGAGATGAAAGAAGAAATTAAAGAGAACCAGGACAAAATTAATAAGAACTCACAGAGACTGGATCTTTTGGAGGGTGGGGCGGCTGAGATGAGGGAGGGGATAGAGGGGGTGCAGAAGGGAAACAAAGAACTTGATACCCAACAAATGAAAATAGAGTTTGAGAGAATGTCTTTTTATCTTAGATTTCAAAATGTGATGGAGACAGATGATGAAAATATAAGGGACATTATGACAAGCATTTTGGCTGAGTATATCCAGAAGGAGAAACAACAGATGGGGTGGGAAATAGACCTGGCTTATAGAGTGAACTCAGCTTACGCTAGAACACACAATGTTCCCAGGGAGGTACACATTAAATTCCTTAGGAAAAGCACAAGAGATGAAATTCTGAGTGCACAAAGGGGGCAAGCCTTGACATACAAAGATAAGGAGATAACCATTCTGAAACAGATCCCCAAGAAAGTGAGGGAAAAAAGAAAAAATTATTCGCAATTGGCGAATAAATTATACCAGAAGGGGGTGTGGTTTAGATGGTTGATGCCTGAAGGTATGTTAATATTCTGGGAGGAGACAAGAGTTAGAATTAATACACCCATAGAGGCGCAGGCCTTTATGGAGAAAAACAAAGTACTTCTAGAAAAACCAGAAGACTCCCTAACAGACATACAAGACACGGGAGGGGCCGGAGCTCTGCCAGCGGGGGGAGATGGGGCGACCAAGAAAGCTCAGATCACAAAAATGAGTAAGAAAAGTCACCTGATATAAACTGATCGAAATTACCAATTGAATTTACTACACTGACCATATGTTACTACTTAATATTGAATTTTATGCAAATGTATACTATGAGTTTGGAGGGAGGGTGCACCTACCGCATTTCGCAACTGCCAAAATTTGTAACCTTTCCCTTACCTTTTCCCTTTGTAAAATATTAAAAAACCAATAAAACTTTGTTTTTAAAAAAAGGCTCCATCTTAGGTCCAATACTCTTCAAATCTTTATAAATGACTTAGATGAGGGAATAGAAGAGAAAATCATCAAATTTGCAGATGATACTAAATTGGCAGGAATAGTCAACACCCCAGAAAACAAACTCAGGATCCAAAAAGATCTTGACAAACTTGAACAATGGGCCCTATCCAACAAAGTGAATTTTAATGTGGAAAAAAGCAAAGCTTTACATTTAGGTAGGAAAAAATCAAAGGTATAATACAGATGAGGAGAGACCTGGCTCAAAAACAGTAATGGTGAGAGGGACCTTGCAGTCCTAGTGAATGATCATTTGAATATGAGCCAATAATGTGCAGCAGCAGCCAAAAAAGATAATACAATCCTGGGTTGTATAAACAGAGGCATAGAATCAAGATCAGGTAAAGTATTAGTGCTGCTTTACAAAACCCTAGTAAGACCACACCTGGAATACTGCAACCAATTTTGATAACCATACTAGGAAAAAGATGTTGAGACTCTGGAAAAAGTTCAGAAAAAAGCAACTAAGATGATCAAAGGTTTGGAGACTAAAGCTTATGAAGAATGGCTGCAGATTTTGGGTCTGGTTAGTCTAAAGAAGAGAAGAATTAGGGTTGACATGATAGCAGTATTTCAGTATTTGAGGGGCTGCCACAAAGAAGAGGGGGGCAAATTATTCTCCAAAGCACCAGAGGGCAGGATAAGAAATAATGGTTGGAACCTGATTAAAGAGAGAAGCAACTTAGAATTAAAGAGAAACTTCCTAACAATAAGAACAATTAACCAGTGGAACAGCTTGCTTTCAGAAATCATGGGGGCTCCATCACTGGAGACTTTTAAGAGAGACTGGACAGTCACTTGTCTGCAATTGTATAGGTTCTCATGCTTGAGCAGGGGGCAGGACTAGAAGACCCCAAGGTCCCTTCCACTCTATTCTATTTCTATATTTATATTTTATATATGCAGAGTATATTTATATACTACAGACCATATTGGTGCCAGAGAGGCTTTAAATTCTTGATTCTTTTAAAAATCATAATATCCTGATACACAGAATATAATTTTGAATTTTAATATTTTGCATTGTGAGTTAAAGGCCCAGAGCTCCCTAGCCAATCATGCCATTCCACGAAGTGTTGTCATGGCTGGTACCATTCAGGACCAAGCATTGCATACAAGAAACAATGATTAGCTAAAAGTTAAATCATTTTTTCTCTTTATTAATCCCATTGCCAGAGAGACTTGAAACTGCCAACACGAAAAACACTAATATCGACTTTTAGTTCATTCAAAGGAAAGATTTATTAACACACCATATGAAGCTGATTTTAACGATTTTTGAAAGATTCTCAGATAACTAAAAGTAGAATAGGCTTTTCAGGTGTATGAAAGACCAAGCGCTTTATTTACTGTAGGAGTCGGATCACCTACTTCCCTATAGCAATGGATTCATCCCGAATCATACAGCCAGGACCCCCTAACCGGTTGTACCCTTCTGTGCAGTGAGTGACGGCTTATTGCCACGGGTTACTGACATTCGGGAACAAGGGCACCGCATTCATCTTAAAGAGCCCTCAGGAGAAGAGCCCAGCTTTGGCATTCCTCCTCCGTTGGAGCCACCGTCCCACCCACCTGACAATGGGTCCCAGCTGCAGAATGTGAAGCAGCAATACGAGCGGCCTGTCCCGGCTGAGGTCGCGGTGGATGAAAACGAGGCTGAACTGGACCAGGATGCAAGGCAAGAGAGCGAAGAGGAGCGTCAGCGACTGCCAAATGCGGTCTCCCGCTGAGCGGTAGGTGCTGCTTAGGTACAAGGCGATCGCCGTTTCGGCCACGAAGAGGAACAGCGAGACGAGTACGGAGCCCGGGAATTTCATCGTTCCTTTTTTGTGGCCTGCCCACCGGCAGGCCAATCGGCGGCTCAGAGGGCTGCAAGGGAAGGTGGATGCCATGGCAGAGAGACCCACAGCGGAGGCCTCCTGACGCCCATCTCCGTCTTCTGCAGCGGCGCTTCAGTTTCTTGGGCGAAGAGAGTAGCGACGGGCGCTTGCAATGCATGGCCACTAGAAGTCAGGACTGAGCTGGCCGCAGCACTCGCCGAGAGCGACGGGCATCTGAGTTCGGCTTTCTGGCCTAGGAGATGAACAAAAGAGCCCCTCTGATTACAGCTCGACTCGTCTCTTAATTCCCAGAATTTGGAAACAGTGAAATCTGTCTACATTGGATACAAAGATGCAGGTATCCTGTATTTTGCCACATGCTGGAGTTTGCCCCTACCTCAAATCAAGTCCAGATATACTCCATGTTGATTTGTACAGGCAAAGGAAGAGGTGGCTTGAATGGTGAAGCCTTTTGATTTTACCCTGAATGTTACTCTCCTTCTCAAACAGCAGTCACTAATAAAGCCTCATCCAACCACATATTCCAAAATGTCTAGGTATCTATTACAAATTAGGATACCCATTGTATCCCCAGATATCAGGAGAGGATGCTTTTAGAAAGGCTGTGATGTAGATGCTCAATGGACAAAATTCACCCAGTGACAATTGGCCCCAGTTTCATGGTGGTAAAAGTCTACAACTTTGTACTGAGATTGGGATGGCCACTCAGCATTCATATGAATTGTGTTAAGAAAAAGTGGCAATTCCCCTTGACATGTGAAACCAGGGAATATATACCTCTGATATTACTCTGCAGAATTGGGTAGCCAAGTCCATGTGCTATTTTCCAGTCCTAGATCTAGTAGAAAAGTTGCCTTTATCAGTCTGAGAAAAGTTGATGCCTACAGAAAACAAGTACTCTTCGTAACATGGAAGGGATCAGGAGTGGGTGAAAATGCATGCTTAGAATGGTGCTCCATTTCAAGAGCTTTCCTTCAGGCTACTTTTGAAGATGGATTTAAGTGCTCTTTTAAAAGTGGATGGGAAATTCTAGGAGTTGAAATCTACATATCTTAAAGTTGAAAAGGTTGAGAAACGCTGTGCTAGATCATATCTATGGCAAAAATTGCAAAGATGAAAAACACTTCAAAATAAGTAGCTAAATATAACTTTTCAGTAATTGAAAACTCTTTCAAATCTGTATATAGGATAACATGAATATAATGGAATAATTAAATAAATAAGTGGAATAACTTCACAGTGTGGGATAGGGGTGTGAAAAATTTCCAGTAGTCACCAGAATGATAGAAAAAAGGTGTACAGCTTAGATAGACTAAAATTAAAGAAGACACCATGGGAGTTTGGTAAAAGCAGGCACACAGGCCTCAAGGAAAACAAGTATATGTATTTTATATAAATAACATCAATTGGTGGAGGAATTTTGTTATTCTAAACCACTATTTTGATTACCATTTTAAAAAGCTTTTAAAAACCATTCTTCTCTTATATACTTCTCTAGTTTACAATGGAAAGTAATACATTTTGAAATAAAGTGTTGAAACTACTATACTGGCAATATTTTTTTATTTAACATTAAGATACAATTCTACCAGAGAACATTCATCCTAATTTCAATAATGGCAAGAAGTAGATATCAAATATAGGAACAGTTTGTAATTTATGTGATGTTCATAGCACACAAATAGGCAGAGATTAGCAATAGTGGATAAATAACAGCAACATAAATTGTTTCTTTCTTGGCTGATTTTCAAATATGAAATTAATTTTAGAATAATGTAATATATATTTCCATCCAATTGGAGCTTTACAAAAATACTAATTTATTAATGTCACAAATAATTCCATGATCTACAGTTACCTTAGGCCTATTCCAAATCCATTTCAGTCAAATACCAAATGAGAGTAGCAGTGATATATTAACAGTATTCTATCCAGAGCTGAAAACAGAATTCATGTACCATGCTAAGACACATTGTTCAGTCAGGGAATTTTGTGTTCTGCAAAATATGAAAATGTCAAATGTAAATTATACTTTATGGCTCAGTGTATAAGACAAAACGGTGTTTTTTTATGACACTAGATTAAATAAAGCATAGCTTAGCACATTTTAGGATTGTAGGTGATAATGAGAATTTAAGATTCCACAGTGCTAAAAAAGCAAGTGAATTCTGGTCCATTATTTTTTATAATACATCAGTGAATAAATATTTTAGTGATAATGTAAATGTAATATGTGTGCTCTCTAACAATACAGAATTAAAAAATAATTATTTTTAATGCTTCTCCTTTACATTAAGCTAATTTTAAGATCTTCCCAATTGTTATATACAGTTATTATATATAACAATTGAGGTCTATAATATATTGTTAGATATAATACTTAGGAATATTACTACATTATAAAATATTTTTGAAGCGATTGTTGTCCCCGATTCGGGTCTGAGCCTGGTGCCGAAGCCAATGATGGACGCCAGACATGAAGTGCAGGTTTTCTTGGAGTACCTTATGGTTTCTAATCTTTCTTTCAGATAAAGTAGGTATAATATAGGTGGATGGGAAGAACACAGCTGCATAACAAATAATATGGTCTCATCCTGACAGTTGTTAAGTCTATTTGTCTTAATATCTTAGCCTTCACACATACACACCCCAATCAGCTAGTGATAATAATTGGACAACTTTCTGGGTTTCTTTATAACAAAGGGAATCAAAATAATTACCCCTTTCACATTCTGGGGATAGGGAGCCAACACACACAAGCATTTACACATCAGCATACTTACACTTTTATCCTCCATTAAAACTGTTTGCATAAAAAATCCACAAACAAATATTTCCTTTCATACTTTCTCCAGGCAAACCAATCATTATTCTCATTATTTTAGGGAGCTTTCACAAGCCAATAAGCTCAATTTTTCCAAATCCTTTTTTTAAAAAAGTAAAATAAATAATAATGCCTTTTTGTTTATTGTTATTAGAAGGTCTTGCTCCTCTCCCATGTCTTGGAAATGACACAACACAGAAACACATCTCTCTAACAGAACTGGACTATTAACAAGTTTCACAAATAAACTCAAATATTGTATCTGTCTGACTCTTTTGTTTCTGCAATATTGCTTTTAGTTGTTCCCATATTATGAGGTTCCTGAAACGACCAAAAATCACCTGCATTGTCCAAGGGAAGTTGAGGCCAGACAGACATACAATAACGAGAAAAGGCTGCCTTTAATCCCTATATCTACTCCCCCTAATATCTCAGAATTAGGCAAAATACAACCCACTAACAAATCTGGGCAGCTTTCCTTTTGGCAACTCTGTCACTTCTCAACTGGATGCCTTTTTGCTACCAGTGTCAGATCCCTAAAAGTGATACTGCCATTCAGTTGGGAGGAGGGGTGGGCTTGGAGTCGGTTTATTAGCAGTGCCTGTGACAACTGATATTTTACAACTGGTTTCCTGGTGCCAGCTGTCACCCCAGCCCAGCTCCACCCCGCATGTGTGCGTGCCTCCCAGCAGCTAGCTGGTCTTTGGGTCTCTGCTGTGCATGGGTGGGGGTGGGGCGCATATGGGGGATGCACATGCACAAGGGGGCGCATGTACAGGAGTTAATCATATTGCATTTTAGGGGTTCACACATGTGTGTGCACCCCTGCACCCTATTTTGGGCCTGGAAGGCCTCCTGTACCAACCTGGAAGCCAAAATGGGGTGAGGGCACACCATGCGAGCCCCCCTGTGCCCCATTTTGGGCCTGGAAAGTCTCCTGCACCAACCTGGAAGCCAAAAATAGGCAGCTGGTGGGTGCATGCATGTGGGGGCAGGGGGCATGCAAGGGGGTGGTGCACATATGTGGGGGGTGCTCAAATTGCATTTTGGGGTTTTGCACATGCATACATTCAGCAGTCAGCACCAAAAAGGTTAGCCATCATTGCCCTATGCTATTGCACACCAAACACAATAAATCCTGACAGAAGTTAGCATAATTTATGTAGAAAGTTAGCACCCACCTCTCTCCTAGAAGAATGAAATATTCTAGGAAATATTAAAAAGGCAGAATATTATACCTCCCTGGATGAGTGAAACATGTTTTAAAGACAAAGTAGCTCCCTGCAGCTTCCTACCCACACCCTTTGTCAATGGGCCATTAAGATGCCCAAGCAGTTCCTTTATATAATAAAGTTCTCCCCTTCAGCTCCAGGGTGATGGGATTAAGGCATGGGATTAAGGCCATTACCCACTCACCACATGGCATCTGAGAACTCAACCAAACCTGGATTCAAAACACAGCCTAGAGAGTTCCCTCTGCATGGCCCCATGGGAGTCTGACAACCAATTATAATACATTTCTTACACAAGAACAGGAAACAGATAGGTGGGTCTGAATAGATTATAAAAAACCTTGCAAGCCCCTTCTTCGCTCTCTTCTTCTCCACCCAACATTGAAGCATGTGATCACCTTTTCTGTTCAGGACTCAAGCCATGTGGTCCTGTCCACCATTAAACTCTCTTTCCAAGCAGCCTCCATGTCTCCAGTGTCTTTTTCCCCACTTGGAACTGAACCCAGAAGGGCATTTCTTTCAACAATTGGCACCCCAGAGATGGGACTCCAAGCTAGCCTAACCAATGGATATGGCCCAGGTAAGCCTCCCATGCCGGCACAGACCCCATTGAGTCTGTGGGTGGATTTTCCTGGACCTTAGCCATTTGGAACTAGATTTTAAAGGGGTTTTGAGTTTGAGCTCAAAGGCTGCCTGGAAAGAAGGTGAGTATCTCTAAATTTTAATTCTCTAAAATTTAATTTTAAAGCATGGCAAAGCGTGGGAAGTGTGTGTATGCCTGCAAGTGTGTGACTGATGGGATCCTTCTCCCAATCACAGCTGGATCTTGGTTCCTCTGTGTGCTTTACCGAGAGAGCCTGGAAAGTATTAGGGTCAGGCCAGAGCACAGGACCTTCTGTTAGGGAAAGGAGAGTTTGTGTGGAAAAGTGAATGAGAGAAAAAGGTCCCTGCGAGTTAGGGCACGAAAAGTCCCTGCGAGTGAGGGGCGCGAAAAGTCCCTGCGAAGGGCATGAAAAGTCCCTGCGAGTGAAGGGCATGAAAAGTCCCTGCGAACGAAGGGTGAGAAATTCAAAAGATGATGCAGGAAAACTAATTTGGCTACATAAAGGTACTATGCCCCATACATCCCTTCGGCCGATTCGCTCACACAGAGAGGGACTCCTCCGGGTGCCGTCCACTAGGCTGTGCCAGCGGGCGACGCCTAGGGGAAGGGCCTTCTCTGTGATGGGCCCGACCCTCTGGAATGACCTTCCCCCTGACATTAGAATGACTACGGACCTCCGCTCCTTCCGTCAGAAACTCAAAACCCACCTGTTTCAGCTAGCCAGCCTGGCCTAATTCCAGCTTTCCCACCTCAGTTTTATTTTTAAATTTTTATGATTGGTTTTATGGTCTTAAGTTTTTAATTTTTATAAATTCGTACAGGGGCTATTTAATCTAATTTTAGCTATGTATACTATTGTTTGTATGGTTTTTTAAATTTATACCTGTACACCGCCCCGAGTCCCTTCGGGGAGAGGGGGCAGTCTAGAAATCTAATTAAATAAATAAATTAATTAATTAAAAGAAAAGGGAAAATGTTGAGGTTTCTGGCTTTTTCCCCCTTGTCTGTTTGTCTCTTTCTCTGTCTTCTATGCAACCATGTGGTTTATTTGTTAAGATTTGTGCCTTCCCTAATTTAACAGATTTGTACTGGGAATGACTAGGATGTGTAAACATGAGGTTCTCTCCCCCCCCTCTTATTTTCTCCTTGTCCTCGTGTATATGTGTGTCTAAATCTTTGTGCACCCTCGAAGTAGTTGTAACTATAAAATGTCTCAAATCCAAAAAGACAAGAATTTTAAATTGTTCAAAGAAAGAAAAGAGTAAACTGGCAGAAATTGCCTTCACTCCTTTTGTCAGGCCCAGAAAACTGAGTGAAGGGGGAGGGGAGCCTTTACTTTGTGTTTGTTTGGCCAACAAAAACAGAGTAAAGAGAAGTATTCTTTCTTCCTTCCCTCTCTGTATCTTAAAGTAACAACCCAGGGAATGTTTTCAGTTCATTTACAAGAAAAGTTTCATCCTTGCATTTATTGTGTGTTTAAATGATTTTACCTGTTCATCTCTTTCCTGAAGCATGTGAACCAGTATCCACATAATGTTACCAGTTTAACTGCAATGCTGATGGGTTTTTTTCAAACTCTGCCTGTAAGCTATCTACCCCCGCCCATGCCCTTCCTTATCTCTAACCCTCTAACAATGCCTTTTCTGTGGGGAAGTGGACCTTGTTCTCATGTCTTTCAGCCCTCCACAGATGAGCAGAGCACATGGATCCAGATGCCTCCAGAGGAGACTTCCATAAGCCTCCGTTTAAGTCTCAAGTTTGGCTCATTGTGACGGATGTGTTCTCAAACTTCTATGGGTCTCAATGTACTCTCAAACCTTTTGGCACCCATTGTGAATGGAACTTGGAGGCCCCATTTTCCTTCAAGGTAGCCACATCTGGCTTCCCATAGAGCTGAACCCCTTTGAAGTTCGGCAGGCCTTCAACATGATGGACTGGAGAAACTGGCATGGGCCACAGATGATGTCAAAGAGCACTCCCACTAAGTTTGGACCAGTAACATGGGCTTGGCCGGATGCCAGCAGATCCTGAATCCATCTGGTCCTGAATGCCAAAGAGGCTTGAGTTAGGTAGTGGGGAAGATTGTACTCTGTGAGGTGAGTAGAAGATTTTTTTTCTTTTGGGGAGAGGAGGGGGAGTGTTGCCTTGTGTGTGCATGTATGAGATGAAGGAAATTCCTACTAGAGGTTTGCCTTTGACCTGAGTAAAAACCTCTGCACATCTATCCGGCCAACCTACTCTATTGGCCCTAAGGTAGGAACCTGGCCTCCAGAAGGCAGTTTTGATTTAGATTTTGTCAACAAATCTGCTGATTTTCTGGCCACAATCAGACGAACTGAAGAGGAGCTCTACCTGAGTTTCTTCCCCAAGATGACTGAGGAGTCCACAGGGATACGTTAAAAAGCTGTTGCAGCAGTAATAGTTGTCTTTAAAAAGAAAAGTAGAGCTCAAGAGCCCCACCCAGATGCAAACGATGTGTTAATGAAGGTCTCCATACATCTTAATCTTTAAAATTTTGCAGCTATTGCTGGGAGATCTAAGATAAAAGTTTGGATCTTTAAAAATCAGTCAGCGCCTGCTGGGAGATCTAAGCTAGAAACCTGGCCGAATGCAAACAATGTGTGAACAAATGTATCTATATGTGTCTCTATACATCTTGATCTTTAAAAATATGCCAGCACTTGCTGGGAGATCTAAGATAGATATAGAAAAGTTTGGATCTTTAAAAAATCAGCCAGCACCTGCAGGTAGATCCAAACTAGAAAGAGAAGACACTGAACACCCCAGGGCAGAGACAGGTATTAACAATCTAGTGCTTAAGGAGATAGGACAATGGGTGTAACTTTGAGCAAAAGTCTATCTATACTAATAGCATTTAGAATTGAAAGGCATTGAATTGATTGTGATATGTTTGACCAGCTGGCAAAATAAGTAAGCTTCGCAGTTTGGGCTTGAAGCTATGGGGAACGGGAGAATACTTAAGATTTAAACTGCTCTCTGAGTTTTCCCACTGCTTCAAGAATGAGCCACAAGTTCCCCAAGGAAAGAAAATTGAAGATTTAAAGGGACAGAACATCCCCCAGGTCTGAAAGGTTCCATGGCATTTGCGCATGTATGTGTATGCGTGTAATCATTTCCAGACCTGGAGGGAAGTTGAGATCCTTTAATAATAGAAAATGGAACTCCCTGAAACAATTGTAATAATTGCTTTGCATGAAGAAATAATGAAATGGGATTTTTGTATGTGAAATTAATTTACACAAGCAGTCTGATTGCAGTGCAAATGTGAGTATGTTGATGGTAAAAGTTGGTGTGAATGTACTTTGATTCCCTTTCATATAAAGAAACAGTAAGTTGCAAGGTTGTTTAATGATATGTGTGTGTATGTATGTGTGTTATCATTTCCAAACCTGAAGGGAGTGTGAGATCCTTTAATAATACAAAAAATAGCTCATTGGCTTGTGAAAGAGCTTCCTGAAATACCTATAATGATTGGTTGGCATGAGCAAGCATGAATGTCTAATTGCAGTATGAATGTGAGTGTATGTTCCCGATACCCTGAGGGAGTGATAAGTGACCTGTGATTGCCTTGTGTGTATCCCCCCTTCTTTCCCTCTTTCCTTCTGGGTCATTAAATGGGGCTGCAGTTTTTCTGCTCACTGTAACCATTTTTTTCTCTCTCTCTCTTCTGAGAAATTTGGAGTAAATGAGTGACCTGCTCCTGCACCTTTACCTTTCACTGTTGTGATCTTTTTCATCTGCATATAAAAGCTATACAGTTACATTTCCTTTTCTGCTCTGAATACAATTTTGATTTTTTCTTCTGGAAATTTTTGAGGTTTAAAATGCTTAATTAAACCTATAAAAAGAAATGATTTTGAGATATTTTGCTTACATTTGTAAATGTTTTAACATACTTAATGATAATTTGCTTCCATCTGAATGGAATCTGATATTTTGGAGTGTTGACTCAAAGTACCTCTTTTTTTTATTGCTAGTTTTATTTTTTGAAGCTGTTCTTCTTCCCTCCTTATTTTACGCCTGAGTGCATTTCTGAATGCTTATGAGTCAAGATGCTCTACCCTATGATTGTTTGTTTGTTTGCAACACAAGTTGTTGTCCTTTTTGGAAATTTACTCATCTTACTGCAAAAGTGTATCAATCATAGAGGCAGTGGGAATGTCATGTTCCATTAAATTTACATTGTCTGCCTTCTGAAATAATATTTGGATTTCCACACTTGGACAGAATGGGGAAAATTCCACAACATGAGACTAAAGATATGTCTGTAAAGAACTGTATACGTCACCTCTCCTCTTCTTCACCTCAGAAACAAAGGACTGCTAGCTCAAACCATAACTCTCGAATTTGCTGTGGGTGATTGGGTCCTGATAAAACCTGACATGAGAAAAAAACTTAGCTAGGCCTAGAGCAGATATTCCCAAGCCTGATTGACCACCCTTACCAGCAAGCCGAGCCTAATGCCGTCCAGCAGACATGAAAGAAAGGACCCTGATATGGACAAGTAAAGACCAAAAGACTCTTTTCAATCCCCAGAAGACAGCTGTAAAGACTATGGGGGAAGGTGGAAATTGATTGTAAAGTTTTCTTTCTTTGCTTCCTTCACAGAAATTCATTGTAAAGTTTTCTTTCTTGTCTCATTTATATTGTAATCAGTTTATTGTACTCATGTAAGAATTGTATTTGAGAATGGCTAGCACGGCTAGTTCTGAACACCTTAGATTTCTGTCTAGTGAGAGGGAAATTTGTCCAAAAATGTCTGTATTGTAGAAGCAGCTATCCCCCCATACACACATACAGAGAGAGAGAGAGAGAGAGAGAGAGAGAGAGGGAGGGAGGGAGGGAGGGAGAGAGAGAGAGAGAGAGAGAGAGAGAGAGAGAGAGAGAGAGAGAGAGAGGGAGATACTCCATTCAGACTTAGATTGAAAGTATCTCCTAGACTTATCTCAACACAAAGCTTATCCTAGGCTGATTTTTGCCTTGGTACTAAAGCCCAAGCAGGGATACCTCCCTGTTAATTACATGGGGGAGGGGCATTCCCCCTCAGGCAATTCCCCCACTCGAAGAGCTAGCAGAAAGGATCTTCAAAACCCAAGCCCTAAATGACTCACAAATGATGTTGCCCAGTAAAGCAGGATATGTTGCACTGGTAGTCTCATCAGTAGGAGTCCCAGGGCTCATTGTGTGTAATTTTAAAAATATTAAATAGCTTAGAGTGCACACTGGCTAAACTCAACTTCGCCTCACTAAAATGAGAGCTAGGACAGATTCAAGAACCATCCCTTAGAAATGGGCAGCCTGTAGTTATTTAAAAGGCAAAACCATAGCTGCAAAGAATTTTGGGGTATCT
The DNA here is from genome assembly GCF_964273705.1 of Natrix helvetica. Lineage (NCBI taxonomy): Eukaryota > Metazoa > Chordata > Lepidosauria > Squamata > Natricidae > Natrix > Natrix helvetica. The sequence continues at coordinate 63,165,695 of NC_138550.1, forward strand.
GCTTGCTTAAAACCTGTCTGGAAGCTCACAGAAAGTGATATCTGATATTAATTGGCATGGAAAATTGGATACTGAAATTTCTTTCCAGAACTTGTGCCCTGACTGCTAGGCCTTCATGGTTGAAAGCTCTCTGGGAGCCAGTGAAGGAATCCTTCTGCTGTCTCTCTTAATGACTTTCCATCAGGAAAAAAAAGTCTCCCTGATCTGACCAATTTTAATCTTTTGTCAAAAACATGTGTGTTCCAGTCAACATGTTTTGAAAAAAAGGAGGGATTGTAGGAAGTTAAAACCCATCCCTCTCCTAGAAAAATGAAATATCCTAGGAAATATTGAAAAGGCAGAATATTATATTTCCCTGGATGTGAAAAGAGAGAAACATGTTTTAAAGACAAAGTAGCTCCCTGCAGCTTCCTGCCCACGCCCTTTGTCAATGGGCCATTAAGATGCCCATGCCAGTCCCTTTACATAATAAAGAGTTCTCCCCTTCAGCTCCAGGGTGATGGGATTAAGGCATGATTAGCCTTTACCCACTCACCACATGGCATCTGAGAACTCAACCAAACCTGGATTCAAAACAGCCTAGAGAGTTGCCCCTGCATGGCTCCCTGGGAGTCTGACAACCAATCAGAATACATTACTTACACAGGAACAGGAAACAGATAGGTGGGGGCGAACAGATTATAAAAATCCCTGCAAGCCCCTTCTTCGCTGTCTTCTTCTCCACCCAACATTGAAGCATGTGATCACCTTTTCTGTTCAGCACTCAAGCCATATGGTCCTGTCCACGATTAAACCATCTTTCCAAGCAGCCTCCATGTCTCCAGTGTCTTTTTCCCCACTTGGAGCCGAACCCAGAAGGACATTTCTTTCAACATGAGAAAAGGAGAAACATGCTCTTGGATAGCAGTCCCCACCTTTGTTAATAGCCTCAGGAAGACTGGGTCATCTTATCTACAGAACAAAAGTCCTTCAATTCCAGAGTGATAGGATTAGCCTTTACTCAAGATCCAAACCAGGACAAAGCCATTAAGGAATGGAATTGCCCAACACCCTTACAGAATACATGCCTCTTCATTATATCACCCAGCACCGTTCAACCAAGCTTCACTCAGAAAACCTACAAGATTAGCTATGACCCCTACAGCAGGCAATAGCCTGCCACAGGGAAGCTCAAATTCAAAGTCCAAGACAGGAGATATGTCTAACCTAAAAATACGAGTTCCAGATGTAATTATAAAAGAAGAGACAGACATTGTGATCTCCAGAACTTAAAATATATTATCCACTTAGCTTTCATTAGCTTCTGTTAACATCGTTGTGTAAAAACTATCATTGAAGAGATATTTGCCTTTAGAAATCATTGATCAATTTCGCCATTGTGCGCATGATAGGCCCATCCACCTGCCTCCCACCTGTAATTAGCTCTGTCGTTTTTACTTCAGACATGTTAATCGATGGAGGCTTAGCTCCTGTTCCTTCCTCCCCTATCAAGCAAAGTTTGGGCTGATCATCCCCAGGGAATAACGCTGAGTTGTCCGATGTTGCTTTAATGGCATTCTCTCTGGCTCGCTCCCACACATCCTCCCTTCTCTGTCTCACAGGCACATCTGATATATCAACCAGATTAGTTCGTTGTTTTGCCCATGATCTTGTAACTGACCCGGCTTGTTCCTCATTGTTCATATCTATTATGGCTTGAGGCAATTCTGCCAGTCTCCTTGGCATTCGACCCGGGCTGGCTATGTCTCTGTAGAGCAGATCTGCATGCCCAAAGGGAGAAGGAGTGGATTCAATCTCTACTCCAGATAGAAATTGGTCTCTGCTAATCCTGCAGGATCTTTCCCGGTGCCTCAATGCTTGGTAAGCCGGTAACAGGTCGATGTGCCTATTGATGGAGTTATTGTTGGAAAACCAGGCTTTTTTCAGTAGATGTCCCGCTTTAGTTGCATCGTGGGCCTCTTAAAAATTGAAAATGTGATTGTGCTCCTTCATATGTGTCCAGATCTGGAAGTGCTGTTCTGGAAAGGGCTAGATCTCAGGTGGATACCCTGTTCTGTTTGGAAAGATGGACAAAGGATAACATGCCTTAGAGGCTCCTGGGTAAAAAAGGAAGAGATGCTGAGAGTCCCTGGGTTTTATGCCCTCTCTGGGCTTTGAGGTTTTTGGGGCACAGGAAGAGTATCCTGATTGGTTGCTGTCAGAGGTCATAGCTAGTATTGTAGGTTGTCTGTGTGCTAGGTTTGGTTGAAACATGGTGGCTGGTGCAATGAAGGGCCATTGACGAAGCTGCAGGGAGCTGCTTTGTCTTTAAAAAAATGTTTCTCCTTTTCTCATCCAGGGAAATATAATATTCTGCCTTTTTATATTTCCTAAAATATTTCATTCTTCTAGGCGAGGGGTAGGTGCTAACTTCCTTCAATTTTGTATAGGAAACCTTGAAGTCCTTTCCCCCAAATTCAAATTGTTTTCCTATTAAAATTCACAGAGTATCAGAATATTAAACTATAGTATTTGAAATAATAATTGTGGCAGCTATGTTCCATTTCTCAGTGAAGAATTCCCACTTCATAGGGAATATATGTGAACGTTGCAATATGTATCTAAAGAAATTAAAATAATCTTCAAAGCAAATATACAGTTTAATTTGTCAAAGACACAGTTTAACTTCACATTTCCTATGGCAGATCCTGGTGATTAGAATGCCAATCATGTATTTAGACAATTCCTATAAAAGTATAATCTTATCCATGAATTCATCTTTTGATTTCAAAGCATATTGCCTCATCAGAAGTACCCTAGAGATCTAATACTAATCATATATTGTACAGATTATTATGACAAAGAGCAGTATAAAAAAAACCCTCTGCTCATAAACATTTTAAAACGGCGGGCACATGTGGGAAGTGAACTGGTACCTACCGGTACAGGAACCCAACCCTGCTTTACATGTTACTTTATACCTACCTAAAATTTTATCCAACACCTTTCTGAATAATTACTAGGGTTTCCTATTTTTCTATACATTGTATACCTACTTGTGATAGATGTGGCTTATAAATTAGTGTGGAAGATATTAGTTTTCATGTAAAGATGTCACAGTGACTGATGAGGTACCATCTAAGTGAGGCAGATATATAATTGTAGAATAAAGTATAAAAATAATTGTATATTATCATTATTCAAGCTATTGTTTTAGTAATAAATTTGTACTTTTAGCAAATGTTTATTGCTTTTGCTGTCATGATTAAGATACAGAAGGATCTTGACAAACTTGAACATTGGGCACTATCTAACAAAATGAAATTCAATGTGAAAAAAGTAAGGTTCTCTATTTAGGCAAGAAAAACAAAATGCACAGGCATAGTATATGTGGTACCTTGCTCAATAGTAGTAACTGTGAGAGGGATCTTGAAATCCTAGTGGACAACCATTTAAATATGAGCCAGCAGTGTGCAGCAGCTGCCAAAAAAGCCAACACAGTTCTAGGCTGCATAAACAGGAATAGAATCAAGATCACATGAACTGTTAATACCACTTTATAATGCCTTGGTAATATTGCATTCAGTTTTGGTCGCCACAATGTAAAAAAGATGTGGAGACTCTAGAAATAGTGCAGAGAAGAGCAACAAAGATGATTAGGGGACTGGAGGATAAAAATGAAGAACAGTTGCAGGAACTGGGTATGTCTAGTTTAATGAAAAGAAGGACTATGCGAGACATGGTAGCAATCTTCCAATATCTCAGGAGTTGCCACAAAGAAGAGGGAGTCAAGCTATTCTCCAAAGCACCTGAGAGTAGAACAAGAAGCAATGGGTGGAAACTAATCAAGAAGAGAAGCACCTTAGAACTGAGGAGACATTTCCTGACAGTTAGAACAATTAATCAGTGGAAAAAACATGCCTCCAGAAGTTGTGAAAGGCCCAACACTGGAAGTCTTTAAGAAGATGTTGGATAACCATTTGCCTGAACTGGTGTAGGGCTTCCTGTGTAAGCAGGGGGTTGGACTAGAAGACCTCCATGGTCCCTTCCAACTCTGTTATTCTAAATCTTTTTAGAAATGGTGCTTGGGAGATTGCAGTTAAATTTTATATTTTTTAAAAATATAAGTGGTTGGCTTCTCACAGAAAACACAACCATGCATTTAATTCCTAGTTTCTTTGCCAGAAAAAAGATTGGCAAATATTAATGAAAGGTTCTATTAGACTTAAAAAGTTATTTTGTATGTGAAGAACCGTAGTCAGGTGAGGCAAGTGAGGCAGAGCCTCACCGCTCTCATCATGAAAGAAAAAAAATGTAAAAGGAAAAGCTGAGCTAGTTGCTGCCTCACCGTGGATGACTCTGCTTAACTGTTTAAAAAAGCTTCTAAAAAAGCGCCCTCTACTATGAGGCAGGAGAACTGCATGCCTCATCTAGTCTGACTTTAGGCGTTTTATGATCACTTGAGCAGAGTTAAGCAAGGGTTAAAGTTGAAGTCCACAAATCTAAAAATATTTGAAACCCATCACTGTGTCAGTGCCTCACCAGCCATAAACCTCACCGCACATCACTGCTATTTATATGCATATAAGACTGCCTTGGCTATATCATTACTTATAGCAAACTTTCCCCAGACATGTCTGCATTGATAAAGACTTTATTTTAATATTAAATTGCTAGTAGCTGTATCTGCTGCTATTAATTTGTACACTTTGACACAAGTAGTGTAGTCGTATAGACACTGAATAGTGATGAAAGTAATGCTACAATTTAGATAAAGAATAGACAGATCTTTCTTCATTTATAGTTGAAGTATTACTATTTTCAGTTACCTGAACTGTTCTTCACAAGTTTGTCCTAGTTTAAAAATACAGATTCCAAAGTAAAAGAATATCTTACTTTAAAAAACTTGTCATTTCTGGTACTGAAATTATATAGAACATTCTACATTTTTAAAACCTGGAAATAGTTTAGATTCAACAATAGCAATGAAATGTAACAACATAGAAATTCATTTTGAAAGATTTATTTGTGATGGGCTGGCTGCTAAAGCAAGGTCATGGCACACACTTGAAAGTAAATCAGGAAGACTCTAATTGTGGGGTATGTCTGGCAAGAATAAAGTATGCTTATCACCAGGAAATATACATATGTAAAGCTTGTAGCAATTATGGGTAGTTAGACAACTTGCAGATCTCAGCTAAAAATTAGGGATGGCCTGCAGCAAATGAAATGTGTATTAGGTAACTTCTGGGGCATTCATTAGCCAAAGCTTAGGAATAAGGACAGCTAGAGATCAATGGAACAAATTGTAGAATTATTACTAAAATATTTATTAGATGATATTTCTTGTTATCTCACCTTGTCCCGCCTTCTCCTTTAGTGAAAATGTATAAAGCTTACTTAAACCTTTGTTCTTGGTTCTTGGTCTTTGGACCAGGGACCCATTTTTTCTTGGAGCATCCAATAAAAAGCAATCAAAAAATCTGCACCTTGTGTCTGACGTCCATCTTTGGCTGTGGCACCAGGCTCAGACCTGAATTGGGGACAACAATCTGGGGGCTCGTCTGGGATTCCATACCTGGATTCAATTGGAAAACACCAAAGACTACCAGAGATGGGTCGCACTGATGCATAGAGTGGATTGAGTGAATTTTATGAGTCACTGTCTAAATGAATATTCAGCCTTGGTAAGATCCTTGGTGACTTCTTAATTGAACTCAAAAGCTGAAGCCCTGAAGAAAGCGAGGAGCAGGAACTAGCTCTGGTGGAGGAAAAGGAAGAGGCAAAATGTGAAGAAAAGATAAGGACTGGACAGGAGATGTCCCAGGGATAAGGGGTATCCACCTGAGATCTAGCCCTAAGTAAAAGGCAAACAAAGGCAAAGACTGGACAGGAGATGTCCCAGGGGATAAGAGGAATCCACCTGAGATCCGACTTTGAAATGGGAAACTGGTAGCAAAAAGGAATCCGGTTGGCAGTATCACTTTTAGGGATCTGACATTCTGCCTTCCTTAGAAAAAGGAGAGATCCACCTGTGAAAAGATAGAAACAAAAATTCCATCATAGTATTTTAAAAAGGTTTGTCAGGGTATTGGGAGTGAATTTTTTTCAGTAAGATAGAGGCCCTAACATGGTGTTTAGAGACCCATTCATTTTGGGATGAGGATAGATGCTTTCAAGCAACTAAGTATTGGGTTTTCCTCCTGTGGATCCTAGAGTCAAGGATTTCCTTGATTTCAAAGTGTTGTTCACCTTCTATCATGATGTGTAGGTGCAGGTGGTCTGAATTGACCTCTCATTTGAGTAAACAAATGTGAAATACTGGGTGGACTTGTCTGAGTGTCTTGGGAAGGAGTAGTTCTACTATTACTGGATTCATGACCCTAGTGATAGGGAAAGGTCCAATGAAATTTGGCTGTAATGACTTCAGGAATTTTGTAGATAAGTATACTCTATCTCCAACATGGAAAGGTTTGGGTTCTATTCTTTTCTTGTCAGCTTGAATTTTAAAAGCCGCTCTAGCTTCCTCTAAAGCTAATCTACCTACTGGCCATGTGTTTCATAAAGTGTCTATCCACTCATTAAGTGAGGGGATAGTGGGTTCTTCTGTGGGTAGTTCAGGCATGGGGCTGAAATCCTGGCCTGTTGCTACTCTAAATGGGGTAAGACCAGTGCTTGAGTGTACAGAGTTATTGAAGGCCACTTCCACAAAAGGAAAAAATTAAGTCCAGTTATCCTGTTGAAAATTAATAAAACATCTTGGATATTGTTCTAATACTGAGTTAGACCATTCACAATTCCCATTAGTCTCAGCATAGTGTGAAGAGCTCAACCCCTGAGCAGTGCCAAGTAAATTTAAAAATGCCCTCCAAAACTTTGAGGTGAATTGGACCCCTCTGTCGGAAATGATTCTCTGCAGGGCTCCATGAAGACAATAAATGTGTATCAGGAATAACTTGGCTAGACTTTTGGCAGTTTGAATCATTTGGCAAGGTATAAAGGCAAGAATGACAGCATTCCCTGCACTTTCTGGCAAATCTACAATAAAGTCCATAGCAACCTCTCTCCAGAGTGCTGAAGGTTCAGCTACCTTTTGTAAGAGTCCTGGATTTTCCCTTGATGTCGTTTAGCTGCTGCACAAATAGGGCAGCTAGCTACATAGCTCTCTATGTCCTTTTTTAGTTATGACCATCAAAATTGCCTTTTAATTAGGTGTAAAGTTTTCAGAAAACCAAAGTGTCCAGCTAATTTGGAGTCATGGCACCTTGTACAAATGCTCACGTAGCACTTTGTTTATTAATTGCATAAACACTGCAGGGGTCCCTTGTAGCCAAATGGGAGCACTTTGAATTGGTAGCATCCAAGAGGGGTGTTAAATGTCATTTTCCATTCCTCGCCCTCTTTAATTCTGATGTGGTAGTAAGCCTCCCTTAAATCCACCTTTGAATTTTTTTTTCCTTTAGCGAGGTGTGCTAGCATGTCTTTCATGAGGGGAGAGGGTACATGTTCTCCACACTGATTGTATTCAAATTTTTAAAATCCACACAGAGACATTTAGACCCATCTTTTTTCTCTGTAAATAACACTGGGGCTGCAATTTTTGGTTGGCCTGGCTCGATGAAACCCCTTGCTAGGTTTTTCTCAATGAATGCCCTCAGTTCTTCCAGCTCCCTCAGGGACATGCTATACGTCTTGGGTTTAGGGAGTTTTGCACCGGGTAGGATTTTTATTGCACAGTCTGGGGAACAATGGGTGGGGGAGCTAGTCAGAGGCTTTTTCACTAAAAACCTCAGCAAAATCTTTGTATTCTTTGGTATGCCCTGGGTTTGCATAGTGTAAGAAGCCATTACTGTTTCTTGGTGTTCTGTCCCCTCAGTTTCTTTGTGTGGTTTCTCAGCAAAAGTCACATGCATGTGAACTTTTATGATGTCTTGCTTCCAATTAATTTTGGGGTTCCATTTTTTCAGCCATGCAAGGCCCAAGACTAGCAGCCATTCTATGCCAGGTGCCACTATAAATGTAAGTATTTCTTCATGGCTCCCAATGCCTATCTGTAAATATTCAGTGGCAAAAGAAGCTGGCTCCCCCCTGCTTTTGACTCATCTAGTTGGCAAAAAGCAATGGGGCTTTTCAGCTTCCTTACATTAATACTCAACTTTCTTAACAGGTTTGGGCTGATCAAACAGCGGGTGCACCCTGAGTCCACTAAAGCGGAGATTTTTATCCCCCTCTCCTGTTAGGGGTAAACAGTCTTAGGGGGAGGGTAAGTGATTTAATTGATTTGCTTACTAGTGGTTCACCCTCTGGATCGCTTCCGAATGAGTATGGTTCCTCCTGCTGAGAAGCTGGGGTTTCCTCCTCAAAGAGGGGAGGGGTGGAGATTCTACAATCTCCCTGTTCCTCAGGGCTGTCTCCTTCCTGCGCTGGCCAGGTTTTGTAGGTTCCCACCCACCCCCGATGGGTGCTCTGGTTTCTTGGCAGGTGTTTGAGAATGGCATTGTGCAGCTTGAAACAGGCTGAGGGTTTCGGAGGAGATGCCATTTGAGGATTGAAAAGTTCTTTCTTCCATTGGGGTGGGGATTTCTTCCACACTCACCCCACTCAGTACTGGTTCCTGGCCATGTTGATCTCAGCCTCTTCGATTGTGAGATACCTCTCATGTAGGTGGTTCGGTGCACCTCGGGCCACCTCGGGCCACATAGGCATTATAGAGGTCATCAATCAGTCCATCTTTGAAACAGCTTACCAGGATATCCTCTGGCCAGTTCACATGACATGCCAGGTCTTGGAATTCTTCAGTATACTCTGAAACTGGCCGCCATCCCTGCTTCACAACTTTAATGCGGTCACGTGCTTTGCGGTCTGTGAGGGGGTCCTCGAAACGTTATCGCAGGGCCATCATGAAATGGTCCCGCAGTTCTGGCACATTGCCATTATGTAGGGTCACCATCAATCTGGCAGTGGCTCCTTCTAGGGCTAGGGTAACAACTCGCACTTGGGATCCTTGGGTTTGAAAATCACGCCCATACTCTTGCATGTAGGTGAGCATATGTGCCACAAAGAATCCCAATTTTCATGGATTCCATCAAACTTCACCCCAAGGGGAGGTGATCTCCATCACCAACTGGGTTACATGTCTCTTCAGACGATCCTCTCTCAGCAAGGCTTCATTTAGCTCCTCCTGGTTAGAGGTGGCTTCTAGCTCCAATTTCCACCCCGGTTTTCAGTTACCACAGGTGAGGGTGACTCCTCTGCTTGTCCCATCCCAGCTGTTTTTTGCCCCAATGCCGATCGATGAGCAGGGCTTTTTGGGGTCCTCCAGGGTCACCTCATCCTCTCCAACAGGGTACAGGTTTGCAGGGTCCCCTAAGTAGAGCGAAATCACTTCTCTGGGCTGACCGTTTTGCAGAGAGGTTACTTTATGTAAGAATTGCCTCTCCTAGCTTAAGAAAGTGAAGACTCTTGATCAGAGTATTTCAAAAGAAAGCTTTTCTTAAGTAGAAAAGAAACCATTAAGTTCAAAGCAACGCCTGAATCCCCTAAGGCAATGCAAGTAGAATTAAAGCAGTAGAGACCCCTCCCATTAGTTAGAATGCAGATTTTAGCCAATACACAAGTGTGAACATGTTTCTTTTTCCAACTGCTCTGAGAACCGAACAAACATACATTCCCATGGCTATCTTCTGTTAGACATTGAAGTGAACCATCTCACATGGCCATCATAAACATTCACTAAAAGGTGAGGGGATCTCAAGGTGCTTTGGCACCAGGAAACCAGTTGTAAAATATCAGTTGTCACAGGCACTGATAATAAATCTACTCCAAGGCCTCCCTCCTCCCAACTGAATGGCAGTATCACATTTAGGATCTGACATCTATCATTGAATCATGTATTCAATGTTTCTGCGATAAAGAGAAAACCATCAGAATAACTGAAAGCAAACTGTCTGTAAACTATAACAGAAATTTCACCTGTTGAACTCAATATATAATGCATAAATATATTTGGCAAGGGAAAAAAGCAAGAATTTGCTTGAAAATGATGCAAAATGTATGAAGCAGAGGAGGTTTTAGGCTACCGAACTGGGAACTGTATTATCAGGCTGCTATATTAACATGGATGAAAGAGTGGATTGTACTGAATAATATAAGATTATTGACTTTGGAAGGACATGATTTACAGTTGTAGTGGTATGCTTTCCTGTGGTATGGGAAAAATAAGATACATGGATATTTTCAGAGACCTTATGTAAGGAATGTATTAATGTTGGTATGGGAGAAAACTAAAGAACAACATTATTTGATGATACCAATACAAAGATATTTTGAATGAAAAGGGGGAACTTAAAAGAAGAAGTGAGTGAGCAAGGAATTGATATAACATGGTACTCACAAGTGCAGATACATTCTAGATATGAGAAAGATGCTAAATTACAGGGTTTTTACAAATAACTAACAACTAGATAAAATCTTAACAGGAGCAGAAGAAAGACTAACAAAGAAATTCTATAGTTACCTATTGTGGCCCAACAGTGGCCGGCTGAGCTGTTGGTGGAATCTGACAGCAATGAACACTATGGGGCTGCCCTGGAGGCTGAGGAAGACTCTGGGGGGTGTTCGGAGTCAGAGCAAAGACTAGAGAGGCCTGTTGGCCACCAGGTGGCGTCTGAGTCAGGGAGCAGTGTGGAAGAACAGAGGGAGGCTGTTCCTGACGTACGTATACGTAGGGCTGCAAGGAGGAGGGAGCAGCTTTGGAAAAAGGGTCACAGAAGGAAATAGGAACAGGTGGCTACTGATTGGCCCCTCCCAGACAGCTTATTGGTGGGGCAACAGGAGGGAAATTTTGCAGGAAACAACAATTTACTGATCCAGCTGTAGGGAAAGATTGGGAGAATTTCATGAGTTCAAGCCTTGTTTCATAGAGATAGCTTTCTTGGCTCCCAGCCAAGGGGTTGTTTATCTCCCTCCTTAGTTATGGCAGACAGCCAAGTCTGTGTCCGTATATATTGTAGAGGCTTGGGACAGAACACTTATTGGGTATAAAATTAGAAGAGGAACAAGTAAAGGAGACATGACAGCATGGGCAAATTTTTTTGGTTAGATGATAAAATTAGATAAATGGCAAAAATTGTGGGACAGAAATTATAAATTAACAATGTCAACTGCATATAAAGAGAATTTATATAAGATGTTTTATAGATAACATCTTCTGCGGGCGAGTTTGGCAAAGATGTTTAAAGACAAATGAGCTAAATGTTGGAAGTGCCACCAGACACCTGGATCTTACTATCATATGTGGTGGACATGTGGAGAAGCAAGAAGTACTGTCAAATCCTTGCCATTTGAATTCTTATCAATCTGCAATCTATGGGCATAGAACCTATCTGGGAATAGGGCTGTAAAAAGCTGTAAAACTGACACATTTGATCTGTCCCCCTTCACCTTTGATCTGTGCCCTTCACAACAGGGGGCTAAATGGCCAATCGTGGGAACAGCAAAGAGATAAGACTGATAAAGCTAGTGATAATGTTTCTAACTGTATAAAAAGGAGCTACACCTTCTCTGAAGGGTAGTTCTTCCCTGCATATCCTTGGGGTATGTTGAGAACAACTGACCATCATGTTTTTAAACTTTGATCAAAGATTAAACGCTGATTGTTATTCAAGCCTCATGTTTGGCTCATTGTGACTTGGATGTGTTCTCAAACTTCTATGGGTCTCAATGTATTCTCAAACCTTACAATTGTATTTTTATTAGAATATATGTTAAGAAGGAAATGTAGAGCTTTACAATGTTTTAAATATTCAATGTATTATAACCTTTGGAAGAATGCTGCACAGAAATATTTGTACCCAGATGGTTCACTGCTTATGGAATGTTTATATTTTTAAAATTGAAAAAAAAAAACTTCTTAAAAAAAGAAATTCCACCTGGTCAGATTCTTGTCTTTACTTTATAATAGATGAAATGCCTTTGTCTCTAGAACATAAAACGGCAGGAGCAACAAGCACCAACTAACACCCCCCGCAAAGTGTTTTTTGTTAGTTTGATATTAAACGGCCTCGTCTTTCCCTTTGCAGGACAGGGACTCCCTTTTATGGTTGGGGAAGGTAGGCTCCTCGTTCAAGGGCAGAATTTCAGGCTAAAGCCTAGTCGCCAATCAGAATACGGATTCCAGTTGCGGGGCAACAGCTGTCCAGCCGCTGATTGCAAAAGAAGCTTGCGTTTCCTTGGAGACAGGAACTCTCGGCTCACGAAGTTGACTAGCTCGAAGGCCGCCATGAGCTCCCGCGGAGGCAAGCAGGAAACTAGCGGGTCCATGGATGTAGCCGGAGTGCGGATTATGCCCCACGAACTGCGCTTCGTGGATGCGATGCCAGGCAGATGTTACAGAGCGCAGCTCAGCGTCCAAAACCTGCATAAACGCAGCTGTTCGCTTCATTTATTACCTCCGGAACGGCCTCAGGTGGGGCGGGAACAAGGCAGTCGTTATTTTTGAAGGCTCCGAACAAACTGTTTTTTTAGCTGGTGTGCGAATCATATGGGAGGAATTCGTTTTGTTTCAGCAGCATCAAACTCAATGAGTTCTAATGAGAAACCTCTTTACCAAGAGACCTTTAATTTGGATGTCCATCTTTGGCAGGGAGGCATACCTAAAGAAAAAAAAGGATACTAAGTGGGTTACTGGGATTCACTAATTATTTTTGAAGAGCCGTTTATTATTTCTTGCTCTATGATTAGCATATGGAGGGGGGATAGTTTTGATTCCTCCAGTTATTTATAGGTTAAAAACATACGTGTCTGCAATCTTGAACAAAGATAGTTCAATAGTAAGATGAAATAAGAATTCAGTCAATAAAAAGTTACAATTTAACAGGAAATACATAATTTTGAATCAGCACAATATTGTCTAGTAATTCAGATTTATTGTACCATTTTTGAATCTGTTGCTAGATCTGTTACTATGTCATCAGATTATTAACAGGCATAAAAACTCAGTGACTGTAAATTTGGGAAAGAAGCTTACAAGATATTACAGGGTAAATAGTTCAAGGTGAATAAGGAGGCATGAATGAGATTACAGTCCCTTTAAAAAGCAGGTGACTTTCCTAATTGGTACTTTCTCTTTCATATTTGTTTGTATATTTCCTATGTTTATGATACATTTTCACACTACCTCAGTACTTCCTCTTACATTATTGCCCCCCCCCCATCAATTTTTATTTGCATTATAATTTTCTCTGGTGAAACTGTATGGTGATGAAGATTCTCAAGTTCAGATAACTTTTCTAAAATTGAATGATTTCTTAATTTTGTAGTTCAAACTAATTATGGAAAATCCAAAGAAACCTGTTGCTTCTGGCCTTTACATAACAGCTACTGTGGAATATCGTCCGGACAGTGAGGAAGACCTTCATGATAGGCTCCTCCTTCATGTAGAGAAAAAAGTAATTGAAATTCCTCTGATTGGGTATGACATCTCAATATAAAACTCTACTATTGGTTAAATATTTGGCAAGCATTTGCACAACACTAAACCCCAACAAATGGTTGTGATGATTAGTTTATTTTAAAACAGGAAGTTGTAAAATAAAATTTGTGGCTCTGCAAACCCCTAAAATAATTTTTATATGACCTCCAACTAAACCTAATTATTTAATTAGAGTAGCATTGGGTAAGTAAACAATATGCCACATTTAATAATTACAATTTTAACCTATGTACTTCAGGGGGTCTTAATCTTTGTTATAATGAAGCAGCCCATTTGTCTTGCACTAATGTGGAGCAAAACCTGGAACAAATTTTGATTATTTCTTCATTGTGTCTGTGCAAGGCCAATCAGAAAAAAACATTAACCCTACTTATAAGTGCTTATGACTCCTAACACAGTTCCAGAAGTTCTTAGTTTAATGTGTTTTATTTAATTTGCTTTGTTAGGTGTGAAATATGGCAGTATTTCTTATACCAAGTATTGTAAGTTTATGTAATACTAAAGTCATATAGAGTGGTACTATGAACTCTGGCGCAAAATTTTCACATCAAAATGCATTGAGTACCAATGGCATTGAAGTGCATCGAGTTTGGTTCTATATTATATAGAAATAGGCAATAAGTATTAAAATATTTTGACATGAAAAGAATTTCAAACTAAATGAAATACAGTTGCAAATTAATATGTTTTCATCGTGCTTATTACTTAAAAAATGTAACAACATAAGTACTAAGTTAAGAAAGGTAGTGCATCTGTTGAAAAAGTTTAAAATACTTTATTTCCCTTGAAATGTATTTAAAAATCAAATCAATACAATGATATAAAACCAATAAAATGCACTTTTTTTGCAGATTACATCCATGTTGTTTCTTAGAAATTGAACCTGAGATAAATTTTGGAACAGTGATTGCGAACAGTAAAATAATACATGCAGTAACCAAAATCACAAACTATGGCTCATCCCCAGGTAAATATTTTATGAAATTTATTTTTGGTTCAGTATGAAATATGAACCCACTGAAGCAGAAACAAATATGACATAGTTCAATGGCTGGAGCTCTCATGCAACATGGTAAACCATATTGTGCTTTGATTTAGGATATTAACTAGATTTGAATTGTGGCATACATTATGTTAAGACTGAATGCGTTAATCAAAATATGAAAATGCTTTATTTTACAATAGTTTATCTCAACCATTAATATATTATCAACACTTGAATCTGTTGTTTATCCCTGGCAAATGCTTTTATGAGTGATTTCACAGTGAAATCCCTGTAGCACCAATGTTCTATTGCATGAGCTACTTTTTATACTTTCCCCATCACACGGAGGATATGTATGTATGTATATGTGTGTATGTGTGTATGTATATGTACACACACACACACACATCCTGTATATATTTAAACAGACACACATACATACATACCGTATATACTTTTTCGGAGTATAAGACGCACTTTTTTTCCTCAAAAAAGAGCCTGAAAATCTGGGTGCGTCTTATACATCGAATACAGCATTTTTTGCCCCCAAAAGCCCCACCCCTTCACCAAAATGGCCGTGCATACCCTTATGGAGGCTTTCAGAGAGCTCCTGGGGGCTGGGGAGGACAGAAATGAGTAAAAAACGGACAGTTTTTTGTCCCTCCAGCCCCCAGCAGCACTCTGTAAACCTCCATAAGGCTATGCATGCAAGTTTTTTGACAAAAAACGGGCCCATTTTTGAGAAAAATGGGGGGTTTCTGCTCATTTCTGCCCCCCACGGAACACTCTGCAAGCCCCCCAAAGGCTATTCATGCCTTTATTTTTGAAAAAAAGGGGAGCGTTTTCACGAAAAACGGGCTGTTTTGGGGAGGTTTGCAGAGTGCAAAACCTTTTTTTTTCCTTTTGGAAAGCTCTTTAACTGATTGATGAGAAATTACATTGATCAAGTGCTGTGCTGTGCGCTAATTGCGAATAGTTTTTTCTTTTCTCCCTCACTTTCTTGGGGATCTGTTTCAGAATGGTTATTTCCCTATCTTGGTATTTCACGGCTTGCCCCCTTTGTGCACTCAGAATTTCATCTCTTGTGGTTTTTCTGAGAAATTTAATGTGTACCTCCCTGGGTACGTTGTGTGTTCTAGCATATGCTGAGTTCACTCTATAAACCAAATCAAGTTCCCACCCCACCTGTTGTTTCTCTTTCTGGATGTATTCAGCCAGAATACACCTGGAAACATCTACCTACCTACCAGTGGTGGGTTTCAAAATTTTTTGGAACCTACTCTGTGGGTGTGGCCTCCTTTGTGGGAGTGGCTTGCCGGCCATGTGACCTGGTGGGAGTGGCTTGGCAGTCATGTGACCAGGTGGGCATGGCTAACTTGGAAAATGTGGTGAAACTCACTTAACGATGCTCTTGCTTAGCAACCAAAATTTTGGGCTCAATTGTGGTCATAAGTTCTTTTTCTTTCTTTCTTTCATCTCTCTCTCCCAGTTTCTTTTTTTTCTTTTTCTTTTTCTCTCTCTCTCTGGCTCTTTGTCTCTCTCTCCCTCTCTCCCTCTCTGTCTCCCTCTGTCATTTTCTCTGGGTGTCTATCTGTCTGTCTCTCTCTCTCTCTCTCCTCCTTCCCCCATCTCTGTCACTCTGTGTGTGTGTCTGTCTGTCTCTCACTCACTCTGTGTGTGTGTGTGTGTGTGTCTGTCTCTGTCTCTCCCTCTGTCTCTCTCCCCTCCCTTCCTCTCTCTCTGTCACTCTGTGTATGTGGGTGTGTCTGTCTCTCACTCATTCACTTAATCACTCACTCTGTGTGTGTCTCTCTTTCTCTCCCTCCCTCCCCCTCTCTGTCTGTGTGTGTGTGTGTGTGTCTGTCAGTCTCTCTGATTCCCTCCCTCACTCCCTCTCTCTGTTCCTCTCTCTGTCTGTCTCTCTGTCTGTCTCACTCACACACACACACTGTGGTCACCTTGTTGAGTGTTCCAATCACATTTGAAACACTCAACAACTGGCTTGCATTTATGGTATTTTGCAGCATTCTGCAGTCATAGGACCAAAATATATGCTTTTAACCATATATTTTGGTCCTATGACTGCAGAATGCTGCAAAATACCATAAATGCAGGGCAGTTGTTGAGTGTTTCAAATGTGATTGGAACACTCAACAAGGTGACCACAGTGTGTGTGTGTGTGAGTGAGACAGACAGACAGACAGAGGAACAGAGATAGGGAGTGAGGGAGGGAATCAGAGAGAGACTGACAGAGTCTGACAGAATCAGAGAGGTACTTTTAACTACCTGGCAGCGGCGTTTTTCCTTGGGGGGCTCCTCAGAACATCCCAAGACTTCGGAGGGAAGCTTACATCCCCTTTTCCAACTGGCCTTTCCTCGCTTGGAGAGCTTCGGAGGGAAGCTTCTGCAGAAGGCCGGGCGAGTGACAACAAGTTCCCACCATTACGAAGCCTCGGAGGCTGTAATTTTCTGAGCTGTGCGCGCGCGCCTGTTTTCCACGGCGTGGAGCAGCAGCGAGGTTTGTGTGGCCGGCAATCACTCCAAATGCCATCCGGGAAGACGAGGAACGTGAGGGGGGACCGTTGACGGCCTCCGCAATCATCGCTCGCCTCGCAGAGCCTCGCTGCTGCTCCACGGCGTGGAAAACAGGCGCGCGCGCACAGCTCAGAAAATTACAACCTCCGAGACTTCGTAGCGGCGGGAACTTGTTGTCACTCGGCCGGGCTTATGCAGAAGCTTCCCTCCGAAGCGTTCTGAGCCTCGGAGGCTGTAATTTTCTGAGCTGTGCGCGCGCACCTGTTTTCCACGGTGTGGAGCAGCAGCGAGGCTCTGCGAGGCGAGCGATGATTGCGGAGGCCGTCAACGGTCCCCCCTCGCGTTCCTCCTCTTCCCGGATGGCATCCTGAGTCATTGCCGGCCATGCAGAATCTCGCCGCTGCTCCACGCCGTGGAAAACAGGCGCGCGCGCACAGCTCAGAAAATTACTTTGTAACGGCGGGAACTTGTTGTCACTCGGCCAGGCTTATGCAGAAGCTTCCCTCCGAAGCGTTCTGAGCCTCGGAGGCTGTAATTTTCTGAGCTGTGCGCGCGCGCCTGTTTTCCACGGCGTGGAGCAGCAGCGAGGCTCTGCGAGGCGAGCGATGATTGCGGAGGCCGTCAACGGTCCCCCCTCGCGTTCCTCGTCTTCCCGGATGGCATCCTGAGTCATTGCCGGCCACGCAGAATCTCGCCGCTGCTCCACGCCATGGAAAACAGGCGCGCGTGCACAGCTCAGAAAATTACAGCCTCCGAGACTTCGTAACGGTGGGAACTTGTTGTCACTCACCCGGGCTTCTGCAGACGCTTCCCTCTGAAGCGTTCTGAGGGAGGAAGGGCCAGTTGGGAAAGGGGCTTTGCTCCTGCTCCGGGCTGTAATTGCACCTATGTTTTCCACGGCGTGGAGCAGCAGCAAGGCTCTGCGCGGCCAGCGATGATTCCGGAGGCCATCAGTGGGGGGCAGGGTCCCCCCTCATGTTCCTCATCTTCCCGGATGGCCCCTGGAATCATCGCTGGCTGCGCAGAGCCTTGCCGCTGCTCCACGCCGTGGAAAACAGGCGCGCACGCACAGCTCAGAAAATTACAGCCTCCGAGACTTCGTAATGGTGGGAACTTGTTGTCACTCACCCGGGCTTCTGCAGAAGCTTCCCTCCAAAGCCCTCCAAGCGAGGAAAGGCCAGTTGGGAAAGGGGCTTTGCTCCTGCTCCGGGCTGTAATTGCGCCTATGTTTTCCACGGCGTGGGGCCGCGGCCAGAAGACAAGGAACAGCAGTGGCGGCGGGGAGTCAGCCCCGATGCAAAAAACGCCAAGGGGGCGGGGCAGGAAATTACTTCCGGGTTCATTCTTCAACCGGATCGCGCGATCCGGTGCGATCCGGTAGAAACCCACCACTGCTACCTACCTACTCACTCTCTCTCCCTACCTACCTACTGTATCTCTCTCTCTCTCTCTCTCTCTCTCTCTTTCTCTCTATCCCTCTACCTATCTACCTACCCTCTATCTCTCTCTCCCTCTCTATTTCTCTCTCTCTCTATCCCTCTACCTGCCTACCTACCTACCCTCCCTCTCCTTCCCCCTCCCTCCTACTGTACTTCTCTCTCTCTCTCTCTCTCTCTCTCTCTCTCTTTCCCTTTATCTACCTACCTACCTAACTACTCTCTCTCTCTACCTACCTACTGTATTTCTCTCTCTTTCTCTCCCTCTATCTACCTACCTACTTTTTTTTAAAAATTGCCTCTTCAAAACCTTGGTGCGTCTTATACTCCGGTGCATCTTATACTCGGAAAAATACGGTACCTACCTACCTACCTACCTACCCACCCACCCACCCATATCCATATATATATATACACATACACATACAGTATATATGACAAAACTAGTGTTGTGACAGCACAATTCCCTTTTTGTTTGTACCTGCAACTCATAATGGATGTACAAAAGGGCTGGCACTTGTATTGTGATGGTATTATACTTGTTTGACATTGGTCTTTTTTCCTCCTATGAATGAAAAATAAGGAAATATTACATCATGCAAATGATATAAAATGATACACTCCCATAAGCAGTAATATACAGTTAACTAGCAATCTCTGTCTTGAATGCTTATTGGAAAAGCAGTCTTCACTATTGTTCAAAGTGTAAGCAGGGTATTCCAGAGTAAGGACAATATCAAGAAGTCTTGTTTCTGCATTTCTTTTCCTGTAATATATTGTGAGAGGGATTTGCAAGCTGCCAGTACAAATAAGGGGGAAGAAATGGACAGGGGTAAATGTATAGAGATTCTCAGTTGAAGATGTTTGGCTTCTCATACAAGAAGCTTCTTCAGCTCTGACAAGATAATGGGGAATGGAAGGATTTATATTCCGTGCAGACAGCTGATCCTTTGCCACTATCTTGTCCCCACTATCCTGTCAGAACTGAATAAGTTTCTTGGGTGAGAAGCTAAACATCTTCAAAGAAAAAACAAAAAAGTCCAGTTGCTTCCTGAAAAAACAACCATGACCTGAATGACTGAGAATCTCTACAGACATTTAGCTATACAGTTTGGAATGAACACTCTTTGAATGGTATGGGAGTAGCAATGGATTTCCAGAGAAAATATTGCAGACTACAGGAACCAGGAGCACTACTCAGGACACTGATAAACCTCCAAGCGCTTCAAGGATTTTCTAAAAGGATGCAGATTACCAGCTGTCTGCAAGGAATACAAATCCTTCCATTCCCCTCTATCCTGTCAGATCTAAAGAAGCTTCTTGGATGAGAAGTGAAATGTCTTCAAAAGAAAAAACAGAGTCCAGTTGCCTCTTGAAAAAGTACCTTTGGGACAGGATTAAATGTTTAGTTTTCATTATATAGCTAAAGCATAGCAATAGCACTTAGACTGATTTTTCTGCTCTATGGTGCTTTACAGCACTCTGAGCGATTTACATTGTTAGCATATTGCCCCCAACAATCTGGGTCCTCATTTTACTGACCTTGGAAGGATGGAAGGCTGAATCAACCTTGAATTGGTCAGGATCAAACTCCTGACTATGGGCCAAGGTTGCCTACAATACTGCATTCTAACCAGTGCAATGTATAATGATTGATGTATATGTCAACTCTCGAAACAACTCTAGATGAAGCTATACTTTGCTTCATTTCTAAGTTCCTATGCATATGGGGGGGGGGAGGGGGATGTGAAGAATGTAGAATGTTTTCCTCTACAGTGCCAGACATAACAGCAATAAAACCCATGAGAACAAAGGTCAGCGGAATCTAGCAATTGCAGGAGGGAGTGATGAAAAGTTCATCACCTGCTTGGTTGGTTAACGTGACCTGTGACACAAGGGGGGGTGGACAATGTCTATTCTTTAATTATATCAAAGCATGGGAATTATTCAGAGTTGGTTTCACATTTGAACGTGTCGATATGATGTACCCAATAAACAGGAACTGAGAAAAGCCACAACCTTAGAATCATTAATTGATTGGGAGCATTACTCGGAACCATGACACTATAATTGTTAAATTTTAAATTCTTTCATTTCTATGGTTGTATGTACAATGAGAGGAGTTTGCAGTTCTGCTTGATTGTATGATTGCTTGGATTTAACATTTATTGTTAGCTTTACCTCAGAGGAATGTATAAGTATACATTAACTGTAACTGCAGCAAAACTGCTTTTTATAAACTTGGAACTATGACTTTTCCAAAAACAATAATGAATGTGAACAATAAATAACAGTAAACAACTCACATTATTCATCCACATTATCATACAAATATGACTGAGAAAGAGCTGAGGAAGACAGAATCTTGATGAGATGATGCATCTTGATGATGTATCTTATCATGCTGTTATTGTGATCCTTTTATAGCATAGCATAGCATAGCACAGAATTCTTTATTGGCCATGTGTGATTGGACACACAAGGACATTGTCTTTGGTGTATATGCTCTCAGTATACATAAAAGAAAAGATACATTTGTCACAAATCATAAGGTACAACCATAAAGTACAATCATAAGGTAATGTTATTGTAAGCCTTTTATCATATATCATATCGACTAAAATGGTTTTGTTTTTATTTTATTTTTATATATTAAGGTACATTTCATATAAAATATAGAGGAAGTGTTCCAATTATTATAGCACCAATCAGTGGCGTGATAGAACCAAAAACAATGAAATTGATAAAAGTAGAGATATGTACCGATGTACCCAAAATACTTAATCAACTAGCCACGTAAGTATAGTATATTTAAATTGCAATGTTGTCTCTTTTAATTTAATTTTGAATTAAATTTTATGATACATATAAATAAATGGAAGCATATGCTGTATGCTTCTTACATTTACTGTAGTATTATTTGCCCTTTCACTGCCTGGATATGTTTAACTACAATATTTGTGTCAGTGAAATAAGTAAAAATATTGTCAATTCAAAGTGTGTATGTAATAAGAACAATTTGACCGAATGATAGATCCTTTTTATTACATATACTCAATTTCCTATCTAAAGAATGGATAGACGTGCTTAACTAAATTATATGACAGAGCTCAGTGCATTGAGTATCACAGTCTCAGATTGTTTAATTTTATTTAGATAGAATGCAAAGGTAAATTTCAATTCTCAGTAAAATCTAATTTGAAGCCTTATTTAAAAATCTTTCCTATATTGAAATTTGGTGTTTCCTTTATTATTCCAAATTGGGGATAATGATGAATTAGTAAATTCTTTTAATATGTAATATTCAGAGCACTTAGTATTCTGATACGAAACATTTAATGTTACAAATAGGCAACTGTTATAAGTTTCAGGTGTGTTTAGATTTAGGTTTAGGTTTATTTGGATTTATATGCCGCCCTTCTCCAAAAGGACTCAGGGCGGCGTACAACATTAAAAACACACATCACAAAAGTTAAAAAAAAAGATTAAACCCATTTCCAAAAAGACCAAACTGATTTTTTTAAAAAAAGAAACAATACATTTAAAATAAATTAACATTAACATTAACAGGCCAGGCTGGCTTGCTGGAAAAGCCAACTTTTTAGGGCGCGTCGGAAGGACCGGAGGTCAGGGATTATGCGGAGCTCCAGGGGCAGCTCATTCCAGAGGGAAGGCGCTCCCATAGAGAAGGCTCTCCCCCTGGGGGTCACCAGCCGACACTGCTTGGCCGACGGCACCCTGAGGAGGCCAACTCTGTGGGGTCGTACTGGACGGTGGGAGGCTACTGGTGGCAGTAGGTGGTCTTGCAGGTACCCTGGGCCTAAGCCATGGAGCGCTTTAAAGGTCATAATTAATACCTTGAATCGCACCCGGAAAACAACCGGCAACCAGTGCAGGCCGCCTAAAAGGGGTGTGACATGGGAGCACCTAGGTACCCCCATGACAACCTGCGCGGCCACATTCTAGACCAACTAAAGCCTCCGGGTGCTCTTCAAGGGCAGCTCCATGTAGAGAGCATTGCAGTAGTCCAGGCGAGAAAGGACGAGGGCATGAGTGACTGTGCACAGAGCATCCCGATCCAGGAAGGGGCGCAACTGGCATACCAGGCGAACCTGGTAAAAGGCCCCCCTGGTCACGGCCGTCAGGTGTTCTTCTAAACTAAGCCGCGTATCCAGGAGGACTCCCAGATTGCGAGCCTTCTCTGAGGGGGCTAAAATTTCTCCCCCTATCGTCAAAGATGGAACAAGATGTACAAATCGGGATGACGGGAACCACAGCCATTCAGTCTTGGAGGGATTGAGCTTGAGTCTGTTCCTCCCCATCCAGATCCGCACAGCCTCCAGGCATCGGGACATCACGTCGAGGGCATCGTTTGGGTGGTTTGGGGTAGAGATGAAAAGTTGGGTATCACCAGCATATTGATGATACTGTACCCCAAAACCACGGATGATCTCGCCCAGCGGTTTCATGTATATGTTGAACAGGAGGGGTGAGAGAACCGACCCCTGGGGCACCCCACAAGTGACGCGCCTGGGGGTCGATCTCTGCCCTCCAGTCAACACAAACTGTGACCGATCCGTCAGGTAGGAGGAGAACCACCATAAAACGGTGCCCCCCACTCCCAACCCCCCGAGTCATCGCAGTAGGATACCATGGTCGATGGTATCGAAAGCCGCCGAGAGGTCTAATAGGACCAGGACATAGGAACAGCCCCTGTCCCGGGCCTGCCAGAGATCATCGACCAACGCGACCAATGCCGTCTCCATGCTGTACCCGGGCCTGAAACCCGACTGAAACGGATCCAGGTAGACAGCTGTATCCAGGTACTGGGGAAGCTGACGTGCTACCACACTCTCGACAACCTTCGCTACAAAGCGAAGGTTGGAGACCGGACGATAGTTGGCTAAAGAAGCTGGGTCCAGGGAAGGCTTCTTGAGGAGGGGCCTCACCACTGCCTCCTTCAAGGCGGTGGGAAAGAACCCCTCTCTCAATGAAGCGTTGGTAATCGCCTGGAGCCAGCCTCGTGTCACCTCCCGGGAAGCCGAAACTAACCAAGAGGGACACGGGTCCAGCACACAAGTGGCAGCACTGAGTCTCCCCATAATCCTGTCCATGCCTTCGGGGGTCACAGGGTCAAACCCATCCCAGATTGTCTCCTCAAGGTTCATCCCCATTGGCTCGCCCGAATCTACCCAGTCAGAGTCCAAGCCTGTCCGGATCTGAGCGATTTTATCCTGCAGATACTGAACAAATTCTTCAGCCCTACCCTGCAAGGGGTCTTCCCCAGTTCCTTGGTTAAGTAAGGAGCAGGTCACCCTAAACAGGGCGGCTGGGCGGTTATCTGCAGACGCGATAAGAGCGGAAAAATATTGCCGTTTTGCCGCTTCTATCGCCACTAAGTAGGATTTAATATAAATTCTTACTAGTGTTCGATCAGATTCGGACCGGCTGGCCCTCCAGCCACTCTCTAGGCATCTTTTCCGGTGTTTCATCTCCCGGCGCTCCCCGGTAAACCAGGGAGCCATCCAGGATCGACACCGGGTCAGAGGCCGCAAAGGCACAACACGATCCAAAGCCCCAGCGGCAGCCCTATCCCAGGCTCCCACTACGGCTTCGGTCGAGTTGTGAGCAAGGGATTCAGGAAAAGTCCCAATCTCCATCAGGAACCTTTTTGGGTCCATCAGGTGCCTAGGGCGGTGTCTGTGTATGTGAAATATGTTAATATATCTTAAATTCCAAATGATTTAATGTGGCATTATTAACTTATGATTGTCCTGAAGCTCAAAATTCCTTTTTTTAATCTGTTGTTATCCAAAGTGTGGAGTTGCAGGGAGTGCCCACTGCTGTGATAAAGATCAAAGCCAATATTGTGGAACAAGTTCTTGAGGTTTTAGGTGTGCCTCACTCAAATACTATCCAGTGTGTTAATTTTGGATATGTTTACTTTGGAACCTCCAAGATAGAGGAAGTTGTTCTTCACAATAAAAGTCCAGAGCCTATGGATTGGGTGGCAGTCTTGATGGATAATGCTGTTGGTGGAGAGATGGTAAGGAAACTCTTGATTTTAGTCCTGCTTTTAAACACCTATCTCTTTTTCAGAAGAATTCCCTTTCCTCTCTATCATACTTAGAAGCTATCAAAGGAGAAATAAAGTTTGTTACTGTTTTACATTTTGGCTACTATTTGTATATAAATGAGAGGTCCTATGATTCTTGCACTTGATAATATAATGTGAAAAGGTAAGAGTAAACTATAGGGCAGATTTGGGTGTTGTATTTTTAAACAGAGTTCGTATAAGCATTCAAAAGCCAGTTTTAAATTACATTCTAGTATTGTCCACAAATTTACTTCTGACCTCTCTTACAAATAAATGAAACGTTAGAACATGGGACAATATGTTAAAGTGGAATTAAAACCAACCCATTGCTTTGACATTATATGACTTTATTATTTACCCTTAAGGTGTCATGTGAAAGTTGTAAGAATCTTATACATCAGATGAACATTGTAATAGTTTCGGGATTTCTGAAGTGCACAGACATATACATGCCTGTCATATCAATGGACATTTGTTGATGAATAATAATTGTTCAAACTTATTACTTTAAAAATGTTTTGTTATGCTTGTCATGTTTTGAAGCCAGGGGTGTCAAACTTGATTTTATTGAGGGCTGGATCAGCATTGTGGTTGTCGTCTGGGGGCTGGGGTGGGGTGGAGGAGGGGCATGGCCAGGGTGGTCATGGCTGACTGGGTGGGGCCTGGGGACATAGCCAGCTTGACATCACTCATGAGGGTGATGCCTCTGGGGGCTGGGCGGCATTGGGGAGATAATCCAGGGGTCTCCAGTGAGTGGGACAGTGGGCACGAGGCTCGTCCCTCAGAATGAGGTGAGGTGAGGCAGGCAGGGCAGCTACAGCTGGAAACCATGGGCCACTGCTTGCTGCCCCTTGTGTGCAGGGTGGTGGTGGTTTATGGCTATAGCCGCAGCCTGCTGGCCCCTCAGCTGGTCCATGCTGTGGCTCTGGAGCCCACTGCCACTTCTGGGCCAGCCATCCGAGCATCAGGTGGAGGCGGGAGGAGGAACGTGATGCAGATCGCTGGATGGGCTTACTCCATCCCGTTGTCTGTTTTGGCTTGCAGTTAGAGAGCAGGTCTCTGCCAGTCATCTCTTCCATGGCCCCCTCACAGGTCTTGCCCTTGGCCTGCACGTGGAGCATGTTCCTTTCATATACCAAGTGCATCAGCGGCCCACAGAGAGTGGCACTTCACCAGCATGGCTGCCCAGGCCCAGTAGAGATGGGGGGGAGGCACATAATCCTGGCTGGGCTTGGGGGCCCATGGTGCCGATGGAGAACTGGCTTTCCCTACCAATGGTGGCCACCTTTTGCCTGCTGGGCCTGGGCGTGCTCTATCACCTCTCCTTGGACTTTCTAGCTTTGCCTCCTTCATGCTGGGTAGGCCTGGTGCTCCGGGTGGCAGTGGCAGCAGCGGCAGCAGCCTAATGGACCTGTGTGAGTTGCCATGTGGGATAGAGCAGACGTGTTCGGTGGTCTGAATCATGTGCCTCCCCCCAACTCTGCATGCTACAGGTGCTGGTGCCCCGCTGCCACACCTTTTTCCTGGAGGATCAGTTGTGAAGCCCCTGCTGCTGGATAGCTCCCTCCCTGCGCTCGGTGACACACATATACACACACACTCACT
Organism: Natrix helvetica; assembly: GCF_964273705.1. Classification (NCBI taxonomy): domain Eukaryota; kingdom Metazoa; phylum Chordata; class Lepidosauria; order Squamata; family Natricidae; genus Natrix; species Natrix helvetica. The sequence goes on from NC_138550.1 coordinate 63,191,824, forward strand.
CCTGAAAGGCTGGATACGCTGGTGCGGGCATGGCACTTATCTGAAACCTGGTGCCAGCCACACTGAGATGGGGTGGGCTGGGCGGAGATGACACTGGCCCAACGCCTCCTGTGCACATAGGCCTGGGCCACACCATCCCAGCAGGCACAAGTGCCCGCTACCTCCTGTGCACATGTGTGCCTGCCCAAATGGCATGGGCCAGGCTGAAGTGAAGTGGGCCAGCCCCTTAGTTTGCAGAATGGCTGTGCACCTGGATCTGACCACATTGGCCCATGGGCCTTGAGTTTGACACCTGTTTTAAAGGAAAGGTTAGTGGGTTTAGACTTAGTGGCAAGTTTTGTTCACATTTTTATAACTGTTATTTTTTCAGTAAATTTATTAACCTTATATACAATAATACAATCACAGAGGTGGAAGGGACCTTGGAGGTCTTCTAGTCCAACCCCCTGCCTAGGCAGGAAACCCTATACCGTTTCAGACAAATGGCTATCCAACATCTTCTTAAAGACTTCCAGTGTTGGGGCATTCACAATTTCTGGAGGCAAGCTGTTCCACTATTAATTGTTCTAACTGTCAGGAAGTTTCTCCTCAGTTCTAAGTTGCTTCTCTCCTTGATTAGTTTCCACCTATTGCTTCTTGTTCTACCCTCAGGTGCCTTGGAAAATAGTTTGACCCCCTCTTCTTCGCGGCAACCCCTGAGATATTGGAACACTGCTATCATGTCTCCCCTAGTCCTTCTTTCTATTAAACTGGACATACCCAGTTCCTGCAACCGTTCTTCATGAACCGTTCTTGATGAAGATGTTGAAGAGTACTGGGCCCAAAACAGAGCCTTGGGGTACTCCACTGCATATCTCCCTCCATGTAGATGCAATTCCATTGAGGACTACACGTTGAGTGCGGTTGGTCAGCCAATTACGAATCCATCTGGTGGTGATGCTGTCCAACCCACATTCTTCTACTTTATCTAGTAGTAGGTTATTGTCTACCTTATCAAATGCCTTACTGAAATCCAAGTAAACTATATCGACGGCATTCCTCTGGTCTACTAATTTTGTCACTTTGTCAAAGAATGCAATAAGATTAGCCTGGCATGATCTGTTTTTGACAAACCCATGTTGGCTTTTGGCTATTACTTTGTTTGCTTCTAGGTGTTCACTAAGTCATTGCTTGATTATCTTTTCCAGAATCTTTCCTGGTATTGAGGTCAGGCTGATAGGTCTGTAGTTTCCTGGATCTGTTTTTTTCTCTTTTTTTGAAGATGGGAACCACATCAGCTCTTTTCTAGTCCTCTGATAGTTCCCCGGTGCTCCATTTGTGGGTTTCATCCCACCAAGTTTCTGTAGTGGCAACAATATCGTATCTGCCCACTTTTACTTGGATTTCTAATTCACCCTGTTTATTCCTCATACTCTGTGCATTGGTGTATAGACATTTGAGTCCATTTTGATTCACCCTGTGTTTACTGTCTACTTAACATTTGTTATGACTGACTGCCCCTATTTTCTTGCCACTTGTATGATTCATGCACATGGTATGGCACTCACTATTAAATGCTTGGTTTTGCTTGACAGCGGGAGTGATAATCTTACCCGCACAAACATCTGTGTTACATGCACTGATAACCGTATGAATTTTAGATTGCCGGGGACAGAAATGTTCTGTATCAATTAATTCTCTGGCCCTGCTGTTCAGTTTAAATGTTTATCCAGAAAATCTGTGTTAGGGGTATCTCCGTTGGGAGACAGAAAATAGTGCAGTAGAATGTACAGCTAGAGAGAAAACGTTGCTAGTAGAAAAAACACACGAATAGAGTTTCAGACACTGTTAGTAAAAAACAAGTAGCTTTACTACTAATAAGTGCTTCACAAGCAGTGTTAGTAGATATATGTCCAAACACAATTCAAAGAACAAACAATTGCTTACAGTCGCAGTTCACGTTCCAGTCATCAAGCATAGGACAAGCAGAGAGAGAGAGTGAGTGAGCTGTCCTGACTCCCTCTTATTGTAAAGTTAATTACAGCTGATAAGTACATTCACCCATTTAAAGCAACAACGACCATTTGTTATTGTATATGTTGCCTACCCAACACTAGGAGTATACTCCCAACAATCCGTGAATTTAATGCCAAGTAACTCAGTCCCTTTCTTGGATGGGTGCAAACCATCTCTTTTGTACAATTTTTTTTATTGGACCAGCTGCAGACATCATGACTAATAAAACCAAAGCCTTCCCTTTTACACCACTCCTTTAGCCACACATTAAACTCTGCTACACACTGGTCCTTCCATTTTTGTTCCTTATATACTGGTAAAACCTCTGAAAAGATAACCTACAACCTATACTACTAAGTTCATACCCCAAGCTCTGGAAATCATTCTTCACAGAAAGTACATCTTTTTGGGACAGATCATTTGTGCCAAGATGTATAATAGCATCAACATCACAGTCCTTACTTGCATTCTTGACTATCTTAAGAATACGCCTCTTGTCTCTGCTGGCAGTAGCACCTGGCAGACACCTGACCTCTTTTAAAACCTCCATATCCTTTCCTAAATTTACATCCCTTATGATTGAATCACCAATCAGAAGGTGACTTCTCCTTTTGCATACCTTGCTACCTCTGATGTGTGGTACCTGATTCCCCATTTCGCCTTTCCGAAGTAATTTCTTCATTATGGACCACAATCCCCTGCTTATTTGAGTCATCATTATCACAACTACCTTGACCTGTCTCTTTAGTGTCCCCATTAGGGTCAGCAAGGGCGCTATATCTGCTATGATGGGTCACAGCAAAAGCTTTGTGTTTATGGTTCACAGCTCTCACCCTGCCAGATCCCATGGTTGTCCAGACTGCTCTTCTCCTGCAGGATCTTTGCGGTGGAGAGGCTGATAGCGTGGCATCTCCATAGAGTGGAGTGGCCAAATTGGATACCTAATTTCTGCTTGGAGAGCACAGATTAGAGATTCTAGATAGGTAATCTGTCTATGTAGACTAGTAATTTGTTTACAAAGGGGACAATATCCAAATTTGAAAAGAGTACTGCGAAAGACAGGTGCAAGACAGCTATTACATTGAACTAAACCGGTCATTTTGAAATAAATAAAATCACAATTTCAAGCACACTAATCCAGAAAGTATTATTACTATTTTGGTTTATGGACATATGATTCGCGCGCCTAACGGCGCGCAGGCCAACCTGCTCCTCTTTTTCTCTCTCACTCCCCCGCTTCCAGCCAGCAGCTCCAATCACCAGCCACAGGAAAGTTCAAATGAAATGAAGTTGAAGGGCTGCTATATATATGAAACATCCATATAAATACATGGAGTAATTAATTTTTAGCATATTCATTTTATGTTTTCCTAAAGGGCACAGATATTAAGCAGAGTTCAAATGCTGTTTTGAAAGATTATCCTGGCAATCAAGGAACAGATGTTTCAACTCTGATTACTTGCATTCCTAATGAAGGAACATTACAACCTTATCAGAAGACTGTGGTTTTTCTTTCTTTTAGCCCAAAGTAAGTGGTTTTGTAAACTGCAGTAATGAGCACAACAAAAATGATAAAAGCTCTATTGCGTGTGTATGTATATGTGTATGCACGTGTGTATATGTATATATATACATACAAAGCCCAAGTATGTATATTCATAATTCCATAAAACAATTTATTTTCTTCATTGTAGCAATAATCTATATCTATTGTTATAATTAGCCTATTTTGATGTCAGCCCTACAATGTAGAACATACTAAAATATAAATTCCATAGAAGTTTAAAATGACTCTTATTAAGATGGACCATAGTAATATAATTTTTCAAATGTTATGTTTTTTCTGTCTTATAGCCATGTGAATTGGGATGGGGTTACAGTTAGGCTGTGAAATGTTTACACATACCTTCTTGTTTTGAACTTAAGCAATGTTCACCTCATTGCTTTGGTAAGAGATCTTTCTGTCAAGATAATCTACCTTATTCTCTAAATTAGGTGAAATACTTTAATGCAGGGTTGTCAAATTCAATTTCATTGAGAGCTGCATCAGGGTTGTGTTTTACCTTGGAGGGCCGAGCTAGGGCATGCCCATGGTGTGCGTGGCCATGATGGGTGTGGCATGGAACTTTTTTTGGGGGACCTGTAGTGGCCAAGTGCTAAGGCAGGACTTCCCTGAGACCCTCCCTCACTTTCATTATATAGGCAATCCTCGAGTTACAAATGTAATAGTTTGCCAATTATATTTGTAACCTGAGGATTCATTTGATTGAATCACGTTAAATGAATGTGATCACTCCCTGCTTTCCCCAATGCATTTGTTAATCACATGCACATGAGGTATCTCAGAATGGGGAAGAGCATGCAGGGCTAGTGCTGCAGCAGGCCATCCAAGGCCTCCCCCAATCCACTGAGATATATCATGCTCCCCTGAGATCCTCACAGTTGCTTCCCCCCATCCTCCACTTCACATGATCCTGATTCTATCCCTCTGTTTATGCAGCCTAGAATTGTGTTGGCTTTTTGGCAGCTGCTGCACACTGCTGGCTCATATTTAAATGGTTGTCCACTAGGACTCCAAGATCCCTTTCATAGTTACTACTGTTGAGCAAGGTACCACCTATACTGTACCTGTGCATTTCGTTTTTGTGGCCTAAATGTAGAACCTGACTCATTTCACCAGTGAATTTCATTTTATTAGATAATGCCCAATGTTCAAGTGGGTCAAGATCCTTCTGTATCTTTAGCCTATCTTCTGGAGTGTTGGCTATCCCTTCCAGCTGGGTGTCAGCTGCAATTTGATGAGTTCATCCACCAATCAGCAAACAGAGAGCTAGCATCCCAGATTCCACTTATTCTCCCTCATCCCATTTCCCATGGATTACTTACTTTTTGAAGATCTCCAGAACTCCAGAAGAGGCTGACCCACTGGCAGAGAAGCCAAAGTGTTTTATTCAGATGATGGCAAAGCTATAAGTGTGTGAAATCTAAGGAAAACATTTTCATGAGCTTCTGAGTAAAAGACTTCGGCTGGGGCCCTGTGGCCAGCAGGCCCAGGCTGGACTGGGTCCCAGCAGCCTCCTGCTTCAGGGATTGAGGCAGCAGCAGCAGCCAATCAATGAGGAGGTTGCTTCCTTTGTCTTATCAGGCTGAACTGGAAGCCCCTTGTTGATTGTCTGCCATGCCCCAATCCCCGAAGCTGCTCATTTGAACTAGCCAGTCAGCAGCAAGCGGGAGGCTGCTCGTCACCAGCCAGATTGTACCCAAACTAAGCCTGCGGGCCCTCATGGCAGAGAAGCCGGTCTTTTATTCAGATGAGGAAAGCTGTTTTCCTTACATCTCACCTTCTTACAGTTTCACGGGTTTCTGAATAAAAGGCTTTGGCTTCTGTGCCACATGGGTCAGCCTCTTCTGGAACTGTTTGAAAAGTAAGTACAGTAAAGCCATGGGAAATGGGATGGGGAAGAGTGGATCCGACCCATGGAGGCTCCATTTCAGCCTGTAACAGGCCTGGGGAGGTCTCTGAGGCTCCATTGTGGCCAAAAACGGGCCGTGGTGTGTGTGTGTGTCGCTTTGCAGAGGCACTGCGGGCCACTCCTTTGCTATTTTCTGGATGGCCCCATGGGCCAGATCTAAGCACCCTGGGCCTTGAGTTTCACACCCCTGCTTTAATGAATTCCATTTTCAAGAGGCAGTGAGGAATATGTATGTTCTTCTTTTTATTCTTTAAGTCATAGTGGGAAAATAAGGTGTCTATTATTTGTTTTCATTTCTTATTAAGGTGAGAGGTTTTTTTAGAACAAAATGGTGCTACATAAGATGATAGCACTTATTGTTAAAAGATTATTGAACTATGCAAGCTTAAGGATTGTATAGTAGAGACTAGTATAATTAGGCAACATGGCATCAGAAATTATAAAAAGGGGTGGAAATGCCACATACTGTATATGCATAATAATTTGGAAGTTGGTAGGTTGAAATTTTAATACCAAAGTGATGTCATTGTCAAAGATGTCAAGAAACTTGAAATATTCATTATCCTGAATAGTGAATAAGACATTTTCCCTTTATCGTAGAGACAGCAGCCAGACTGGGTATGCTCCGTCCATTAACCAATCGGACTGAGTCTATACTTATGATGTCATCGGGCCCTTGTGGCTCCTCCCCAGTTTCAGACTCAGTCCAACCTGGACTGGCTGTGAGAATTGATCTCTCCTCCAAATTATTTAATTATATCTTTAATTGGTGAATTTTTCCAAAAAAAATGGTTGTTCCTTTAAATTGGTTCCTTAAATAATCCTTTATTCTACAAATTGGAGGGAAATTCAAAACTGATCTCTGGCTGCCTCTCCTCAGCCGTCTGATTGCCTGCGGCCACTAGTTCGCTCAGGAAGCCTGCCTTGCAATCAGATCGGCCAGCTCACGAGCTACGGCTCCATGGCTGTTTCCCCGCAGCGCTCCTTGATTCTGGGTATTCGGAGGGACGTGCAACCAGCCGTTTCGCATGCAGTGGTTCCAGGCGAGTCCGGTGGCCATTCTGCAGATTGCCTGGCCACACTTAGTATTGGCGGCCATTTTGCGGGTCAGAAAAGCCCGCGAAAATAGCGGTGGCCATTTTGAGGCTCGGAAAAGCCTCAGAGAAACAAAATCAGCCATTTTGGACACTTTTAAAAAGGTGCGAACTCTACAGCAGCCGTTTGGAGTGCCCAGCAACGCAGGATCACCCCAGGTGGATTGGATCAGGAGCGCCTGGCCAGCAAACGGGTGAGACTGTTGCCTATCTTATTGGGGTGTTGATTTATGTTTGGGGAAATGGCTGATCCAGCTATGGATACGAATGCAGGATTAGAGGAGGCAAGGCCATCAGGGGCAAAGAGCAGCATGAAGAGGCAAGCCAAAGAGGCCCCTTCCTCAGAAATAAATCCCAAGGTCTCTAAAGCGACTACCAGGGCAGAAGGCCCTTGAGAAAGAATTTCAGAGGGCCCAAAAACAACAACATATTCTAATTGCCCATCCCTCCCTCCCTCCCTCCCTCCGAGGATCACCAAGTGGCATCCCCAGCTCCACCTGTCTTGCCTCCCATGGGCCCTGGCACACACCCCACGCCTATTCAGAAGGGGAATTGTCTTCTTCGGAGTCCTCGTCTTCAGTGGAACCTGACAACAGAGGCAATTTCTTTGATGTCCCTCTCAATAGGGAGCGCACCTTTGAACAGGCTTCCCTCCTGGTTACACATGGCTCTGGGGCCCCCCACAGCATGTACACCTCTCCTGCTGATATGTCAACCATCATTGCTGAAACCATTAAACAGGTCATGGCTGCTGGCCTACAACAGCAACCCCAACCTGCTCCATCACATGGCCATAAGCATAAATCTTCTGCTGCGGCTCAGCAACCTGATCCCTCTGCTTCTACTTCTCAGGCCTCAATTGGCGGGGAGCAAGATAACCTGTGGGACTCAAACCTGTCTGATGACAAGGTGGTCACCCCATTCAAAACTGATCGTTTCAAGTCCCTTCTTCTTAAGGCCATTAAAGCTGCTAACTTAACATCTTCTGCTTCAGCTTCTACTTCACAGGATAAACCGGCAGAACCGGCTTCAACTGAGGGTCCCAGTACCCCATTCACCGAACCCTCGGTGGAAAAAGAGGTGATCCCTGTTCCCAAGATATTCCTGAACGTCATCCAGAAGCAGTGGGAGTCTCAAGGCACGGGCCCACAGCCAACCAACCTTGACAAACGTCTCCACAACATTGCACCAGACCTCACCAAGTTCTTTGAGACTCCCCCAGTGAATGCACCGGTTGCAACCCTGTCTTCACCTGCTGTGGTCTCTGAAGCCCCTGAGGAGGTTCTCAAGCCTGAGGAGAAAAGGTCAGACCAAACCTTAGCCAAAAACTATCAGGCTGGGGCCTGAGCTGTTAGGGCCTCTACGGCCACTTCCTTTTTCTCCAGGGCGGCGTTGGTTTGGATTGAACAGCTACAGGAGCGCATCGCTCCTACTGACACTAGATCACATAGGGATCTCAACAAGATCAGGGCAGCAGTTGAATTTGCGGCTGATTCTTCCCTTTATACTGCTAGATTCGCTTCTAAAGCCATGGCCTCTTTGGTAACGACCAGGCGTCTGCTTTGGCTCAACCCATGGCAGGTGGATGTCCATACCAAGTGGCACCTAGCAGCCTCCACATTCAGTGGCATCCAATTATTTGGTAAACTCTTAGACCCGTACCTCACAGAATCTAAAGACAAGCGGAAGGTCCTTTCATCCATCTACAAGAAACAGGACAGTCGGCCCGCTCGCTTCTATAGGAGGTCGCCCTTTCGACTGGTGGATTGAGGACCTTCCTTCCCCCATCCACAACGCCCCTCCTACACTCCCAGACAGGGATCTCACCAGGACAGGTCCAGTAGAAACACACAGCGTTTCCCCTCCAATAAATCTTACCGTGGAGGAGGCAACTGCCATTTTTCACATAGAAATGATTATCTGGACTCTCTTCCGATCGGAGGCCGCCTGGTGTTCTTTGCCCTCCGCTGGGAGGAGACCACAACAGACAATTGGGTACTCAAAACTGTTAAATTTGGTCTCATGCTAGAATTCCTCTCCATCCTCCAGTAACACTTCATGCCATGCCCGGTCTCTCGGTGTCCTCGCAAGAGGGCACTGATGGAACAGGCCATTCAGCACCTGTTGGAGATCCGGGCCATCCAACCGGTTCCTCCCCATCAGGAAGGGCAGGGTTTTTATTCCCATCTGTTTGTGGTACCGAAGAATTCCGGGGGATGGAGAGCAATTTTAGATCTAAAAACATTGAACCGCCACATTGTTTATCGGTGGTTCAAAATGCATTCTCTGCACACCATCCTCCAGGCGGTCAGGAAAGGCGACTTCCTCACGTCAGTAGACTTCACCGAAGCTTACCTTCATATCCCCCATCTTCATAGACCACCGAAAATATCTCCACTTCTCCTATGGGGGGAGGCACTTCCAGTACCAAGCTCTTCCGTTCGGTCTATCCTCTGCCCCCAGGGTATTCACAAAGGTACTGGCAGCACTAGTCGCCCACATCAGGTCATCCCCATTTCGGATTCTCTGTTACCTGGACGACATCCTCTTGTTGTCCAGGTCTCTGGTTCAGGCAGAAAGAGATCTCGCCCTCACCATTCACACCTTGCAGAATCACGGGGTCGGGGTGAATCTCAAAAAGAGTCACCTTGTTCCCAGCACTCGCCTTTTCCACCTCGGGGTCTTGATAGACACCATGGTAGAGAGGGTGTTCCTATCCAACGACCGCATTCTCAGTCTGAGGGAACTTGTCAGGAAGGTGCTACGTCACGCAAGGCATCCCTTTTCTTCTCTCCCAAGTCTTGGGCAAGATGGTATCCTGCTTTGGGATTGTCCCGTGGGCCAGGTTTCGCAGCAGGAGCCTTCAATGTTCATGCTTCCACATCAAAAGGCCGACAGGAGCAGTTCTCTCAGGGTCCCCCTTCCGAGACAGGTATTACACTCTCTCAAATGGTGGCAGTCCCCGGCGATTTTGCAAGGGATCTTGTTTAGAGAGCTGTGCTGTCTCACACGATGGATGCAAGTCTGACAAGATGGGGGAGCACACATGCAGGACCTAGTGGCTCAGGGTCAGTGGTCCCTCGAAGAGAGCCGAAACAGCATAAATTGGCTAGAACTGCGGGCGGTTCGCCTCGCCCTCAGACACTTCCACCACAAAGTTCAGGCCCGTCACATATTAGTACTCACGGACAATACCACGACCAAGGCACACAAACAGACAGGGGGGAACTCGTTCCTGGTCCCTGATGCAGGAATCCAACCTGTTGTGCCAATCGGTGGAATCTCACCTGTCATCTCTCAGAGCAGAACACATCTCAGGGGTCTCCAATGTCCAAGCAGACTGGCTGAGCCGGACAACGATAGGTCAGGCGGAGTGGACCATCCATCCAAGCCTCTTCCATCAACTGACACTACAGTTCGACTTCCCAGTCCTAGACCTGTTTGCAACGGCAGACAGCAACCAAGTACCCAGGTATTACTCGAGGTTCATGGACCCCATGGCAGAAGGAGTAGACACTCTCAGTTGCCAGTGGCCCAGGGGTCTCCTGTACACATTTCCTCCCCTTCCCCTCATTCAGAGGGTAATTCAAAAAATGCTGGAGCAGGAGGCAGAACTGTTGCTGCTAGCGCCGAATTGGCCACGCCGGCCTTGTATGCCGACCTAGTGACTCTGTCAATCTTCACCCCATGGCACATCCTACAGTCTCTCCTGTCACTACACCAAGGGTCACTTTGTCATGCCAGTGGCTGCTGTTAACCGCATGGCGATTGAGCGGCAAGCTTTAACAGCCGATAACATCTCCCTCGACGTCATGGCTACCATTCAGGCATCACGCAGAAGCTCTACTAACCGCATTTATGATGCCACATGGCGGACTTTTCCTCTGTAGTGGTCCAACCAGCCTGTTCACCCACTTAGGTCATCCATTCCACAGATATTGGACTTCCTGCAGAGGGTGCTTGATCAGGGACTTAACCCTAACATGCTATGCTGACAGGTGGCCGCTCTGGCCTCTATTCTGGACAGCCTGGCATCCAAACATCTGCCTTCTCACCCCTTGATCCGGAGATTTCTCCGTGGAGCGTCCAACCTGCATCCCCCTGCCATACATAGATATCTGACTTATGACTCGCCTCGTGTCCTAGAGGCTTTGACTTCCGCGCCCTTTGAACCTATGAGATCCACTTCTTTGAAACTGTTGTCCTTTAAAATGCTGTTTTTGGTGGCTGTAACCTCAGCCAGACGTATTTTTGATTTGGCTGCTCTTTCAGTCAGGCATGACTTGTGCATTTTCCATCCAGACCGAGTTGTCTTAAGACTGGACCTGACATTGATACCGAAGGTCAATAGCTGTTTCCACCGAGGTCAGGAGTTGACCTTACCTGATTTCTGTCCATCTCCCCGTCACGAGAGGGAGCGCAAGTGGTACACTCTTGATGTATGTCATGCCCTCAAGATCTACATCGACCGCACCACCTTGTTCCGCCACTCGGAAGCTCTCTTCATCTCCTTTCGCCAGGCCTCTTTGGGTACCAAGGCTTCATTGTCTAGTCTGGGGCGCTGGATAAGAGCCTGTATTAAACTGTCTTATGAACTTCAATCCATACAGGTCCCTGCAAACATTACAGCTCACTCTACACGCAGCGCTGTGACATCTGCGGCTTGGTCCACTCAAGCCACCTTGGAAGAAGTCTGCCAGGCAGCCACCTGGGCGTCTTCCACAGTCTTCATACGTCATTACAAGTTGGACAAGTACGCGTTGGCTGAAGCGGCTTTTGGGCGCAGGGTGCTACAACAAGTGCTTGTGCCCTAACGGACCTTTTTTACAATTTCCCACCCTAGTGGACAGCCCAGTCTTTGGTACGTCCCAGTTGGGCTGCTGTCTCTATGATAACAGGAAAATGGGTGTTGGTTCTTACCTGATACGCTCATTTTCTGGTAGAGTAGAGACAGCAGCCAGCCCCGCCCTGGTATGGGTCATGCGAGGGAATTCCTTGTGCGGAGGAGAGAGATACAGTGACTATGGACTGTCCCTTTTTGCTCACAATTCTCACTTGAGTCTACAGTTTTCCTTCATCTAAAACTGGGGAGGAGCCACAAGGGCCCGATGACATCATAAGTGTAGACTCAGTCTGATTGGTTAATGGATGGAGCATAACCAGCCTGGCTGCTGTCTCTGCCAGAAAATGAGCGTATCAGGTAAGAACCAACGCCCAATCTAACGTAAGTACTACAGGTGGGCTTATGATTAACAAATGAGAATATTTATTGTGGAAAGATCTGTTGAAATTACATAAAACATATCCTGATTTTGGATTACCGTATTTTTCAGAGTATAAGACGCACCCTTTTTCCTCTAAAAAGAGGCTGAAAATCTGAGTGCGTCTTATACACCGAATACAGTATTTTGTGCCTCCTGAAGCCTCGCCCCTTCACCAAAATGGCCGTGCATAGCCTTTTGGAGGCTTTCAGACAGCTCCTGGGGACTGGGGAGGGCAGAAATTAGCAGAAAATGGGCCTTTTTTGCTCCCCCAACCCCGACCAGCACTCTATAAGTCTCCATAAGGCTATGCATGCAAAACGGCAAAACACGTTTTCGTGAAAAATGGACCATTTTTTGCTCCTTTTTGCCCCCCCCCCAGGAGCACTCTGCAAGCCCCCCCCCAAGGCTATTCATGCCTTTTATTTGAAAACAGGGGCTGTTTTTGCGAAAAATGGGCCGTTTTGGGAAGGTTTGCAGAGTGCAAAACCTTTTTTTTTTTTTCAGAAGGCTGTTTCGTTAGAGTGAGTGATGAGTTTTAGGCACTACAGGTTGTCAATGATTTCCTTCTCCAGCACATGGATAAATACACCTGGAAACATCTACCTACCTACCTACTCACTCTCTCTCCCTACCTACCTACTGTGTTTCTCTCTCTCTCTCTCTCTCTCTCTCTCTCTCTCTCTCTCTCTCTCTCTCTCCCCCTTTACCTACCTACCTACCTACCTAACTACTCTCTCTCCCTACCTACCTACCTTATTTTTTTTCTCTCTCTCTACCTCTCTACTTATATACCTACCTACCTACCTACTCTCTCCCCCGCTACCTATCTACTGTATTTCTCTCTATCTCTCTCGATTTCTCTCTCTCTATCCCTCTACCTACCTACCTATCTATCTAATCTATCTACACACACTCCCTCCCTCCCTCCCTCCTGTATTTCTCTCTCTCTCTCTATCCCTTTATCTACCTACCAACCTACCTACTCACTCTCTCCCTACCTATCTACTGTATTTCACTCTCTCTCTATTTCTCTCTCTCTCTATCCCTCTACCTATCTACCTACCTACCTACACTCTCTCTCCCTACCTACCTATTGTATTTCTATCTCTGTCTTTCTCTCTCTCTCTCTCTATCCATTCATCTACCTACCTAACTACTCTCTCTCTCCCTACCTACCTACTGTATTTCTCTCTCTTTCTCTCCCTCTCTATCCCTCTATCTACCTACGTGCTTTTTTAAAAAAATTGCCTCTTCAAAACCTGGTGTTATACTCTGGTGCATCTTATACTCCGAAAAATATGGTAGTTAAATTTACAGCTTTGCTTCATTAAAATGATGTTATCCAATGCCCTTTTTTGCTATATAGTTTGATATCAACAGTTAGAAATTAGTAATTTGAATGATAGAAATGTAAATGTAATTTTCAATTTTACAGGCAGCTACAAATTGATAGGATCTTTGACAGAACACTATCACGAAAAGATTATGCTGTCTTTTTGAAATTTGAAGCTGTAGGAAGCAAAGATGATTTTTTACACACAATGCTTGGTGCTGAAATACCCATCCAAGGTAAGGTATTGGTAAATACTGAATTAAGTTTAAAATCGATGTATTTTATAGGAAAAATAATGAGATCAATATATGTATTGTTAAAAAAACATAAAATAAATTTCTTGATGAGCATCTAATAACATGTTCCTCTTCTTAATTAATGTATATAGATAAATATTTTTGAAGTTTGTAATGCTCTAATAATGATCTCATGGAATTATTTATATATTTCATTAGATAAAAATTAGAACCCAATATTATCCCTGATAATATTGATAATGATTATTGTATTCTATGGAATTTTTTGAAAGTACTTTAATTCATATGGAAAAAGTAACATTTCTGATCAGTTATGCAGCTTTTGAGTGGCCACTATTTTGTTAGCCTTTTTGAAATTATAAATTCTGGTGGTAGATGGGACTGCCAAACATCACAGTTTGGGTACTGTTGAATGTTATGATGAAAATTTCCACTAGAATAAATCTGAAAATGCATTATAACAATAGAGTATATGTAGAATTGTTTAAGATTGTTTGAAACTATAGGTTGTACATAAATTGCCATATGATACTGGGAATCTTGAACATTTGAACTATATTTGGAAATCACAGTTATTTGATACTGCTTAATTCTAGAATATAAATCTTTATGTATTCTTCATGACAAGAGTCAGAGATATTGTATTGGCCATTATTTCATTTCAATTTTAACCTGGAAACTCATTAAGTTAAAGCATTAATGAGCTATGTATTGGTTTATGCAACCTGATTACTGTTTTAATGAGTAAACATGTCAACATAGATAATTTAATGTTACAACTGCATTTAGAAATATTGGTCATTTTATCCAAATAAGATAGTTTGTTAAGTCATTTTAAGCTAGATATTTTTTTAAAGACTCCTGGCTTTTTTTTAATGTAGCTAACTGTGTAACTCCATCTTCAACATCACATTAAGCTAATCATCCTAGTTTCTATTTTTGTTCCTTATGCTCAAAGATAAAAATGATACATGATTATGGCTATCATTTTTGCTTTGATGAGTTCTTAAATACTTACAGAAAGATCCCCTTTCATGCTTTGCAGAGGATGCTAGACATTAATATAAACAAATGACTTATCAATTTCCTTGTTATCTATAGTCAAAATTAATCTGACAAGGTAGACTGAGGTACTGTTAGTCCATCCACTCCCAACTCTCCTCTCTCCTTCATTTAATTATATCTGTTAGTTCAGCAGGATTAAAAAGTCACCTACATTTGCTGTAGTTAATAATACCTGGGGCTTTCTTTCAGGAGTTTTCCACTTAAGGCAGCAACTCCATAGCTTTACAATTTCAGTGCAACCATCTGTTTTCAAGAATGCTTTATTATTTATGCGAACAGTTCTTTGGAGAACAGATTTTTATTGTTACAGTGTTTCCCTGAAAATAAGACCCAGACTTATATTTGGGGGGGCTCCAAAATAAAGATTGGGGCTTATTTTCAGGGAAGCACAATATCAGGGTAATCAGCCCGGTTAGGCATCTTTCCCCTGGTGCATGCACAAGAGGCGGGGGGACTGATGGTATCTGGCAGCAGCTGCAGCCTGCCGGTCCCTTGGTTAGTGCACTCTGGGGCTCTGCAAACTTTGCAGCGCAGGTGAGCTGATTCCCTGTCCAAGCAGCAGATGGAGGCAGAGTCATGGGGAGAGGCAGATGATCCAGACACACCATGAGGCTACGGGAAAGCTGAGAATTGATGGGCCAGAGCAGGAGGCTGGCTGTGGAAGGCTCTTTTTCATGCAGCAGCAATGGCAGCAGACGGAGGCAGAGGTGCAGGGCGGAAGGCAGTTGATACCTATGTACCACGCATGCAGCAGGCAAGCTGAGAGACATGAAGACAGGCCTCCTGCGGCTGCTTGCTCCAGCCCACCGACTCTCGGCTTCTCCACAGTCCGCATCCAGATTGCGACTCTCTCTCCACCTCTGCTTCCACCTGCTGCACTGCACAGGCAGCTGCTGCTGCCAGACACAATTGGCCCATGCTTGCTCAACACCTCCTGTGCTGGCCATACCCACTCCCTTCACTGGGGCTTATTTTTTTGGGTAGGGCTTATTTTCGGGGAAACATGTTAAGTTCTATTTAAAATTATTGTTGCATTAGAGAACAATATTTGCATTTGTAATGCATTATTATTTGCTCCTTTATAGCAGAATATCCTATGGAAATTTACTGATATAATGTTACTCTCTTTACAACATACAATAGTTCTTCCATCTTAATATCTTTTTCAGGGAATCCCCACTGTGTTGAACTGGGTTTGATAGGCTCAGGTCTTCCAGTCATGTTGACATTCACCCCAGGACCAGTTATCAGTTTCAAAGAATGTTACATTGGTGAACACACAGACCTTGTTTGCACACTCCAAAATGAATGTGATGTTCTTCCAGTGACATTTGTTTTTCATAAGATTGCACATTATAATATTTGCCCTGAAAAGGGAAAAATAAAAGGAAAGTCTGTAAAGGTATTCATATATTTTCTTTCATTCTTTATATATATATATATATATATATATATATATAAATAAATAAATAAATATAATTTTTAAGATATATCATATAGAATGTGTTGCATGACATAATGTACATTTAAAGAAAAGGGCCTTTTTTTTAGGGCAGAGAAGGTAGAGAGCTCTAGATGGTACTTGGAGATGGAAGAGCTGCTGCTTTTCTGTTGTCTTTAACCATGGCAAAGGAGAGAATGTAACACAATTTGTCGCACACATCATCACTTTCCATTATTAGCATTAAATCCTTTTTCTCTTCTTCACTTTTTGGCTAAACTACATTAGCCATTTTATTGCTTCCATATGCTTCTCCTTTCATTACTGTCTACAATATTTGAATTGTAACTTATTTTCTCCTATGTAGTAGTTACAATTATTTTCTTTATATTTATCTCTCAGATACTTCAATTACAAGCTTATACTCAATTCTCAATTATGTTTTCTTATTTTGTATCCTCCTTATTTCCTCTTTTCTTTGTATCCTGCTCAGCTGTATTTTGCTGGTGTTCATTCACATCCTCAAACTTTTTCTTCAGCTGCTGAGTGGAATGCTCTCTTCTCTTTTGTCTCCTGGTGAGATTCAATTTTTTAGAATATTTTATTAAATTATTTAAAGCAATACGCAGCTAATTTCCAATTTACTTCTTTACTTCTCTCATTTTATTTTATCATAATTTTTTTGGCTCCTCAGTTTCTCTCTTTCATTATCCATTTGTATATTTAATTGGTATTATGTTTATTTCATATGTGAAACAGAACATGATAAAATGTAAGAAACCAAATTAAAGTTTTAAGAGTGAGAATAAGTATAATGTAACAAATGGAACTTTTTTCATCTTGCATTAACTTTTGGTATCCTTTTTAATGTGTTTAATACTTTTGTGGGGTTTTTTTGTTTTCAGGATGTGATATTTTCATTTATCCCACGACATATAGGATCCTTCACAGTGAGGCAGAAAGTAGATATTATAGGACCAGTAGCAAAAAAAGATGACTTTCCAGTTTTAGAGATGAAACCATTTCATCAAATACATTTGGTTTTTTCTGGGCTCTGCAAGTCGGTATCCACTAATGTGCTGAAAACCAACCCTGGTATGTTATTAATTAAAAAATGCTAAGTTTTTACTTAGAAATGTATTTCTTTCTGAGAAACAATTTTGACATTTTCTCAAGACAGAAGTGATCTATTTATCATCTGAAATGATGGACTTCTGAAATGCTGTCTTTATGAAGAAGTAACTGATTTAACTATTAATTTTGAAAATTATGTGGAGGTCCATGTAGCTTAACATAAATGAGTTTTAGTTATCAGTTAAGCTTATTTGTTAGCATTGATTTCATTCTCCTGGGACTAATATGCTTTTTATGATAAGTAGGATACCAGATATCTCCAGGACTCTAAATATATCATGGCGAGATGGGAAAGGTTTGACAAGCTATCTGTTTTTCCGGTGATTTAAAAAAAAAACTAAATAGCAAATTTTAATGTCTCAATTACATTTTTAAACATGTTGGTTTAATTTCCCGTTTGGGTGAGAGGTGCTGATATTAGTTTTAGCCTTTTTCTTTTACAATTTATAATAAGCTTAGCTTCATAGCTTCATATACCTCTTCATAGTGCTTTACATCCCTCTCTAAGCGGTTTACTCCCAACAATCTGGGTCCTCGTTTTACCGAACTTAGAAGGATGGAAGGCTGAGTCATCCTTGAACCGGTCAGAATTTGAGTCCTAGCAAGTGAGCAGTGAGTTAGTTTGCAATACTGCATACTAACCACTGCACCATATGTCTGTAATCTAAGTGCTATTATAATCTGCTTTGGGGTGGGGGGTTGGACATGAAAAATATACCATTATGTTTTATTTCCATTTGAAATCTAGGAGAACACCTAGTTCAATTTTCTTCAGATTAAATTGCATTATTTACCTAAAAGTGATAGTGTTAAAATTCCTAGTTGTTTAGAAAAAAGATACATGGGAAATGGAAAGGACAAATGACTTTCTCAGTCTTCCAGAAAACTGTTTGCTTCTACCCTTTCTGGTCCCAGGAAGAATCTTGCTACCTTGAAGATTACAGCAAGCTATTATGAGTTAGCATGAATTGGTTGGAAGTTAATTTGAGAGGGAAGTATACTTGCTTCAATTTGGTCATAGAAATAAAAAGTGCTTACCTATCTGAATACTGTTAAATATTCCTCTCATGGTTTTGGAGCTCTCTAAAGTTATATTTTCCAGTAAAAGATGATTGTGATTGTCATATGTCAGTGTCATATCAGATCATTCAATTCAACACTTGACTGGGGCAAAAATATTAATGACATATTAAACAATATGACAAATTTGTAAGTTACAAATAGTGTTTAACTTAATGTCTGTAATTGACCCCAAAACTACCAGTTTTACAATCTTTTTTGTGGCAGTCATCAAGCCAAACTAGTGATGGTTAAGTGAACCTGTTTTAGCCAATGGATGTTTTATTTTATTTTTTGCTGAAAAATGGAAATAAATATTGCCTTCCCACAAAAAATATGAATGCTGCAAATGGCTGTAAATGCAGCCCAGTTGCCAAGCACCTAAAATGTGATTGTGTGAATGTGGGGAAGGGGTGTTGGAGCCGCAAAATCAGGTCTTAAGTACTTTTGGGAGGGTCCAATATAACTTTGAATGATTGCTAAGTGACAGGCTGTAAGTTGAAACTACCTGTACTGTTTTGGAAGCGAAAACAAGTATTGCTAGAGCATTTTGGAATTTCAGATTTCTAACAATAGTTTAAAAGAACTATTCCATGTACATGGTTTCCTGAAAGTCTCACCTGGATTGTTCAAGGCATGGGTGCTGATTTTACATTAAACATTTATTTCACTTAAATGTCAAGCTGAATGAGCAATTCAGATTATTCAGGTTCTTAGAATGTGTAGAATGCATGCAGATGCTTTGGATTCTAATTGGTGTCAAGCAGAATGCGCAATTGGTTTCCTATATTTTAAAATGATATACGTTAATTCCGTAGTAGTTCTTTTTCAGTGTAAGAATACCTTTTTACATTGTTCCTGATAATTGTTTGGAAGTGAACTATTATTTAATCCTGAAACTTAATATTCTACATGGAAAAGTATGTTTTGTAACAGGAGCTTCACAAACTTTAGTGTACTCAAGTAAAATAATTTTAGGATATTTGGGTTATTTTTGTAATTATTGAATTCTAGCTATTATTTTTTATTAATTTTGATTTATTTATTAGTATCTGCTTTCAACTATTAAAAGAAGAAGGGCACTGTTCCTAAGCTACTGTAGCAAGGAAACGTTTGAGACAGCCAGAGCACTCCTCGCTCTGCAACCAATGCAAATGGGACACCCTACAAGAAAAACTACGAGAACATTATGCACCCAGGCCATCCTGCATTGCCCACAGGCACACATACTATCACCGGAACCAGGTAGAGGGTGAATCCATAAACAGTTATATGGCTGCCTTCCAAAAGGCAGTTTTATATTGTAAATTCCACAATCTAGACAAGGCCCTCATGCTGGTCTGTGGGGTGAGAGACATAAAACTACAGCGGTGCCTACTCGCCAAGCACAATCTCATGCTACAAATAGCGATGAAAGAAGCCCAAGACTCAGAGACCACCTGTCATTCTACAGAGGAGATACAGAGGTCAAACTGCCTGTCAACCTTGTGGAAAATGGTATCAGTCTATCACATGGATGAGGAAGAGGACGAGGATGTCCATCAACTAAAGGGAACAAACAAATATGGCCACCAAGATGAAACCCTCAATTTGTATAGGCTGTGGCTGGAATCACCCTCGAGCCATTTGCAAATACAAAACATCTTTTGCCAATGATGTGACAAAAAGGGACACATAGCTTGAGTTTGCCATGCAGTGTTACCCACCTGTGCCAAGATTCCCTGTGCCAAACAGGTCCAAAGAAATCAAAACCAAAACAAATGAGTTACGAAGATGACTGCTTCACTATTTACAAAGACATTTGCCAGACAGAAATGGTGAACCAACAAGCCAGTGTCCACAGAGGCAACAAGATCCATGTCACTCTCAGCATCAAGGGTTCCCCATGCCAGATGGAGGTGGAGACCAGATCAGCGACAACCATTGTCTCCTGGAGGACCATACAAAGAGTGGTGCCCCACATCACAAAGGAAAGACTAACCCGCAACTACATCTGCCTCCGGGACTACCAAGGGAATAGCATGTCCATCCTCAGAAGCGGCATGTTCCAAGTGAATTTTTAAAAATTTTCTGAACCACTGCAATAATCGTAGTGGACAGCTCCCTGCCAAGCCTCTTAGGACTCGACTGGTTTGCATCCCTGGGGCTAGGAATCACAGGAGTGAATTTCATTAATGAACCGACCACCAAGAACTTACTAGGGAAATTTGCCGAGGTCTTCAATGGAATGCTGGGAAAATACAAGGGTACCCCCATCTCTTTTAATCTGGAACCTCAAGTGGCTGTGATCAGGCTCAAGCCATGAAGAGTGTTCTTCACATTGAGGCTGAGATTGGATGGCTGGACATGCTCATCCAGTAAGGCATATTGGAGCCAGTCGACCATGCCTATTGGGAGACCTCAGTCGTGACACCACTAAAGCCAGATGGCTCGGTTCGGATATGCGTGGACTACAAGTGCACCCTCAACAAAGCCTTACAGCAAAGTACATATTCGGTACCAGTAGTGCAACACTTGCTACACTCATTGGGCAAGGGTAAGGCCTTCGTCAAACTAGACCTTGCCCAAGCCTACCAACAGCTGCCTGTAGATGATGTCACTACTGAGGCCCAGACAATTGTGACCCATCAGGGAGCTTTCCGATGCCGCTGACTACAGTTTGGGGTAAGTGTGGCCCTGGAACTTTTTCAAAGTTTAATGGAGTGCCTATGCAAGGCATTCCAGGAGTTGTCCCCTACTTTGATGACGTATTGGTGTCAGGTGCAAACAAAACTGAGCTACTCGACCAACTGGGAACAATATTTCAAAGATTTCAGGAAGTCAGACTTAAAGTGAAGGAGAAATGCAAGATAGCAGTCACACAGGTCAAGTTCCTTGGATACCTTATTGATGCATCTGGAGTACACTCCACAAAAGAGAAAATACAGGCAATTCACGAAGCACCAAGCCCTAGGAATAAGAGAGAACTCCAAGCATTCTTCGGGCTCCTCAACCTTGACAATATATTCTTGCAGCACAAAGTGTCCCTCACAGAACCGCTTCACTGACTGTTGGCAAGAAGACGACGTGGTCATGGGGCCATAAGGAAGCAGCAGCATTCAACAGAGTTAAAAAAACTAATTTCCTCTGACAGTGTCCTCATTCAATACAACAAGAACCTGCTGCTGGTCCTAACGTGTGACACATCACCATTTGGGGTCAGAGCAGTTGTAAGCCACCCTTTTCCAGACAGTTAAGAGGCCCTCATAGCATTTTTCTCAAGAATGCTATCACCGGCAGAGCGAAATTACAGCTAACTAGACAAAGAAGCATTGGCTGCAGTTGCTAGAGTCAAAAGGTTCCATGAATATGTATATGGATGACCATTCGAATTGGTGACTGACACAAGCCGCTGCTGGAATTAATTGCCGGGGACTGACAAACACCTAATTGCCAATTAGCTTTGCAAGGCCAAACAGACCACAGAGTCAAAACGGAGCTTCAGAGTTTAAGCCAACCAGAACGAACAAAGTTGTTTCCTGCAAAGGCTCATGTGCCTTTGCTCCTCCTTTATGTCTTATGAGAGGGGCCTTACTCCTGAGCCGCCCCTTTTGTCTTAACTGTTCTTGTCTTCTGAGGCAGAAGGCAAGAACAGTTCCTCTACCTTGCTGATGCCAGGCTCTGGAGGCAGCACATAACTCCCAGATGGCCCTGGCAGAGCCCTTGTCTGAGCCTTCCCCAGACTCCAGGACTGGCCCATGTTCCTCCCCAACTTCCTCACTGTCCGACTCTGCTGCCAGCTCCACAGGCCACTGGCTGACCACAACATCGCTGTAAAAGACCCAATCCCCACATTAGCAGTGCTGCTGATTGAGAAGTTACCATCTGGACCCTTCACAGCGGCCAAGGTCACCTGACACTCAAACAAGGACTGAACAATTGCACCGGTACTCAACTGGGTGTGGAGGGAGTGGCCCAAGGAACCAGTAAGCACAGAGTTCAAGCTGTTTTATACCCGGCAACATGAACTTTCTGTTCAATGGGCTGTTTACTGTGGAGAAACCACATAGTGATTCCCCCTAAACTAAGGCAACCCATTCTGAAATCGTTGCATGATGGCCACCCTGGAATTGTGAAAATGAAGGCATTGGCCTGCATCTATGTTTGGTGGCCCAACCTGGACAGTGCTACTGCAGAATGGGTCGCATTGTGTCAACCTTGACAAGAGTCAAGGCCAGAACGCCCATGGATGCCAACACAGGAGTGGAAAACACCCAAGACACCGTGGTCCAGGGTACACCTCAATTTTGCAGGACCATTCCTCATCTTGGTTGACTCCTACTCAAAATGTTTGAGGTAACCCTGATGATATCCTCTACAACAGAAACTGTCCGGTCCCCGAAGGCGACGGACGTGCGCGTCCGCTGCTTGTCTCTTCAGTGGGCTCCTTTTAGGAGCACAGGGGGCCTTGGAGGGCCCCCCTGCTGTAGGATGGCTTGTTGGGACCCCCTGGATCGGTGGCAGCCGCGGGGGGGGGGGTCCAGCTTTGCCCCAGGTGCATGGCGTCGCTTTGTGCTGTCGCTGTGCGCCTTTGCCAAACGGATTCCGGAAGGAAAGAATGAATCAGATGTTACAGATGAAGTGCGAGAGGTGAGAGATTTGCCTCAATCTCTTTTAATTCTACATAATTGATGAACAGCAGCTTCTTTAAATTGTGGATTCAATCCTTTGAAGTTGTAAGATTGGAGGGGGGAATTTCCACCCCACCTCGGAAAAGGCAGCATTCGGAATCTCTCTCTCTCTCTCTTGGAGGAGAGAGAGAGTTAAAAGCTAACTGTTCACTTCTACTAGCAATGGGAGAATGATTTTTACTACAATTGCAAGATATGACTGCTGAGTTGCTTTTCTAATCCACCTTATGGAAACTTTGGACATTTTGCTCCCTGGTCCCCTGTGAAGGCAGAGCCAAGATGGCCAACTTCCTCCTTCTTCTTTGATCTTATGAATGAAGTTTCCCCTTTGAAAGAATTTCTGGCTTTATATCATTCTATGCCCCGGAGATTTCCTGGAGCCTCTCTTGTTATGTGGTCCCTTTGGATTTGGAGTATTTGATTCTTATCCCCTGGCTTGGAACTGTGTATGAGGACTAACTTTTACTTCTGGGCTTGTTTGCCTCCACGAACTCTCCCAGCTGTGCATTCCACAGATGCCATTTCTTTTGTACAAGATTTATAGCTATCTCTGAACTTAATAAGGGACCTAAAAAGTCACCGCCTGGGAAGGCATCTTCGGCCCCGACATCCTCTAGTCTAGCCCGATTACACAACAGACACAAATTGCCTATTTCTACAACCTAAAACAACTGAAGAGAGTTCAAAGGACTTATCTGTTGCTCAAATGTTTCAAACTATTATGAAGGGACAAGATGAACTGAAAAAACAACTGGCAGACCTAAATGAACAGCTCAGAGAAACGCAACAACAAGCAACACAAAATAAACAGAGAATTGGTGTGTTGGAGGAAGACACGACTGGGTTGAGGGAGGAGGTCAAGATAGTCCAGAAGGGGAATAGAGAACATGAAAATTTTATGATAAAGATGGACCTTGAAAGAATGTCTTTTTTTCTTAGATTTCAAAACTTACCAGAGACAGAAAATGAAGATCTCAAGGAGATCATGGCTACAATTTTAGCAGAACATATCAAAAGAGATAAAGAACAGCTATGGTGGGATATTGATTTGATTTATAGGATCAATTCAGCATATGCTAGAACACACAATGTTCCAAGGGAACTACATGTTAAATTTCTTAGAAAGACTACAAGAGATGAGGTTTTAGGAGCTCAAAGGGTGGGACCATTAAAATATAAAGATAAAGAAATAACCATTCTTAAGCAAATTCCGAAGAAAGTAAGAGATAAGAGGAAGAAATATTCCTCTTTATCAAAGAAACTATATAACAAAGGAGTTTGGTTTAGATGGTTATTGTCAGAAGGAATGTTGATTTTCTGGGAGGGCAGTAGAATTAGAATTAACACAGTTGCGGAGGCGGAGGCCCTCATTAAAAAACACAGTGCTTTTAGATGGAACAGGGGACAGTACACAAGATATGAAGGAGGGAGGGGCCGTGGCTCTGCCAGAAGACAGGGGGGAGGAAGCAATATTGAAATGACTCAGGTCACAAAAATAAGTATATTTGAAACATCATTGGAATTGTTGATATAATGTAATTGTTGGAAGTGACATATGAGATGATTGAATATATGGTTGATACAATGTAAAACAAAAAGCTGCCAATGTTTATCTCTTACTTTTTGGGGTTTTTTTCTGTAAAAGTTGTGAGATTTGGGGGGATTTCTACCTTCCGCACGATGTAGCTGTCAACATTTTTTTGTATACATATTTACCCCTTCCCATAAATGTTTGTAAAAACTAATAAAATTCTTTTTAAAAAAGAAAGAAACTGTCATCTGAGCACTCCAGAAGATGTTTGTGACACACGGACTGCCGGATGTCCTGGTGTCGAACAACGGGCCACAGTTGACTGCAACCCAGTTCAAACTGTTTTTGGCAAGCCAGTGGATCTGTCATGCTCTCATCGTGCCATTCGACAAAGCCAACAATGGACAAGCAGAGAGAATGGTGCGAATGACCAAAGAGCCACTGGCAAGAATGGGCCCAGAGGACTGGCAGGCGCAGATAACCAAATACCTGCTAATATAGCATGTCATATCCAATGCCACAACAAACCAAAGCCTAGTGGAGTTACTAATGGGCCGCCACCTATGGACCAATCTGCACAGATTGCATCCAGAATACTTGGCAGAAGTCCCCACTGACTCGGCCAGCCAAGTTCGAACATTCACCAGGGGCGACCAAGTATATGCCTGCAACTACGCGGGCTGCCCCACCTGGCTGCCCTCATCATGGAGGTGACTGGACCACACTCTCATTGCATGGAGCTAGAAGACAGCAGTGCATGGCACCGCCACATTGATCAACTCTGGAGCTGCCTCGGAGCCACCACCCGGTTTGGGCGAACCAGTAGTGGCGGCGGCTGGCAAGATGACAACCAAGCACTGCGGAATGGAGAGGATAAGGAGACCGTGTACCATTACCTGTAGGGCTGAATCCCGCGATACCAGAGTGAACTGCCACTGAGGTCCCACCACTGCAGCAGACAATCTTAGATGAAGTCTCTGCCCAAATGATTCCTGGAGAGCTCTTTGACCAACCATCCATTTCCCATGCTGACTCTTCGTGAATGAGGAGAGAATGAGGACTCTGCCCAAGCACCTGCTGCTCCCACTGACTCATCGAGAATGAAGGAGTGAATGCGCACCTGCTGTCGACCTGCATACTTGGAAGACTACACCTGTAGTGTAAAGACTGGCGGCTCCCACTTGGTGGGGAGGGGTGTTGTGTATGCGCATGCGCAGTTGAAAGGTTTCACTGCAGTGAGCACAAGGCATGGGAAATTACTTTGAATCTATTTGCTAACGGATGACAGTCCTCTATATAGAGTGCTGTCAGCCTGCAGCCTTTGGCTATTACTAGTATATTGCTGTTCTATGCTTAATAAACACATACTGTTACATCTGCCGGCTTCGACTCCATTCTTTGCCCAAGATCAGACAGAAGACTTCTGCTTCAATTAATTTTTGAGTTATCATTTGATCATTATAGAAATATAACACATGAACACTAGAAGTGGTATTCTGCCAGTTTGCCCAGTTTGGGCGAACCAGTAGTGGTGGCGGCTGCGGGAGGCTCCACCCACCCAGTCAGACATCATCATGAACACTCTGCACATGCTCAGAAGTGCTGCGGGTGAGCAAAGCGTGCATACAAGGTGCGCACACTCCCGGTTCTGAACCGGTAGCAAAGGTAAGAGGATTTCTGATGAACGAACACACACACACACACACACACACACACAGAATGATTTAGTTTGATGATCTCTTTTTGGTGTTTTATGCTTGCCTGGTTTTAGGAATAAGAAATGGAATTAATTTATGCATAAACTCTGAAACATATTACCATAAAATAGAAATATTTTGTATATGTATAGTATATTTTGAAATTTAAGTTCTGTGTAATATCTTTAGTTTAGCTCTTTTAATAATGCAATTTATGTATTTTCTTTGTGTTTGTTTTCTCCAATCAATTTTACTGAAACTCATTTAAAAAGTTTAGTCTGAAAATTGTTACATTATAAGAGGTTAGATGTGGATATGATTCTTAACTGAATAAAATGTTACTGTGAATTAAGTATTATAGAATTTGTGTAATAAAATATAATCATTTATATTTTGGTTTGCTTGTCCTATATAATACGCTTTTTATTTAAATCCTGACTCAAGGTTTACCCCCATTGATTTCCAATGCTACTGGGATATCTATAGCTAACAAGGGGGATCAACAGAGTGATGTTGCACGAATATCACTACTTAAGTCAGATAAGACACAATTACATGCTCACCGGATTAATAGGAACTTAAGCAATGAACTAGTAGCTGTTCCTAATGATCATCCAGCCAGCAGCATACGACCTGCTGAGTGGCATAAGGATTACAGGTAATGATGATCTTGAGACATATTATGTTTATTATTTTATATGATTGTTTTGCCATAGTGCATATTATGTTTATATTGGAAATTTATTTTCTTCTATTAGTGATTTTTATTTGTGCAGAAGTATATGTGCTGTTAATATTTTCTTAAATTCCAATTATTTTGTCTGGGTGTGTGTTTTTGTGTGTGTGTGTGTGTGTGTGTGTGTGTGTGTAAAAGGACTAATATTTTGTATCTTCAATGCATATATAAAATATTCCATGTAGTGATAAAGTTATATATCATTGTTCTGATTTAGGACTATTTTCACAAAAGCTTCCAGATATTGTTACATAGATCCAGAGTTCTCTTACACAGTATTTGAAGAACTGGAAAAGCAAATGAATAAAGACTACTATGCAGACTACATTAACAATTTAAGAAAAGTCCGTTTAAAAAAAAAAGAAGCTCAGTAAGTTGCTTCTAGATTAAATGCACAATCTATAATACTGAAATATTTATTATATATCTTTATTTATTCGAATTACTTTAAATCTCCACTTATTCTACTAAGCATTTGGAAAACAATGCTTCAAAAAATAGAGGCAGAAAGAGTCTGTAGCCTTTCAAAATAGCTGTGTCTTTTCCTGAAATCATTTACGACAGTGTTTCTCAACTGGGGTTCTGCGAAACTCCAAGGCCGTGATGACGAACATATGGCACATGTGCCACAGGTGGCATGCGGAGTCATATTTGCTGGCTTGCCAGCCATCAATTGTCAGCATGTGCATGCCTTCCAGCCCCCCACCCCCCACCCGCTCAAGCAGGAGATCCTACACCATTTCTGACAAATGACAGTCCAATCTCTTCTTGAAAGTCTCAAGTGCTGAAGCCCCAACAACTTCTGAAAGCAAGCTGTTCCACTGGTTGATTGTTCTCATTCAATAAGTTCCTCCTTATTTCTAGGTTGAATCTCTCCTTGGTCAGTTTCCATCCATTATTCCTTGTCTGGCCTTCAGGTGCTTTGGAAAATAGCTTGACCCCCTCCTCTCTATGGGAGCCCCTCAAATATTGGAACACTGCTATCATGTATCCCCTGGTTCTTCTCTTCAGTAGACTAGCCATGCCCAGTTCCTGTAACCATTCTTCATATGTTTTAGATTCTAGTCCCCTAATCATCCTGGTTGCTCTTCTCTGCACTTTTTCTAGAATCTCAACGTCTTTTTTGTAGTGTGGTGACCAAACCTGGATGCAGTACTCTAGGTGTGGTCTTACTAGGGCTTTATAGAGTGGTATTAGTACCTCACTTGCTCTTGATTGTATCCCTCTGTTAATGCAATTTAGGAATGCTTTGACTTTTTGGGCTGCTGCTGCCCACTGCTGGCTCATATTTAGCTGGTTGTCCACTAAGACTCCAAGGTCCCTCTCACAGTCACTGCTATTAAGCACCCAGTTTGTATGTGTACTTTTGGTTTTTCTTACCTAAGTGTAGGTCTTTACTTTTCTCTACATTGAATTTCATTATGTTAGATAGGGCCCAGTGTTCAAGTCTGTCAAGGTCCATCTGGATCTTGAGCCTAACATCTAGGGTGTTAGCTGTTCCTGCCAGCTTAATACTATCTGCAAATTTGGTAAGTTCCTCTTCTATTCCTCATCTAAGTCATTTATGAAGCTATTGAAGAGTACTGGGCTAAGACGGAACCTTGTAGTATCCCATTGCTGACTTCTCTCCGTGTAGACTTAGCCCCATTAAGGACTACTCGTTGCGTACAGTTTGTCAGCCAGTTGTTAATCCATCTGTTGGTGAAGCTATCTATCCCACTTTTTTCTAGCTTATGAAAAGTAGATTATGATCTACTTTGTCGAATGCCTTGCTGAAGTCTAAGTATTTCGCTGGTCTACTAATTTAATCACTATGTTGAAGAATGAAATAAGATTGGTTTGGCATGATCTATTTTTAACAAACCGGTGCTGGCTGCTAGTTATTTCTTTACTTGTTTCTAAGTGTTGGCAGATCTCTTTTTTATTATCTTTTCCAATATCTTCCTGGGTATTGATGTTAGGCTGATTGATCTGTAGTTTTGTGGGTCTGTTTCTCCCCTTTTTTTTTGAAGATGGGAACCACATCAGCTCTTTTCCAGTCCTCTGGTAGTTCCCCGGTGTTCCAGGATCTTCCAGCTCCTCTAGAACTCTGGGATGTAATCTGTCAGGTCCTGGTGATTTGTATTCATCAAGGTCAGACAGGTGTTCTCCTAACTGTTTTTTTGTTGTTGCTGTTTATTTTAACTTTTATTTCCAGTCTATTATTTACAGTTATGTTTCTGGTAGGTTAGGCTATAGTTTCTTTTTGTGTGACGACTGAAGCAAAGAATGAGGTAAGCAGCTCTACTTTCTCTCTGTTGCCTGTTACTTCCTTGCCGTCTTCTCTCTTTAGTGGACCGACTGTTTCCTTGATTTTTTTTTTCTTGTTTATATGTTGGAAGAATTTTTTTAAAATTATCTTTGACTTTTGTTGCAAGTCTTTGTAAATTCTGAGCCTTTGCTTTCCTGACTTTGTCTTTGCAGATTCTGGCTTAGTTGTGTGTCCCTCTTTCCATTTTTTTGTACTTGTCCTTTTTGTCTTTCAATTTGTCAGAGAGATCTTTGTGCATGCTGGTTTCTTCTTGGATTTCTTATTTTTCTTTTTCAGTAGTAGTATGCTGATATGGGCTTTTATGATCAGAGTTTCCCAAGCTGCTTGAGTTTTTTAAACTTTTCATCCAAAGAATCTTTCCCAAGTTCGCTGTGAGTTTGTTAAAATCAGCTGTTTTAAAATCTAAGAGTCTGGTATCATTATGTTCTAATACTTATGTTTCTATGTTGAATTATAGTACAATATGGTCACTCTTACCCAAGTTCCCTGCAGTTTCAACTCCTCCTATCACTTCTCTGTTTGTAGGACTTAAGTCCAGCATGGCTGTCCCCCTCCTCTACCTTTTGGATGATAAAGTTGTCAGCTAGGTTGGTTAGGAATCTATTTGATTTCTCACTTGGTGCAGAATTAGTTTTCCAATTGATATCAGGGTAATTGAAGTCCCCCATTGCTATTGTAGTGTGTTTCCTGCATATGTTTTTTAGTTGGTTGGCAAAAAGGATATCTATTTTTTCTGCTTGATTGAGTGGCCTATAGTATACACCTATGGCCATGTCATTCTTTTTTCTTTTGATTTTGACCCATATGCATTCTAGGAGGTTTTGTCTTTGGTTTCATGCAATTCTGTAGCAATGTAGTGGTCCTTTACATACAGTGCAACCCCACCTCTTTTTTTATGGGGTCTGGGCATTTGTAAAGAGTTTGTATCCTTCTATAAGTATGTTCCAGTCGTGGGTTTCATCCTACCAAGTTTCTGTTTTTCCAACTATGTCTTATCTACCTTTGTGTATTGATAATTCAAGATCATCCTGTTTGTTCCCCAGACTTTGTGCATTTGCATATAGGCACCTGAGGTCTTTATGTCTGACTCTGGGTATGCTTTCTATGTCTCCTATTTGGTGTTTGAGTTTGTTGTTCTTCCCATCCCTCCTTACTTTGTTTTTGCCTTGCTTTCTAGTTTTTTTTTGCTTGGACTTAAATCCTGGAGATCCTAAAGACTGGTCTCCCTCCCCCATCAATTTTAGTTTAAAGCCCTCTTGATAAGTTGAGTCAGTTGTCTTTGTGAGGTGCAACCCATCCCTTTCCAAAAGCCCATCTTGGAGGTAGTGCAGACCATGGTCTAGGAATCCAAAATTTTTCTGGCAACAGCAATGTTTTAGCCAGCAGTTCACTTCTAGAATTCTTTGTTCTCTTACCTGATGTTGTAATTTCGTTGGCAGTACAGATGAAAAAACTACTTGTGCACCTAAGTCCTTGACTTTCTTGCCTAGCTGTTCGTAATCCCTCAATATTGTTTTCAAGTCCTTTTTTGTGTCATTTGTGCATACATGTAGTAGTAGAAAGGGGTAGTAGTCTGTCAGTTTTATTATTTTACTTAGGTTCTCAGCCACATCTTTGATTTTAGCTCCAGGGAGACAACATACCTCTCTGGATATTTGTGTCAAAATGCATTGAATACCAAACTGAGGAGAAATTTCCTGACAGTTAGAACAATTATCAGTGGAACAGCTTGCCTCCAGAAGTTGTGAATGCCCCAACACTGGAAGACTTTAAGAAGATGTTGGATAGCCATCTGTCTGAAACTGTATAGGGTTTCCTGCCTAGGCAGGGGGTTGGACTAGAAGACCTCCAAGGTCCCTTCCAACTCTACTATTGTATTGTATTGTATTGTATAAATTTCATGAGTTTCAAAGCAGTTGAGTACCAAGGTACAACTGTATTAAGGAAAGGGTACTGGAGGTTGCAAGGTGTCATCCTCCTTCTAGTTTTGTAAAGAGGTCTCTGGGACAAGTAAGGGTAAATTAGATTTGGGGAACAAGCTTCATGAAAGGAATATAATTTTGTAACTTCTGGCCTATATTTGAGCCTGTATGTGCAGGAATTTCCAACTGCCTGAAAAATATTTCAAGGGCTCCAGGCTTAAAAGGTTGAGAAAGATTGATTCAGCAGCTACAGTGGGAAAAGAAAAGGTAAGGCTGCTGCAAAGAAGCTGCAGATGTCTGATCCCAAATACTCAAAACACCTTTTCAAAATTATTTCAAAAAGACTTAGTCCTATTTTCTGTTGGAATTTTTGTAAAATTTGTCTTAAATGCTGAAATAATTCTGTGTATCAAAATGAATATTAGAATATAGAAATCTATGGATATTCCAGTTTTCCTTGCTTTAGCCAGTTATCAGTTCTGATTCTAACTGCTTACAAATTGATCTCACATTTGTGGTGTCACTTCCATTAAGCCGTATTAGATTTTTAAACATGTTGTGCTGTTAACTACACAGAATTGTAAAATACAAATAAAATAAATAAAGGAATGCCTATTTTAATATCACCATCCACCAAGTCAATAGTTTAAAAATACAGATTCCTGCTGTATCAGAATTGATTGTTGTGAACTGAAATAACTGCCTCTCATTACTTTTGAATTGCTTGGTATTACATAGGCTTTACATAAACTTCTGGAGGACTCACATTATTATTTGTTCTTATAAGTGAGGCAAGAAAACATTTGTCCAGTTGTGATAAAGATTGTTAAGATAATTGTACTTTTATACTCACTTTATAGAAAGTTGCCTTTGGAAAATAAGCAATAATTATTTTTGAAGAAAAAGTTCAAAGGTAGTCTCAGAACCGAGTATCAATCAGAATTTTCAATAACGGTTTGGCAAGACACTTTGCAAGAATTTCCCCTTCATACTCATTCAGTTAATAAAATCCAGCAAATAAGTCAAAGTTCTGAAAAATTGTGTAATATATAGGCTAGATAGTTAAATATGACTTATCTTTCTTTGATACAATAGGATATTCAAAATGCTCAATAATCCTGTGGACATAGGATTAAAGCCAGCATCAGGGCTAAAATCTCCTATGCTCAGAATTTTAAAGCATGATAACATGGAGAACGAAGCTGCTTGTGTAAACAGAAATAGCCTGTTAACTAGTAAACAGCTAGCAGAAATCAAATCTACATCTATACAAAAAGAGGTACATTTAGTATTGATGAATATGGTATCTTACTTTTAGCCTGTCATCATATATTTGATTTATCATATACTGTTTATTCCTGCTCTATTAACCATTTAAATGTATTTTTTCATATTCTTTTGTGTATTTTCTCTGAAGTCCCATTAAAATTAATAGGATTTATTCCTAAAAAAGAATAAATAATTTGCAGTTTAATTAATCGATCTACAACCCCTTTCTCCAAAATCTAGTATCTTCTAGTAAATGTGCAGCTTGCAAGCTCCTTGTCTATATTAACTGATAGCCAATGGGAGTCTGAACTTCAGTCAACATTCAGGAGGGAAAGTTTGGCATGTAGGCATAATCCAATACACAAATGCTCCCTCTACTGGATAAGTAAACCCTTCATTTTTTTTGAGAAGTAGAAGTAGAAAGAAGCTGCATGCTGCAATTGAGAGGAGGAGCAAGCTACTATTGATCTCCAATGTCTGATTAAAATGAATTACCAAGGAAGTGGCATTTTCAGTTAGCAGAATCTATAGTACTGTGGAAAAACAGCACAGATTTTTATGTTTATAATACTCTATTTTGCTATAATTCATCTAGAGACTTTTGAATTGGGGAGAGACACTATAAAAATGATAAAATAAACGTGAAATGCCAAGATTGTTTTACCATACTTGAGATTGGCAAGTGTATATTAAATTTATGTGGAATATTTTTGTAGTCTGTTATTACATTGTAATATTGTACAAAAGAGATTGTACCATTTGTAGTGAACCAGTGCCAGGTTGTGGCCAACTATTATATATTACTTAATTAGGGCATCTCTATAATTCATTTTTTTGCAGTTTGGCATGTTGATATTTAAAAATTAAAGTGTTTTTTAACCTCCCCTCTTTTTAATAAACTTTGATTTTTTAGAAATCTTGTGAGTTATGTTATCTCTTAAAGGGGGTTCAAACCCCTTGTTATATCTCTATACTCGATAGGTTCAGGAGATTATAACGTAGCAATTATTTCATTTTTTTCACCACATTTCTTTTTTCAGGAGGACACCATGATATATTTTTCTCATGGGCTGGGGATAGCAGGAAAATGTCAGGTGAAAGCTCTTGAAGAAATTGCTACCCAGTAGTTAGACTAAATAATGCATGTTTATAAATATACATTGATTTCTAATAATTGCAGAGATATTTTTTTCTGCATGATACATTTATCTTGATCCAGTATTGGTTTTCTTAATTTAAATATTAGTAATTAAGAGTGTATGTGTGAAAGAGAGAAAGAATATTACATGGGAACAAATAGGCCCTCCCTCCAAATATAAATAGGATAACAATGTATGGATTGAATTTAAGAAGAAGGTGAAGAATGTGGATTCATAGGAGGAATGCAAAAATAAAGGTAAACAGGAGGGGGGTTAGGGTTAGAGTTGCAATGAGCTTGGTCAGCCTGAATACTAATTACTTGTTTCACAACTTTTTTTAAATTTTTTAAATTTTATTTAGGGAATTTATATTGCTGCCTATTTGCACATGGCGACTCAAGGAGGCTTACAGAATATAAAACCTTAAACAAAAACAATAAAACTAATAAAAGAAGTGTCATATAATAAATTACTGTATTTTTCGGAGTATAAGACTCAGCGGAGTATAAAACCAAGGTTTTGAAGAGGCAAATTTTTAAAAAAGTTAGTAGGTAGATAGAAGAATAGAGAGGGAAAGAAAGAGAGAGAAATACAGTAGGTAGGTAGGTAGGGAGACAGAGTGTAGGTAGGTAGGTAGGGTGATAAAGGGATAGCGAGAGAGAGAAATAGAGAAATACGGTAGGTGGGGAAAAAGAGAGGATAGGTAGGTAGATGGAGAGAGAGAGAGAGAGAGAGAGAGAGAGAGAGAGAGAAAGAAATACAGTAGGTAGGTAGGTAGGGAGAGAGAGTACGTAGGTAGGTAGATAAAGGGAGAGAGAGAGAGAGAGAAATAGAGAGATATAGAGAAAGGAATACAGTAGGTAGGTAGGGAGAAAGAGTAGGTAGGTAGATAGGTAGAGGGAGGGAGGGAGAGAGAGAGAGAGAGAGAGAGAGAGAGAGAGTAGAGAGGTTGGGATAGAGAGAGAGTAGGTAGGTATGTAGATGTTTCCAGATGTATTTATCCATGTGTTGGAGAAGGAACTCGCTGACAATCTGCAGCACCTAAGACTTTGTTTCTGCTGGCACAGCACTTGATCAATGTAATTCTCATCAATCAGTTAAGGAGCTTTCCAAAAGAAAAAAAAAAGTTTTTGCACTCTGCAAACCTCCCCAAAATGGCCCGTTTTTCATAAAAATGGGTCTGGTTTTTTTAAAGGCATGAATAGCCTTGGAGCTTGCAGAGTGCTCCTGGGGAGCGTGGGGTGGCTAAAAATGAAGAAAAAACGGTCCCTTTTTCGCGAAAACAGGCCCGTTTCTTGTCAAAAAAATTACATGCAGAGCCTTATGGAGGCTTATCGAGTGCTGCAATGGTGTGTGTGTGTGTGTGTGTGTGTGTGTGTGTGTGTGCAAAAAATGACCTGTTTTTGTTCATTTCTGCCCTCTCCAGCCCCCAGAACTCTCTGAAAGCCTCCATAAGGGTATGCACAGCCATTTTGGTTAAGGGGACGGGACTTCGGGAGGCAAAAAATGCTGTATTTGATGTATAAGATGCACCCAGATTTTCAGCCTTTTTGTCAGGCCTGTAATTCTGTTCCTTTTAGGATCTTTGGCCTGCCACATTATATGTGTGTGTGTGTGTGTGTGTGTGTGTGTGTGTGTATATATATATACATACATACATACATACATACACACACACACACACACACACACACACACACACACACACACACACACACACACATATATATATATATATATATATATATATATATGCTGGTTTTGTTGTATTCGGGTCTTTTCCCGTGTAAGGTTGAGATTGTCTTTGCAACGTTTTAAGCCCACAGCTTGAAGATGGCAGGTGTGATCCTGCCGAAACGTTGCAAAGACAATCTCAACCTTACACGGGAAAAGACCCGAATACAACAAAACCAGCATACCTACACCAGTGAAAGGGAGACTAGGATAGATCTATTTCGAGCTAATTAGCTCTCATCAGCTAGCCATACCCTTACTGGGATTAGAACCCGGGCTGTATATATCTTAGGCAGGAGTCTTAACCACTAAGCCACGGGTTCTCTTCCTTATCAGTTGAGCCAGGGAAATAGGTATGTATTTGTGTTACAACCCCTGGTATGACTAAATATGGGAGGAAGGTCACTACTCCCTCTTTCTGTCCTTCGGCTTATCACAAAGACCATGCAGGCAGAAAACCATATTTTTATTTTTACTGTTGCCTTTTTATATTTGTGTTGTAATTGTACTGATAAATAAATAAAGGGAGACTAGGATAGATCTATTTCGAGCTAATTAGCTCTCATCAGCTAGCCATACCCTTACTGGGATTAGAACCCGGGCTGTATATATCTTAGGCAGGAGTCTTAACCATGGCTAGCTGATGAGAGCTAATTAGCTCGAAATAGATCTATCCTAGTCTCCCTTTATTTATTTATTTATCAGTACAATTACAACACAAATATAAAAAGGCAACAGTAAAAATAAAAATATGGTTTTCTGCCTGCATGGTCTTTGTGATAAGCCGAAGGACAGAAAGAGGGAGTAGTGACCTTCCTCCCATATTTAGTCATACCAGGGGTTGTAACACAAATACATACATACATACATACATACATACATACATACATACATACATATATATATATATGCTGGTTTTGTTGTATTCGGGTCTTTTCCCGTGTAAAGTTGAGATTGTCTTTGCAACGTTTCGGCAGGATCGCACCTGCCATCTTCAAGCGTGGGCTCAAAATGTGGGCTTAAAATGGGAACTTACAGAAAGACGGCAGCTCCGTTCCCATTTTAAGCCCACATTTTGAGCCCACGCTTATATGCTGGAGGTCTTTTCCCGTGTAAGGTTGAGATTGTCTTTGCAACGTTTCGGCAGGATCTCACCTGCCATCTTCAAGCGTGGGCTTAAAATGTGGGCTTAAAATGGGAACGGAGCTGCCGTCTTTCTGTAAGTCTTGGTGGGAGGGGATGGGGTGCTGGCTTTGTTTCAGTAAGTGGAATGATTGGTTGTGTGGTTGTATCATGGTTGGTAGATTGGTGCTGATTGGTGCAGGCTGTGTGTGCATTGTTGTTTTGTATTGTAACGGCTTGGGTGGTGGGTGGTGTTCGTTTGTTGGCTAGGGCTGGTTTCCAGATGTTTGGTAGGCGGGAGGTATCATCACGTTTGTTCATGCTGTGGGGGTGTTTCTCTATTTCGATGGCTTCCATGATTATTCTCTTGTGGAGGTGTTCTGTTTTGGAGATTAACCTGGCTCCTTCAAAGTTGATTTCATGTCCTGTAGCTTTAAGGTGCTGGAAAAGGGAAGAAGTTTTTTCTTTTTTTCTTACTGCGTTTTTGTGTTCTGTGATGTGTGCATTTATTCTCCTGTTTGTTTGTCCTATGTATATTGCTGGGCAGAGTTTGCATGGTATTTCATAGACTCCTTGGTTTTCTAGCTGGATTTTGTCTTTGGGGTTTCTTAAGATGTTGGCTATTTTTTGGTCAGTGGTGAAGGCTGTCCTGATATTGTGCTTGTGGAGGACTTGAGAGAGGCGTATTACCGTATACGAATCCGGAAAGGGGATGAGTGGAAGACCGCTTTTAACACTCCCTTAGGCAGCTTCCAATATAAAGTCATGCCTTTCGGACTACAAGGAGCGCCCGCAGTATTCATGCAGTATATAAATGAAGTGCTACACAACCACCTGTACCGCGGAGTACTCGTTTATTTAGATGACATCTTGATCTTCTCTGAGACCATGGAAGAACATGTGAAACTGGTACGGCTAGTCCTGAAAAAACTTCTAGCTGCCAAACTTTATGCAAAATTGTCAAAGTGTGAATTCCACAAGACCTCGCTAGATTACCTGGGATATCTTATCTCCAACGAAGGAGTAGAAATGGACCCAGGAAAAGTGAAAGCGGTGTTAGATTGGAAACCTCCAAGCACTCGCAAACAATTACAAAGCTTCCTTGGATTTGCAAACTTTTATAGGCAGTTTATTCCAACCTTTGCTGAAATTGCCCTACCATTGACTGACCTATTAAGAACGGGGCCTTCCCCTACTAAACCAAAAGCAAACCAACCATTAAAATGGACAATCGACTGTCAAAAGGCTTTTGAGAATTTAAAACGGCTCTTTGCCCAAGAACCCATATTGCAACACCCCGATCCAGAGTGACCTTTCATAATCCAAACGGATGCCAGTGATGTCGCGATAGCCGCGGTGCTACTACAAAAGAATAAAGAAGGCCACCTCTTACCATGCGCTTACATCTCCAAGAAACTCACCACTACGGAAAAAGGTGGCCCATTTGGGAGAAGGAGGCATTCGCGATCAGGTGGAGCATGCTCACCTGGAGACATCTCCTGGAAGGGGGGGATATACCGTTCGAGGTATGGACTGATCATAAAAACCTCGAAACTCTCCTTGCCCATCGAAAGTTATCCCCCAAACAGGTTTGTTGGGCCCAATATTTCCAAAGGTTCAAATTTGAAATTAAACACATCCCCGCAGGGAAGAACTTGTTAGCAGATGCACTGTCGAGAAAACCCCAGTTTGACAGTAAGAAGGAAGAAATTTTCCACCCCATCATATCTCCTTCTCACCAAAAGGCAGCTCAAGTCACCAGTCGAAGCCAAGATAAACTGAGAACCGAACTGAAAGCAGCCCTCCAGACAGACCCATGGTTCAACAACAACAAGGACATCCTAACGATTAATAATGGCGTAGACTGGAAGGGATCCAAACTGTACGTCCCTGCAGAGATGAGATTGCAAGTGCTACAGCGGAGTCATGATGCGAAACTAGGAGGTCATTTCAGATTCCTGAAAACTCTCCACCTCGCTAGACGTCAATTTTGGTGGCCAAAGATGAGGTCGGAGGTGGAAGATTATGTAAAAAGCTGTGCTACTTGTGCAACAATGAAAACCCGTCCGGGAAAGCCCCCTGGACTACTACAACAAGTAGCCAACCCTAGCCGACCATGGGAAGAGATAGCAATGGACTTCATTGTCGAACTTCCAGATAGCAGTGGTAATAAAGTAATCTGGACAGTTATTGATTTGTTTTCCAAGCAAGCACACTTTATCGCTTGTTCAGGCCTACCATCCGCAAAGAAATTAGCGAAAATGTTTGTGAAACACATTTATCGCCTACATGGGGTTCCAAAAAGGATCATTTCAGATCGCTGAGTTCAATTCACCGCCAAGTTCTGGAGAGAATTCCTAAAATTTACCCGGTATTCCATTGTAGCTTATTGAAGCCGGTAAGGGGGTCTAGCACGAGACCATCCACCCAAACTCCACCTCCTCCCGTAGTGGTAGAAGGGGAAACACATTATGAGGTGAAAAAAATATTAGATTCCTGGCTGTATAGGGGTCGCTTACAATATTTAGTGCATTGGAAGGGATACTTAGAGCCGAGGGAGTCTACTGTGCCACAGACGTCCGGATGTGAATCCCTTGTTGTGAAATGGGGCCCTGGGAGACAGTTGGGCCTGCTGATAGTATACCTGGCTCCTCGCTATACATCAGCGGCCCTGCCTGAACTCCTCGAGCTGATCGCATCGGTGGCGGTCGAGACCCCCAAACTTTTAGTGATGGGGGATTTTAACCTGCCATCGATGGGAGAAGCATCGGAGGGGGTTCGGGAGTTCATGGCTTCCATGACAGCCATGGACCTGACTCAAATGATTCAGGGCCCGACACATGAGGGAGGACACACTCTGGACCTCGTTTTTGTCTCTGGCCAGTGGTTGAGTGATCTGGGAGGAGGGGACTTAACCATCACTCCCCTGTCATGGTCAGATCACTCACTCCTTCGTCTTGACTTCCCTGGTGCTACCTCCCGCTGCGGGGAGGCAGAACGGGAAAGCACTAGATGGTTCCGCCCCAGGCGCCTGATGGAACCAGATAGGTTCCAGACGGAGCTTGGGCCACCTCCTGTAACCTTGACCCGCCCCCGGGTAGAGGACCTGGTGGTCGCGTGGAATAATGCGACTACCGGGGCCTTGAACCGGGTGGCGCCTTTGCGGCCTCTCCGGCGGCAATGATCCACCCTGGCCCCTTGGTTTACCGAGGAGCTGAGGGTGATGAAATGCCGCAAGAGATGTCTAGAGAGTCGTTGGAGATCCTCTCGTTCCGAACTTGATCGAACACAGGCACGAGCCCATTTAAGGACGTACCTTGTGGCATTGAGAGTGGCCAAACGCCAATATTGTGCCACTCTCATTGCATCCGCAGAGAACCACCCTGCCGCCCTGTTTCGGGTGTCCCGCTTCCTCTTGTTTCAGAGACCGCGGGAGGCCCCTCTACAGGGCAGAGCAGAGGAATTTGGGAAATATCTGCAGGATAAAATCGCTCAAATCCGGAAGGATTGGGTCCCTGTTAG
The DNA here is from genome assembly GCF_964273705.1 of Natrix helvetica. NCBI lineage: Eukaryota > Metazoa > Chordata > Lepidosauria > Squamata > Natricidae > Natrix > Natrix helvetica. The sequence goes on from NC_138550.1 coordinate 63,231,592, forward strand.
TGGTCCAATGGAGATGTCCGTGGCGAGTCTTGAGGAATCGACCTGGGAGGAGTTTGACTTGGTTGCCATCGAGGATTTGGACAGAATGCGTGGATGACTGTGACCCACCACATGTTTATTGGACCCGTGCCCCTCCTGGCTTGTACTGGCATCCTGGGAGGTTACACGAGACTGGCTCCTGGACCTAGTGAACGCTTCGCTGAGCGAGGGGTCTCTCCCGGCCGCCTTGAAAGAGGCGGTGGTGAGACCCTTGCTCAAGAAGCCTTCCCTGGATCCTTTGGAGCTGGCCAATTATCGTCCTGTCTCCAACCTTCCCTTTTTGGCGAAGGTTGTAGAGAGTGTGGTGGCCTACCAGTTTCCACGGCATCTGGAGGAAAATGATGATCTAGACCCGCGCCAGTCCGGCTTCCGCCCCGGTCACAGCACGGAGACGGCCTTGGTCGCGTTGGTGGATGATCTCTGGAGGGCCAGAGATAGAGGTTGTTCCTCTATCCTGGTCCTATTGGACCTCTCGGCGGCTTTTGATACCATCGACCATGGTATCCTGCTGCGCCGGCTGGAGGGGTTGGGGGTCCGGGGCACCATTTTGCGGTGGTTCGGCTCCTACCTTTCTGGCCGGACGCAGCGTGTGTTGGCAGGGGAGGAGAGGTCGACCCTACGCCCCCTTACTTGTGGGGTACCACAGGGGTCGGTCCTCTCGCCACTCCTGTTCAACACATATATGAAGCCGCTGGGTGAGATCATCCGTGGTTTCGGGGTGGGATACCATCTGTACGCTGATGATACTCAGCTGTACTTTTCCACCCCGAACCACCCCAACGAGGCCATCGAAGTGATGTCCCGGTGTGTGGAAGCCGTACGGATCTGGATGGATGACAACCGACTCAAACTCAACCCCTCCAAGACGGAGTGGCTGTGGGTACCAGCTCCCCGGTTCAGCCAATTAATTCCAACATTGGCCATTGGGGGCATTCAACTTGCCCCCGTGGAGCGGGCGCGCAATTTGGGCGTCCTCCTGGATGCCCGGCTGTCCATGGATGACCATGTGACAGCCGTGGCAAGGGGGGCGTTCCACCAGGTTCGCCTGGTGCGCCAATTGCGCCCCCTACTGGACCGGGACGCCTTACGCACAGTCACTCATGCGCTGGTGACGTCTCGCTTGGACTACTGTAACGCTCTCTACATGGGGCTTCCCTTGAAATGCACCCGGAGGCTACAGTTGGTCCAGAACGCAGCCGCGCGGGTAATTATGGGGAGTACTAGGTACTCCCATGTGACACCTTTCCTGCGCGAGCTGCACTGGCTCCCTGTGGTCTATCGGGTGCGTTTCAAGGTTTTGATAACAATCTTTAAAGCGCTCCATGGCTCAGGACCTAGTTACTTGCGGGATCGTATTCTGCCCCATACATCCCTGCGACCAATCCGCTCGCACAGAGAGGGCCTCCTCCAGGTGCCGTCCACCAGACAGTGTCGAGGGGCGGCACCTAGGAGTAGAGCCTTCTCTGTGGCGGGCCCAGCACTGTGGAATGACCTCCCTCCGGATATTAGGAATACCTCTGACCTCCGCTCCTTTCGTATAAAGCTCAAGACCCACCTATTCCAAGTAGCTGGCCTGGCTCAACTTTGATCTAACTATATCGCTCCTGACGGGTTTTTATTTGGGTATTTTAATTGCATTCAATTACTTAGGGGTTTCTAAACATTGTATTTTATTGTTTTTATTCATTAGCCGACCTCCTCCTTGTACATGTCTTGATATATGTTTTTGTAATATGTATGTCTTGTCTATATATTTATTTCATATGTTTTATTGTACGCCGCCCCGAGTCCTTCGGGAGAGGGTGCGGCTAAGAAATAAATATTTATTATTATTATTATTATACCCTTTGTCCGAAGCTACATGGGTGAAAAGTTGGGATCTGAAAGTAAATTAGTGAAACAATTCCATGAGAAGTTCCCTGATAAGCCAAAGGGTCCCCCTGGGGGAGGAAGAGGTGGTTAAATTTTAATAGGTTAACTTTTATGTTATTCTCTTTTCAGGAAACGTTTTTCTCCTGAGGAGAGGCCGCCTGTCAGGCCTGTAATTCTGTTCCTTTTAGGATTTTTGGCCTGCCACATAAATATATATATATATATATATATATATATATATATATATATATATATATATATATATATATATATATATATATATATATATATATATATATATATATATATATATATATATATATATATATATATATATATATATGTGTGTGTGTGTGTGTGTATGTGTATATATGTGTATATATGTGTATATATGTGTATATATGTTTATATATGTTTATATATATGTATGTGTGTGTGTGTGTGTGTGTATGTATGTATGTATATATATATATATATATATATATATATATATATATATATATATATATATATATATATATATATATATATATATATATATATATATATATATATATATATATATATATATATATATATATATATATATATATATATATATATATTCTTATGCTGTTTCATTGGTATAGTAGTTGGGAGGGGGAAATAGAAAGGAGTAGGATTGTGGAATGTATTGTTATGGATTTTCTTAGAAGCTCAAGGTTGTCTTTTGTCTCCGCACCTCGACACCTGGCCGGAAGAAGAGGGGTGTACATGCCAGCGTGGAATATGAAGATTGGACCATGTGATGAATTATGGGGTGTGGGGATAGATGATGAACTTTTAACTGGGTGAACCCACAGGATGTACGTTAGAGTTGAAATTTCACAGCATAATGCCAAAATGTCTGTCTTATTAAATTGGAGTTTTAAGGATAACTTTGCCTTGGACAATGATTTAATTCTGCATGATATTTGGAACGCTGACACTTTTTTTAGGAAAAAAGGTGCATCTTATACTCCGAAAATACGGTAATATAATAAAATCATCCCACCCACCGCCCCAGTGACGACACCTCACACCAACCATTTAATGGACTCCATCCCGCTCTGGGTTCCACAGGCCCACTGGCAGAATCAGGTCTTCAATGCCTTCTGGAAGAGTGCTATAGTTGGGGCCATTCTAATCTCAGGGGGAGACTTCCAGACAGAAGGGGCCACCACGGAGAAGGCCCTTCTGGATCCCACCAGGTATATCTCCCTAGGCCTAGGGGATGGCACCCACAACATTCCCTGCCTCCCCGCTCTTATTTGTTGGGTAGATGTGATCAGCAAGAGACGGCCCCTCAAATAACCTGATCCCAAGTCATAAAGGGCTTTAAATGTGACAACCAGCACCTTAAATTGTACCCAGAAGCAAATAACCAGCCAATGTAGCTCCCTCAGGAGTGATGATACATGTACACACCAGAGTCTGCACAAGACCATGTGGGCTGCTGCATTTTGCACCAACTGGAGCTTGCGGATGCTGTTCAAGAGCAGCCCCATGTAGAATGCATTGCAATAGTCAAGACGGGAAGTGACTAGGGTGTGGGTAACTGAATAGGGATTGTTGGTCCAGGAAAGGGCTTAACTGGTGCACACCCCACAGTTGCACAAAGGCCCTCCTGGCCACGACTGCCACCTCTTTGAGCAGGAATCGTGAGTCCAGGAGAACCCCCATATTACTCACAGGATCTGTTTGGGGTAGTGCCACCCCATCTAAGATCAGAGGTGGCAATTCTCTCTGAGCCAATGAACCCCAAACCCAGCCACTCGGTCTTGCCACAATTTAGTTTTGCCCATCAATGACCTAGAGACTTCTCAGAATTTCTAGAAAAAGTAGCTGTTTGGCTCTGGGTTTTTTTTTTTTTTTGCAAAGTAGGTAGTACATAAAACCTTGAAGAGTTGTTTCCCCACTGGAAAATTAGGTCTTAGGAGATGGTGGAGCTTGTAGCCTGGGCACCTCTTTAGTGGGAATGACATTTCTTCAAGGGGGGTGGAGAGTCTTCAACAAAACTTGGAAATGGGAAAAGAACAGTGGAGGCAGGCACTCTGCCAGCCTGCCAAATTTTATGAGGCATTTTAATTTAGGAGTCACAAAGGCACAATTTTTTTAGTTCAGAGTTCAGGACTTTCATATATTATCAGAGAAGAAAATAGATGCGGTATTTTTGTATGTAAACAAATTAAACTCTTTTAATAGTGTGGTTTTTTGGTTTTTTTAAAATAGGTGAATGGTTGTCTTAATCCTGAACCATTGTCTCAGCAAGAAATTGAAGACTGCAGTCTAATTTTGACACCAAAACAGCTTCATCAGATAGTCATTGGTAAGATAGTGATTTGATAGCATGTATTTTCCTATCTTAAATTATTAGCTATTGTACAGGCAAATGGAAAATTGAACAAAAATGGAATAATCTAGAAGAGCATATAAATGAATTATCTTGAAGAATATGGAACTTTAGAGATTTAGTGCTCCTGAGACTTGCTCTCTTTTTCTTAACTTACGTTGAGGAGTTGACTTGTGGAAATTTTTCTTGATCGTATATAGTATTTTGGTATGTTTGCCAAAAAAGAATTACATTTTTCTCTTAACTTACACACACTGAACTTTTTTTGAGCAAATCTATTGTCATTAATCCCCCATTCACAGAAAGAGAAAGGAAAACTAGCAACTGTATTGTCATGTTTTCAGTTTTTAAAAATATAATTTTCAAAATAGTTATAATAAATACAATAAAATATAGGAATACATAGTACATCCTCTGAAATACTACAAAATAATAGACTACCACAAATAGTAAACAGGCAATAGCTGAAAAGTTGATAAAACCAACAATATTTTAACTAAGTTAAATAAATATTTTAACTGTTAAATATTTTGACTTCCTTGCAAACACTTCACAGTAAGGACCTGTTTAAAATCTCAGAGAAATTTATATCACTACTTGGGCCTCGTTACAGGGAATACACTTTTACCACAACTGAGTGAAATAAGCAAACAATGTCAATAGTGTATTTTGTCATGTACAAAGATTGAATAAATGAACTAGATATAGATGGTTTTAGAAATAAACTGTTCTAAACTACTGGATCAATAAAAGCTGTTCGAAAATGTCTTAGTAGTTAATTGGCAGATGGTACTGTTTAATTGGGGGGTTCACTGAGCAATCTAAATACATATTTTTCCCTTGATGTGGTCCTTGCACAACATGGAGGGGAGTTCCTACACAAATGCGTAGTCTGAAAAATGAGGAATTATATATAGAATATTGTGCATATATAGGTACTGTATTTTTCAGAGTATAAGATGCACCGGAGTATAAGATGCACCAAGGTTTTGAAGGGGCATTTTTTTTTAAAAAAAGTAGGTAGGTAGATAGAGGGATAGAGAGGGAGAGAAAGAGAGAGAAATACAGTAGGGAGGGAGGGAGAAAGAGAGAGTAGGTAGGTAGGTAGGTAGGGGGAGAGAGAGAGAGAGAGGGAGAGAGAGAGATACAGTAGGTAGGTAGTGGGAGAGAGAGAGTGTAGGTAGGTAGGTAGAGGGCTAGAGAGAAATAGAGAGAGAGAAATACAGTAGATAGGTAGGGAGAGAGAGAGTAGGTAGGTTGGTAGATGGAGGGAGAGAGAGAGAGAGAAATAGGGTAGGGAGGGAGGGAGAGACAGTAAGAGTAGGTAGGTAGGTAGAAGTTTCCAGGTGTGTCCATGTGCTGGAGAAGAAAATTGCTGACAATCTGCAGCACCTAAGACTTTGTTTCTGCTGGCACAGCACTTGATCAATGTACTTCTCATCAATCAGTTAAAGAGCTTTCCAAAAGGAAAAAAAAAGTTTTTGCACTCTGCAAACCTCCCCCAAATGGCCTGTTTTTCGCAAAAATGGGCCTGTTTCCCCCCCCAAAAAAGGCATGAATAGCCTTGGGGGGGGGCTTGCAGAGTGCTCCTGAGGGGGGGAGCAAAAAAGAGCAAAAAAATTTTTCATGGAAATGGGCCCGTTTTTTGTCAAAAAAATTACATGCATAGCCTTATGGAGGCTTATAGAGTGCTGCTGCGGGCTGAGGGGGCGAAAAACACTCCTTTTTTTGTTCATTTCTGCCCTCTCCAGCCCCCAGGAGCTCTCTGAAAGCCTCAAAAGGGTATGCACGGCCATTTTGGTGAAGGGGCGGGGCTTCGGGAGGCAAAAAATGCTGTATTTTCCAGAAGAGTGGAGGGAGGTGTCACTGAAGGGTTAACACAGCCTGATTGGTCCATTTGACTGAGAGAAAACTTCTTAGCCTTCGGCTTCTCCCGTTGGCTCCCAGTTTCCTCTCAGTCAGGTCCAAAGACTTATCATTTGGTTCCCAGTGTGACTGTGAGTAATTAATTTGAGACCTTAATTGGCTAATTGGACATTCCAAAATTTAAAAGAAAACCTTAATATAATAGATTGGAGCTGTGCCCTACAGGACAACCTATTGCTGTCCTGGGAAGGCAGGGGGAGCCGCGTGGAGCGCCCGTTTCCTCCCTCCCTGCTCAGCCTTCCCTTTTCCCCCGGCTGATTCCTGGGGCCTCGGGCGTGCCGGGTGGCTCGCAGCTCTCCCCTTCTCCCCCGATGACCCGTTTGTACAGAGCCGCAGCGCCGGCGGCTTTTTGCCGTGCGTGAAGACCGGCAGACACTTTATTTCGGCCGCGCCGCCTCTCCCGTGTCGGCTAAGTCCTCGGCGGCGGCGCAAGCTCAGGACCGGAGCGCCAGCGGCGGTTGCCGGGCGTGAAGACCGGCGAAGATCGCCCACGAACAGCGATCGCTTTCCTTGGGTCGGCAAGCCGTCAAAACGGCTGGGGAGACAAGCGGCGGCTCGCGCGCCATTTTAGCGGCCGCCTGAAGACAAAACAGCAACTGTTAGCAGCCGGCGGCCATTTTGAACACGTGGCCGGGCCCACACTCACGTGGCCTTACTGTACAGCTGCCGGCGCAGGGAAGCCCAAGCTGAGCGATTCCCACCAGCGCCGGGCTTAGAAGCTACAGCATTTCACGAGATCAGCCTCTTCATTGCATCTGAACACGTGAGTGGGGCGATGGCAGCGCGATCCGAGGTGGCTCAAACTGCGACCACCCAGGCACAGGAAGACAAGTCAGGCCCCATGGCCCCAGCCAGGCCTCGAGTTTCCAGGCCTTCTGCAGAGGATCGGCCCTCTAGAGCTCTACAAAGGGACGAGCTTAGGCGTTCCAGAGCAATTGAGAAAGCTATTGAGAGGGCGGAGAAGAAAAAGGCCAGGGATCCCAGGCCTAGATCTAGATCTCCCAGACCTGAGGCCTCTTGTCCTTCCCCTTCTGTTAACAGGGGGTTCAGTCCTTCTTCCCCCTCTGCTTCTTCCTCTAGGTCTGATAGGAGTGAGGGGCGGGGGGCTTCACCTCCACCACCAGCTTCCCCTGGGACAAGGGAATTGGATAGGAATGACCCGTTAGAGGGCCCCTCTGCTGGCCCTTCCAGGGGTAGGAGGTCTCACAGGGACTCGATCTCACGTGACTATGACTCTGAGTATGATGAGGAAGATCTAGAACACCTTCCTGAAAATCTAAAGCGTTTAATTTCTGCAGCCATTTCCAAGGGAATAGCTCAAAGAGATAGGCCCTCCCGTCATAATAGGATTACTCCGTTTAGCAGATCCAGGTCTAGGGCTTCCTCGCCTTCACTCATGAGTGAGGTCTCCTCTAGGGAGGAAGCACGTCGCCAGGACGATTGGGGATTCTCTGAGGAAGAGGATGCGGCCACCGAACCACCCACCTCCTCCAACCTATTCATCCAGGCCATGTTTAAGCCCCTACTCAAAAAGGCCAGGAGGACCACCAAGGTGGGCACGGGGGACCCCACGGTGCCCCCACCCAGGGATCCAGATATGGTAATGTTCTCAAACACCGCCACCAATAAAGAGGAGATCCCTGCTCCCCCCTTGTTCTTGGAAGTGGCCACCAGTCAGTGGGCTCGGCCATCAAATTTTTCCCCTCCGGGCAGCAATGACCGGCAGGCTTATAACATGGAAAAGGCCTTTATACAGGCCCTCCAACTCCCGGTCATAGATCAACCTATAGCCGCCCTGGTCTCATCCTCTCCGGTGGTCTCGGGGGATGCGGCAGATAAGCTAAAACCGGAAGATAAGAGGGCGGAGCTCACCTTGCGGAAAAATTACAAGGCCTCCGCATGGGCAATGCGGGCGGCAGTCGCCGCCTCGTATTTTAATCGTACGATGGTGATGTGGCTCCGCCAACTCCAGGATCGTATCCCGATCCAGGATGATCGCATTCACCAGGATTTGACCAAAATTATGGCGGCGTGTCAGTATTCGGCCGATGCGACCCTGGATGCCATGAGATTCGGCTCCAGCGCCCTAGCTACCTCTGTGGCCTCTCGCCGGCTCCTTTGGCTTAGAAATTGGCAGATCGATAATAAAGCCAAATGGGATTTGATAGCCGCCCCCTTTACGGGTCCTAACCTGTTTGGGTTTGCTCTAGACCCGATTTTGGTGGAGAATAAAGACAAGAAAAAGGTGATGCCTACCTCCACCAAGAAGTCCGAAGCACGCAGTCACCCGTATCGCAGGACTTCCTTTAGGAGTTATGACAGGGAACAGGAGCCCCGCTTTCAGCAGTACAGACAGGACAGGCAGTACAACAGGCAGAACTTTCATGGGATCAGATCACATCAGACGGGTGGGTCCGGGCGACCGTTCGCCACTGCCTAAGGTTAGAGTTCCTCTCCTATCCCCCGAGACGCTTCAAGGTGTTTCCCCCGGCTCGGGATCCGGAACGCCGTCGTCTCATGGACCTCGCCGTCTCCCATCTTCTGGAAATCAGAGCGGTGGAGGTCGTTCCGGAGCCGGAGAGGGGACGGGGCTACTATTCAAATCTCTTTGTAGTCCCGAAGACCTCGGGGGGTTGGAGAGCAATCCTCGACCTGAAGCACCTGAATCAGTACCTAGTTTACAGGCGTTTCAAGATGGCCTCCCTGAAGTCGATCTTGCAGGGCATTCGGAAGGGGGATTACATGGCCTCGGTAGATCTGACAGAGGCCTACCTTCACATCCCCATTCTCCGGGCTCACCGACGCTTCCTGCGGTTCTCCCACGAGGGCCGACACTATCAGTACCGGGCCCTTCCATTCGGCCTGGCCTCGGTGCCACGGACGTTCACCAAGGTCCTGGCGGCACTGGCAGCTTACCTGAGATCCATTCCGGTGAGGCTCCAGTGCTACTTGGATGACGTCCTGGTCCAGGCAGGGTCCCTTCCCAGAGCCAGGGCAGAACTCCAGCTGATGATCCAATGGCTCCAGACGCTAGGTTTCTCAGTGAATTTCCCCAAGAGCCACCTGTCCCCCTCCAGGCAGATTCTTCATCTAGGGACAGTAATCGATTCCGAGTCAGGGAGGGTTCGCCTATCCCCAGACCGTCTGACCAGTTTGAGACAGTTGATCACATCTATCAGGACAAAAAGGTCCGTTTCCATCCTGACCTTATCTCAACTCCTGGGGAAGATGGTGTCCTGTATAGGGATAGTTCCCTGGGCTCGCCTCCACCTGCGTCCCCTTCAGTGGGCCTTGATCCCAGCTCAGAAAAGAATGATGAGCAACTCTCTGCGGCCGATTCACTTAACGCCAGAGGTGAGACTCTCTCTCCGGTGGTGGATGTCCCCTGCACTGCGCCAAGGGGCTTCAATTTGGGAGCCGGAGAGAGTAACAGTCACGACGGACGCGAGCTTATTTGGCTGGGGGGCCGTGATGGGGTCCGACATGGCCCAAGGACGCTGGACTGCCTCAGATCTCAGCCACAATATCAATTGGCTGGAGCTCAAGGCTGCGAGACTGGCCCTCCGGACCTTTCATCGTCATCTGCAGGGGCGACACGTCCTCCTGCTCACGGACAATGTAGCGACGAAAGCTCATGTCAACCGTCAAGGTGGGACTCACTCCCGTGCCCTGTGGCGGGAGGCACAGACATTGGGCCTGTGGGCAGAGAGGCACTTGGCCTCAATTACGGCGGAGCATATATCGGGGGAGTCCAACCACCAGGCGGACTGGCTGAGTCGGGCGACTCTGGACAACGGCGAGTGGCAGCTGTCCCCAGAGTTGTTTCGGAAGATCTGTCACAGATTCGGCACCCTCCTTGTAGACCTGTTCGCCTCTCCAGGCAACACACAACTACCGAGATTTTTCGCCCGATTCCAGACTCCAGCGGCGGAAGGAGCGGATGCCCTCAGAACCCGGTGGCCTCCGGGTCTTCTTTATGCTTTCCCTCCCCTTCCCCTCATTCCCAGAACCATACAGAAGGTAGTTACAGAGAGGGCCCGTGTCATTCTATTAGCCCCGTACTGGCCGAGGAGACCATGGTTCGCAGACCTGATCCAGCTCTCGGTCGCGGACCCCTGGAGGATTCCGCCAGAGGAGGTTGTCCTTTGTCAAGGGGTATTGCTTCACCCAGAGCCACAGTGGCTTCATCTGACCGCTTGGCTCTTGAACGGGGATTGCTAAAGGGGAGGAAGTTGTCATCAGGGGTCATAGCTACCTTGGAGGCATCTAGAAGGCCGTCCACGATCAGAATCTATAATGCCACCTGGGCGACCTTTGCGAAGTGGTGCAGTCCAAGAGGGTTGGAAAAAATGCTGAATTCAATGAATAAGGCACACCCAGATTTTCAGCCTCTTTTTTGAGGAAAAAAGGTGCATCTTATACTCTGAAAAATACGGGTATGTGCTATGATTTATGAGTATATTCCTTTTCTCTAAAAAACTATTATGCCTTTTCTATTCCTTCCAGGTCCTTCCACTATTGACTTTGGCGAAGTCTGTGTGCATTCTACAACTACCAGAAAAATACATATCATAAACAGTCTACCTGTGCATATATGGATACAAATAGAAATTAAAAGTGAAGAACTGCAACGGACTAATCCTTTGTTGCTTGTCATAACGCCTTTTATGAAAACTTGTATTACTGTGGTGTTTGAGAAGGACACATTAGGGAACTTTAAAAAGTAAAACTCATATCTCTATGTAGTAATTTGGTAGTGAAGAAAAATAATTCTTCAGTAGTAACACTAGGAGATGGGCAGATAGGATTCTTGTTGGAAAGCAGTTGTAAAAAGTTAAATAAAACTAAGTATTCTTTTGTAAGGAGATTTCATATATGTTGTCCTATCCAAATTAAATTATAAGAATTATGTTTAGAGACAGTGTAAGAACTTAGCAATTTGTCAATTTCAATATTCCTAAATTAAATATATCTAATGGCACAGTTTTACCGTTGGTGCTGCCTGATGGCATGGCAATAATAATATTTCCATCTGTTAATTACAAAATGATACATTGCTTGGATTTGCACACATATTACATGATACATTACAATATCCAAGCTTCTTGATAGGAACTAATTGTGCCTGAAAGCCAAGACCAGCTAAAGAACTGGTAGCTAAATAAAATACCCATAACAAGTTAGTCTAAAATCTATAAAAGCTAAAGCTAATCTAAAGCTATCTCTAGCTATAGTAACCTACTGCTGCCTATTGTCTGTAACTGTTATGCTTTTGGATAGTTTCTGAGCAGAAACTATTGGAACATTAGATAAGCCATTGGGGAGGGATTAAAAACGGGGAGCAAATTTTATAGCTTTTCTACTCAATTTCTTAAGGGATGGAATAATCTTATACTTCCTTATAAAGAGAAAAGTTTAGAAGAATGTTTGCTATATATTCTTTTTCTATTTATCCATACAATCAGACTCTTTCAGAATAAGAAGTCTTGTAGTAATTGTTGGCTGTTGCTGTAGAAGGAAATGAATTAATATGTGCATTAAAGAAAGCCCACATATTTATAAAAGGTTAAATTATATAGGTATTTAGCAGGAGATCTAGGAGGGACTTTCTGAGACTTGAAAATCTTTGTAGGATTCTAATTTGGCTATCCTTGATTTGACTATATTAACAGCATCCTCATTGCCCATCTGATGTAGAAATTCAAATGAGAATCCATATGTCTAACTTTTTTCCAGGTTAATTGCCAAGTATCTTTGTACTTTATCTAGTAATAACAGTGGTAGTAAACCACTGAAGATAAATAAGACTCTAACTCAGGTTAACTATTCTGAATCACGCTTGAGATTTAACACTTGACACTTCTGTTTCTAGCCTTAATGTTATATTGAACACACACTTTAGTGCACCTATAATGGCCCTAAGGAAGATGGCATGATAATGATGTTTTATTAGCAAGTATTTGGCTATGTGTGTGTAATTGTACCAATAACAATAAGGGACCACAATGTTCCAATAACATACATAAATTGAGGAAAAATAATTATCTGTTCCAACTCTAAAACTGTAAGCACAATTGAAAAAAATACAAATTATAAAGCAAAGTGAAATTCTAGGTTTGAAATTTTAAATAAATACTATATTCAGACATACTAGAATTTGACCTTTTTATGACATTGAACAAGATATAATACTTTATATTTATGGAAAAAATACCACTCAGTTGGTTTTTAAATGGATCAATGTAAGAAAAAATTATTTTACAAATGTCAAAAATTGTCAGAAATTTTCAAGATGGTGCAAGTATCATCTTTACCAAAAAGGAAATATTTAAATCTAAATCACTACAGGCTTCCTGTGTGTTTGTGTGTGGCGGGGGAGGGGGGTTCCCACCTTGTCAAAATAGAATTGTTAATTCCAGGTTAAATTAGTATTGAAGTTTTTTCTCCAACCCAAAATGTACTATATATGGATGCAATATGTAGGTGTGCATGTATGCCAAAGTTGTGCATGTGTGCCAAAAGCCACACTCCAAAGAAAAGTAGTCAAGACAAGAAATGAATTTATATTAATTTAATAGAATAAATAGCTACTAATTTAAAATAATTGACTTTAAGATATTCCACTTTCAAAATTGATTTCTATCTACATAAACTAACCATTCTTTCTCTCAGGCAAAGCCCACACATTTACCCAGAAATGGTCATCCATTTTCCTCTCTACTTCTAGCAAAAATCATAACAAAAGAAGGGAGAAGTGGGATAAGAGGGGGGGGGTAACTGCAGTCAGGAAGGAAAATAAAAGAAAATTGGATGCAAATAAGATAGAAATGTGATGAAGCTGAGTAAGGGACTGCTGAGTAAGGAAATGTCTGTTGTCCTGTGATTACATGGATCATCTACTGGGTTTCTTTGGTAATATAGCAAATTGGTTTATCTTCTTTCAAAAGTTTTTTTTTGCAGTCCAGCCTGCAGTCCTGGGATTTTCCAGTGATCTCATCCTGTTTAGCATTTTCCCCCCAGCTCAGTCATCT